>NW_003852397.1:31392200-31431169 GCF_000181295.1 Otolemur garnettii
TGCATGTGAAAACCCCACACTGTACCCTAGAAGTGCATTAATGTACATAGTTACCGTTCAATAAAAAAAAAAAAGAAAAAAAAATAAGAAAAATAGATTATTAGATATTCTTTCAGTGCAATGTTGAGAGGCCACCTACCTGTGATTGATTTTCTATTGACCAGACTATAACGTCTTCTTTTTTTTTTTTTTTTAATAATTCTTTATGTATTTATTTATTTTTATTTTGGCCAGGGCTGGGTTTGAACCTGCCGCCTCCGGCATATGGGGCTAGTGCCCTACTCCTTTGAGCTACAGACACCACCCCCAGACTATAACTTCTGGTAGAAGAATCATAGCAATGAAAATTACTTTTGTCTGAACGCAATGAAAATGAGGCTTGAGAAATGTAAATTGTGTCTGCTCATGAGGCAAGTGATTATAATTTATAGGAAAGATAACTCATTGCAACTTCTTTATTACTTGTCCAAATATATAAACCTCTGTTCTTCAAAGTCTGTTTTGAATTTGTCTTAACATATCGCTGGCTCCCTCATGAGGGAAATGAAATCTTTGGCATGCGCACTTTATATTTGTATGAAGGCCGTGTATGTAATATTTGGAAGAACATTCTTTAAGTACTATGCTAAAAATACTTCAGTAGTTTTGTAATGTGCCTCCCTCGCCCAGTCTTCCCCTTCGAGTCATACTCTACAGCCAGATTAAGCTTCCCGGAGTCCAGTTCTGACTGTATCACTCTTTTGCTTAAAACTCATCAATAGCTCCTCCCCCTTCAGACACATTCTGTTCGGCTTCCTGGCCTCTTACTACTATTCCCCAGCCTCTATAGAGCTACCCTGGACTCCAGAATTCTTCGCTTTGAAGACACCTGTCATTCCTCACAATTATGCTTATTTCCTGTGCATAGAATGGCCTCTGATTAAAATCTTCTCCCATCAACCTTGCAAAGCCCTTGTCTAATGCCCCCTAACTACCAGGGGAAATTCCTTTTTCTCTACTCCCATAATTCTTCGATTTGAATGTCCTTTAATCACATTTCTCTTTGGTCTTATAGTCGAAAGTAGATCTGAATTCTTTAAATTCTTTGAGGAGAGTGCTCAGCCCAATATTAAGCATACAGTATGTGCCCAGCAAGTGTTTGATAAAAAATGGATGAAGGGATGAATAAATTCATCTGTTTATACCATTTACCTAAATGTAATGGTTTGATTTTTTAAAAAGAAAAAATGAAAACCAGGCCTTACCCTTATTGGTTGGTTCACCCTAAATATTTTCTTATCATCCTTGTCTTAATTTGACTTCTCCCAGTAGACCATAAGACAAGGATTCAGATACAAGTCCTTTATTTGAGAGGTGATCCAAAAAACACCAGCAAAGAAGTAGAAAAATAAGTCAGAGAAGAGAAATTAAAAGGCATGCTATAAGCTGATTTCCAGTATTAACTCAGTTCTACTGGGATGCTCTAGGAGGTAGTGCAAGAGCCTTCTCAGAGCTATCCCAACCAAGACATGAGGACCCTGGGGAGCATTTACATTTATCTACCAAATGGGTAAGTGTTGCTTCTGAGGACATTGCCTCCTGAAACTTCTAGCTCACTCTGCGCACAGGCCAAGCATACTGCCTTGGCTGGACAAAAACCTTCAAGCAGAGAGTCAACAAGGCATGTGTACAAGGCCCCTCCGGCTCGTGCTACAATACTGAAGAAACTCTCTGTCACGTAACTCTGTCAGTGTATTTCTTCCAGCTAAAGAGAACAGACAAGCTTCATTCTCCCATTCCTCTCTGATCACAGGCCAACACTGCAGGGTTCCATTATAGTTCTAGATTTAGCATTATGGTTTTGGAAGGGTCTCAGGAGTCAGGACTCATTAATGTTTGGCCATAAAGGAAACTGGATGTCTGCAATATTTTATTAAGATTGTATAATGGAGCAATTACAAGCAAGATGAGATTGGTTGGGACTCATGCTTGCCTTGAGGGCAAGATTTCTCTGTGCATTTAATGGGCTCCCTTGGGCTCTGTTTAGCATGCAGGTTACTGTGCGGGAGAAGCATTGGGAGGGGGGAAGGTCAAGTGCTAGAAATCTGAGTCATCCTTCTTAAAAGATATTCTACATGCAAATGAGGAGGGAGAGAGGGAGGCTTATATCCCTCTGCAGAAAGTGCTTGGAAAGCAATCACAGGGATCCACGTGATCACCTCTGGAGTGGAAACCAGAATGGAACACAACCTTGGGAATCCAGTGGGTCATGAGAAATTTCAACTAGTGACAAAATCTAAGCACCAAGGTGCTGCAATATGGGGAGAGCAAGGCTGACTCCCAGTTCAGAATGGATAATTCTACCTGAAGAAATGTTATAACCCATGAATGTCCATGCCAAGCTGCAGTCCACTGCCACTTCCCTGTGCCTTTCCTCCCCTGCTGGCATATTTCTTACCTCTCCATGGCTCTGTGGTTCTTACAGGTACATGCAGAGTTGCAATTATACTGAAAGAACAGTTGTTCTCAAACTTTACCATGTCAGCACCACCCCCAAAGGCTTGTTAAAACACAGATTACTGCATGCTAGAGTTTCCAATTCAGTAGGTCTGGGGGGAACTTACATCCCTAACAGGTTAAAAGGGGTGTAGTTACTGCTGGTCCAAAGATCATACTTTGAGAACTGCTTCTCTAGAAAGACTAGGCAACTGGAGACTGATATCCATGGGGATGAAACATCTACACAGTCTTTGCAGAGCTGGTGAAGCACAGCATGTCTTCCAAAGGCCCATGCATGTCTCCCAGCTCAGATCTCGGTTGAAACTATCAGATTGGGTGCAGTGGCACATACCTGTAATTCTAGCTCTCTTGGACTCCCAAGGCAGAAGGATTGCCTGAGCTCAGGAGTTAAAGACCAGCCTGAACAAAGCAAGACCCTGTCTCTACTAAAAATAGAAAACTTAGCCAGGTATTGTGGCAGGCACTTATAGTACCAGCTGCTTGGGAGGCTGAGGCAGGAGCATTGCTTGAGCCCAGGAGTTTGCTATTACTGTGAGCTAGTCTGAGGCCATGGCACTCTAGCCCACATGACAGACTGAGACTGTTTCTTAAAAAGAAGAGGAAAGGAAAAGAAAGGGAAGGGGAAAGGAGAAAGGGAAAAGAAAAGAGAAAAGAAAAGAAAACCATCAGAACATCTCAACCTGGGCCTCTGAATTTGCAGTTTCCTATCACAGAGGCCTCAAAAGTTTTCCCACTCTGGACAGCAACCGTAGGTCAGTGGGTAGGGCACCAGCCACATACACCAAGGCCAGCAGGTTTGAACCCGGCCCAGGCCAGCTAAAACAATGATGATAACTGCAACAACAACAAAAAATAGCTGGGTGTTGTGGCAGGTACCTGTAGTCCCAGCTACGTGGGAGGCTGAGGCAAGAGAATCTCTTAAGCTCAAGAGTTTGAGGTTGCTGTGATCTGTGATGCCATGGCACTTTACCCAGGGCAACAACTTGAGGGTCTGTTTCAAAAAAAAAAAAATTCCCACCCCGATTGTCAAACATTCTTATTTTTCTTCAAAGCTTATCGATTGTTCCCAAGGCCCCGGATGCATTATTTGCAACAAATCTTTCATTCCTAAAAGCCCAAATAGTTACCTGGTTTGAATATTACTGCTCTGCATATAGGAAAAAATAGGCATATCCCAGGAACCAAGTCTGGGGATAATCATGAACTAGTTGAACTTAATGGAATTTGGGGCTGGGGTCTTCTATCTCCTGGCTAAATAGTTGTTCCCTAGTCTTTTTTTTTTTTTTTTTTTTGAGGGGGATGGGAATTAATGTAAGGGTAAATATGGTTGGGTTGCATTGTTTGCATTTGTTAGGTAGTATCCGAGTTGTTCCCCAGGCTTTTGAATCAGTGCCATGACTTCAAGGACAGCCTTCCGGCCACAACCAGAACAAAGTAGCAGCTGTGAAAATTAGAGCTCTGCATCCCAACTTACAACACATAATGATGCTTTCTGCATCAAGATTTAATTTTCTCCTAGAATGATCAAAAAGGCCAAAAGGTCTAGAAAAGTTCTCAATTTATTTCAAAAATAGAATACCTTTAATAAGGTCAAAAATCTTATATGTCACCTCCCTTATGTGAGTACCTATTCAATAGAAAAATGACTGACTCATTAAAAAAAAAAAAAAAAAAACAGCCACTTGATGTCCCCAGCTTGGAACTACCATCCAGGCTCAGCAGTTAGAGGCCCAGTGGATCATGGCCAGACAAGCCACAGGGAAGAGTGGTGAAAGTGATGAGGCCAAGGTGAGAGGAAAGGCAGGCAGGCAGGCAGGAGTCAGGAAGCAGCAGTTCCCAGGAGCTAGAATAAGCTCAAAAGTCAAGGACAGCTGGGTGCAGTGGCTCATGCCTGTAATCCTAGCACTCTGGGAGGCTGAGGCAGGTGGATTACATGAACTCAGGAGTTCGAGACCAGCCTGTGCAAGAGCAAGACCCTGTCTCTACTAAAAATAGAAAAAATTAGCCAGATGTTGTGGCAAGTGCCTATGGTCCCAACTACTCTGGAGGCTGAGGCAAGAGGATCACTTGAGCCCAAGAGTTGTAAGTTGCCTTGAGCTATGATGCCATGCCACTCTACCCAGGGTGAGAGGGTGAGATTCTGTCTCAAAATAAGTCAAGAACAACAGAATATTCTGGGTATTTTGATACTGAGGAGACATGGTCTACTTTGCTTCAGGCAGGAAGTCCTCTCTTTGTAGCTAAAGGAGGATCAGGTGATGCTAGGACATGACCCACCAGGATCTGGGGATCAAAGCACAGACTGGTGTAATGATCCTCTACACTCCACAGGGTCTGGTCTTGTGGACCTGGGAACAAGGACCAGGAGGCAGCAAAGCAATTGAGTCCAGATTCTAAAACCACACTGCCCTAGTTCAAGTTCTCACTAGCTATGTGGCATTGGCCAACCCTGCCCTGCGCATTGTCCTGGACTGGGCCAGGGAGAGCTGATCATACATGCGTTTTCCCAGCTTCCTGCTCAATGATGTACTGACAGACTGAAATCAGCCATAGCGAGGGTATTCACACTATGGAAAGGGCTTCCTCCACACTTCCCACGCCAAGGACCCAAGAGTTACTTGTTAAACATCTACCAGCACACTGCTGCCCCTGTTAACATTTACAGAGCTCAGAATAAAAGTATAGAGGCTTATGTAACATATATCCAAATATGTAAATGTTACAAATTATTCTAACAAGTAGCTGCATAGAATTATTCTATCTTCCTTGGCAAATATACCTTCCTAATGACCTAGAGTGCCATGTTTAAAGTTAGAATTCAAAAAATCTTCAGAGTTTCATGTGAGGTGGCCCCAAAAGAAACACCCGCTGCTAGCTGCCTCCTCTTCCTATTCAGCCCCAGCTCCATCCCTTGCCTTGTGAGGGCCCTGAACATTCAAGCAACCCCCAAACCGTACAGCCACAAAGAGCTGCTCCTTGGCCACGCTCTGGCCTAAAGATACACACACGTGGGAAGAGGCCCTGTCTGAAGGCCAGCTCTGGGGACAAGGCCTGCAGGACCTGGAAACATTCTCAAGTTTCTAGTTTGGACAGGAAATTCTAAGGTACATGGCTATGGTCTAAGCAAGAGGACAGAGCCTCCAGTTAGGCTGGCATCTTGGTCCCAGAGATTTCTCATCCTACAGGGAAGGATACGGCAGAGGAAGCCAGAGTGGGGTCCTCCAAAGCCCAGGGCCTAGTGCCCCTCCTGCTTGGATCTAAAGGAGATGCTGGCCTTGGACCAGTTAAGTAACTGCACCTCTGCTATTTCTTTTTACTATTAAAAAAAGGTGTTTTTTTTTTGAGACAGTCTCACACAGTCACCCTGGGTAGAGTGCTGTCACATCATAGCTCACAGTAACCTCAAATTCTGGGGTTTAAGCAATCCTTTTGCCTCAGCCTCCCAAGTAGCTGGGACCACAAGCACCTGCCACAATGCCTGGCTATTTTGTTGTTGTTGTTGCAGTTGTCATTGCTGCTGGCCCAGAGCAGGTTCAAACCCACCAGCACTTATCTCCTAAGGTCATCAGAGAATTAAATATGGTTAATATTTGTGCCTCACTTAGCGTTTGGTCCACAGTGCTTGTATAAAGGCCTGTGACCTACACTAAATAAGTGGTCACGCCTTGCAGAGCACACTGGGCTAGAAATCTAAAACCCTAGACTTTAACTCCTGCTCTGCCACCTACTAACTCAGGACATATCCTCATTTCTCTGAGACTCAGCTTCTTTACCAGGAAGCAAAGAAGTTGGACTGGATAATCTGTAAAGTCCCTTAATTTGCCATGGCTTATGTTTTTAGAAGGGATCCAGTATTCACAAGAGAGGAAAAGATGAGATGGTTTCCACAGAGGGTAAAAACTTATCTCTAGACCTAGCATTTCTAAACGAATTAAAATTTTAACTACATGAATCAAATGTCATTGAAATCTCTCCCTCCCTAGATCGATGGTTAGCAGAGTTTCTTTGAACCCTTTATGGGAGTTTAGTATTTGATGACATTTACGTTTGAAGAATCCCAGGCTGATCCTCTCAAGTGAGGGATGGGGGAGTACACTCAGCAGGGTCACAGATCTGACTGGCAGTGAGGTCCCACACAGGTGGCAGCCAGTCTCCATAGCTCTTCTGGCCTACTCTGTCCTCATCCTAGCAGTCCTCACGGATTCTGCAGCAGTTACCTATTGCTGTAACAAACCAGCCCAAATTTAGTGCTGTAAACAGCAACTGCCACCTGTAATTATGATCTTTCACAGTTCTTGGAACTGACTAGGCTCATTTTGGTGGTTCTTACTACTTGGGGACTCTTATGCATTTATATGTACCCAGATGGTGGCTGGGATCATCTCAAAGGCCTCTTCGTCCTCCTGTCTGAGCTGGACAGACTCAAGCAGCTGGGGGCTAGAATAGCTAGGGCTGCTAAGATAGCTCTCTCTGTCTCTGCGTGAGCTCCCCTCCTGGCCCCTCTGGTACACAGCAGCTTCAGAGTAGCCCTGCTTCTTATGTGGTGGCTCAGGGTGCCAAAGGTGCATGTTCCAGAGTCACTCAGGCAGAAGCTCTATCACTTTTCATGACCTAAACTTGAAAGTCACACAGCATCACTTTTGTTACATTTTATTCATTAGAAGAGTCACTAATGATGACATATACATGAAGTATGAGCAATTAGATTCCACCTCTTAAGGACTTACAGTCAGAGAATTTGCAGATATGGTTTGAAACCACCGGAGATTCCTCTCCCTTCACACAAAGATTGATGGAGTTAGAACCAGAGGAATAGACAGGGGCCCCCCTTCCCAAGGAAGGTCATAAGGTTTAAAGAAAGAAGAGGCCAAACTGAAGTCCCAAGAATCAAGTCAGGAGCCACACCTCGGGGAAGGCTGGGAAAGCCTTTGTTGACCTGTCTCTTCAGGGCCAAGCATGCCAAGACATAAATATACAAGAGTCTCTGCTTTGTGCGCCGAGAGAACCTGATTTCTCTAAATTCACACTCTTCTTCTTGTAGACTCTGCTTCTCTTTGGAGAAGACTGTGCCTACCTGGGGCTAATTCTGTGGTTCTGAGGGCGATGCCTGAAGCAAAGTAGCTCTCTTAAACACTAGATTTACCAGATTCTAGATCACTAGAATCTAGAAAAATCCAGAACACTAGTTTTTCCCTACAAGTAGATTAAGCGTGGGGCCAGCTGGGCACCTTGTTAATACCCATGTATCAAGGTGGGAAGAACACTTTACTAGAATGCCTCTCAGGGAGAACAAGAGTGAAAGAAATACTCTGATATTCCTCTGATGTTTAACTCTCAAAGGGAAAGCTTGAGAAATACTTTCCCTATCTATTGTCACATAACAGGGCAACCAAAACTTAGTGGCTCAAGCATCAATAATCTATGATTTCTCATAATTCTGACTGAGTGGACAGTTCCTCTACTGGCTTTACCAGGCTTATTCATGTGGTTGTATCAGCTGGAGGTTTGGTTGGACTTTGAGGTGAAGATGGCTTCCCTCACATGACTGGCACTTGCTGGGGGCCGGTGGCTGGTGGCTGGGCAACTCAGTTCTCCTTCACATAGTCGCTTCTGGTCCTAGGAGCTAGACTGGCTTTGCTTTGTGTTGGTCTCTGGGCAATGTACCAAGAACAGCATGTAGGATCTCTTAAGGACTAATCTCAAAAGTTCTATTGGTCAAAGTAAGTCAGTAAGCTAGCCCAGATTCAAGTGACGAGGAAACAGACTCCCTCTACTGATAAAAGGAATGGAAAGGGGCAGGTATACTGGCTTGGGAGGAATTTGTAGCCATTTCACTTCTCTCTACCTCAAGAAACAATAGATTCCTTCTAAAGAAGATGGGTCTTGGAAACACAGGACTTAGAATTTAGGGAACAGAGATGAATTGTGGGAGAATAAAGCATGAGACTGAGCCCAGCTGCCTGGATCCCCCTTGCCTGACCTTACCCTTGCCTCAATCCCTTACATTTCAGTTGAATGCACATCTTTTTTATTTTTTTTTTGAGACAGAGCCTCAAGTTGTCCCCCTGGGTAGAGTGCCATGGCATCATGCTCACAGCAACCTCCAACTCCTGGGCTCAAGCGAGTCTCCTGCCTCAGCCTCCCAAGTAGCTGGGACCACAGGCACCCGCCACAACGCCTGGCCATTTTTTGGTTGCAGCCATCATTGTTGTTTGGCGGGCCCGGGCTGGGGATTCGAACCCGCCACCCTAGGTGTATGTGGCTGGCGCCTTAGCCAATTGAGCCACAGGCGCCGAGCCGAATGCACATCTTAAGGCTATTTCAAAGGGTCCTAAATGATCAGCCTTACTAGGTTCCCACTTGCCTTAGTACAGAGCTACTTGTTCACTCTCCCATGCCTGGAAACTTATGGCAAAGATTCTGATGCCCACTAAAGAGAGAATACCCAAGTGACCACAGAAGCCCTGTTGACCTGAGAGACCAAATAAACAAGCAGAGGGTGACCACAGCTTATAAAAATAGAACTCTGACCAACCACTTCTGCAGTAACCAGTCCAGGAAGCCAAACCGTCTCTGCAGCAAGTGGCCCAAGATGGTCATGACTTGGTCAGTGACTGCCAGCTGCCAGCTCAGAACCAACCAGAGAACCCATATATGCTCTCTAACCCAATCACACAGGATGCTTTGCTTAACTACTACTCTATACCAGCAGCTTCCCACCAAGCACACCTGAAGCCGTCCCTTTTCTCACTAGTCCATTCCTGTTCCCCTGTCTGCCTTTGTGTCTTTGCCAAACACGAGTAATGGAGGCTGACTCCCTTGCTATAGCCAGTGAATAAATAGTTTCTGTTTGTTTTCATTAGAGTGCTCTTCACTTACTTCCACAATCCCCAGGGTTTCCCTCACTATACAAGTAAGGCTTATCAAGAGAGGATGATGGTTTGAGCTAAGACAGCAGCAATAGAGCAGGTGAAAGCAGAGGTTCTCAAAATACCTTGAAAGGAAGCTGTAGTTGCTGGCTGATCAAATCTGAGATGAGAGACAAAGAGAAGTGTTAAGAATGACACCAAGAACCAGGCACAATGGCTCACGCCTATAATCCTAGCACTCTGGCAGGCCAAGGCAGGCGGATCTCCTGAACTCAGGAGTTTGAGACTAGCCTGAGAAAGAGTGATACCCCATATCTACTAAAAATAGAAAAAAATGCTAGGCATTGTAGTGGGCACCTGTAGTCCCAGTTACTCAGGAGTCTGAGGCAAGAGGATCCCTTGAACCTTGGAGCTTGAGGTTGCTGCGAACTATGATGTCACAGCATATCTACCTGGGGTGACAGAGTGAGACTCTGTTTCAAAAAAAAAAAGAATGACACCAAGTATTGGGCCCTAAGCAATTGGGGGATAATGATACCACTTTCTAAGACTGTGAAGACTGAATTAAGAGTTCAGTTTTAGACATTTTGAGATTAGAGTCAAAGACATAAATTTGGGAATCATCAAATTTATGGAGCTTAAAGTCATGATGTTGGATGCCCTTATACTGGGAATACTAGTTCTCTCATTCAATAATGATAAAGGAAGCACTTCCTATGTGCCTGACATTGCACTAAGCTTTGTAGATTTAGTGAGTGTTAAAAGAAAAATCAAACTCTGAATGGAACTCCTCTTGGCCAAGGGAACCCCCCAAAAGGGCGGGTTATATATATAAGGTTTAAATATATATATATATATATATATTTTTTTTTTTTTTTTTCTTGAGACAAAGTCTCATTCTGTCACCCAGGTTAGAGTGCAGTGGCATCAGCCTTTAGGAACGTCAAACCCCTGGATTCAAGTGATCCTCTTACATCAGCTCCTGAGTAGCTGGGACTACAGGTGCCCACCACAACGCCTGGCTAATCTTTCTACTTTTAATAGAGGTGGGCTCACTCTTGCTCAGGCTGATCTTGAACTGATCTTGAACTCCTGAGCTCAAGGGATCCTCCTGCTTCAAACTCTCAGAGTGGTAGAATTACAGGGGTGCGCCACTACACCTAGCTTTGCTCTGTAAAATATTTTTAAAAGGTTTATTCTGAGCTAAATATATGTGACTATGGTCCAAGGAAGTTGAGTTATAGTTTGGTGCTATACTTTTTAAGGAGACAGGAATTATAGGCAAAATCATAAATTAATACATGGGAGATATACATTGCTTTGGCAAGGGTTTGGGGATTCTTTAGTTGGTGATTGAAAGTATTCTTTTGTCCAAAAATTCAGAATCAGTAGGAAGGAATGCTTACATTGAGATAAGGTTGAGTCTGTTATCTGTAATGATATACCATGCCAGGAAAAAACAAAGACCTCTTTAACTAGATTTTATGGATTGTAAGGTATGACTTAACCCTTGCCTTCATGGTCTGTCTTATTTATAATTTGGTATCTTATTGCCAAAAAGAATCAGTTTTGTCAGTCTTACAATCTCTATTTTAATATTAATGCTGATCAATTATTGTGTCTAAACACCAAAAGAGAAGGGGTACAATGAGGCATGTGAAACCTCCCTTCTCATCGTGGACAGAAAGTCAGTTTTAAGGTTTTTGCGGGGTTCCCTTGGCCAAGACGAGTTCCATTCAGTAAGTGAAGAGCTTGGGTTTTATTTCTAATTCACATGGGAGAGACCATGGCCCAGCATTCAGAAGTATACGCTCCATGTTAACAATAACATGCTGTACACTTAAAGAAAGTGCTCAGAGGATACATCTCACATTAAGTGTTCCTGCCACAACAAAATAATGTTTTTAAAAAGTCTATAATCTGTTAGGAGACTTGGCCATTAATAAATTATTCATGCAAGTAAATGGGGGACAAGAACCATGAGTGGAAGTAATGAGGGGGTGACCCACTGGGGCACTCCTGAGTTGGGCTGCATGGAATTTGCTGTCAGCGAGCTAAAGTGGGAAGAGAACATCATTTGAGGCAGGGGGAGGACCCTGAGTAAAGGTCCAATGGAGGGAGGGAGCTTGCTGTGGGGGACAGGCCAAGACCCCAGTGTGGACCCTCAATGGAATCTAAACTGCACAGAACAAATCCTTTAAAATTTGGATTCCACCAAGAAGCCACACTCAGGGATCCAGAAGGCCTCAAGTTCCCTACCCTTGCTATAGAGTTTGTTTCATTCCTAAATGCAATGAGAAGTCATTGGAGGATTTTGGGTGTGGCAAGTGCAGGATCAGATTGGCATAAAATACAGGCAGGTTCTCAGAACCCACCCTAGGGACTTAGCAGGCCTGGTCTGAGACCTAGGTTACCTGCATTTCCAGCAAGCACTCCAGGGCGTGCTGTCACATATGGGAAGTCCTGGAACCCCCACTTGAAGAAATACTGGGACACCCCTATTCTGCAAAGCACTGCTAAGCATCTGGTGAAACTAAACAAGACTTGGGCACTGCAGAAATTTCCCTTAGAAAAGGACACCTGTGGAGTTCCGAGGAGGCCAGATGGTGCGTAATTAAAATAGAACAGAATGTACTGAAAGGAATTGCTTCTTCACAGGGACAGAAGGCAGAAGACTCTGTCAGCCTGCTAACCATTTGTGTGCTCCCAAGACAGCCTGGCTTTGCATGGTTTCTTTCCTGTTCATGGGGTTAAGCCCAGAATAACTTTCCAGTTGCCAGATTTCAAAACTGCAAGTTACTGATTCCTAAGACGTGTTTGGAGAACATCAGCTTCCAAACTTTGGAAAATCCCTGTCCAAGCTCCTCTCCCAACTCTCCTTGATGCCAGTACATATCTCTTCCCCCCCAAAGAAGCCAATACCTGCAATGTGTATCTTCCACTTAATAATTAGCGGGCAATCACTGTAGCTCAGCCTAACCCCCATCCCTTGTCTTCTACACCATGATTTTGTGATGCCCAGGAGTCTCTCAAAGACCACGCCACCAGAGAAGTCAAATTTAAAGAGAGATCCTTTTATTGAAGAGACTGCCTCAGTGTCCCCACATGGGGTGTCTGAGAGCAGCCCCAAGTTGTCCATGGCTCTGGTTTTTATAGGGCAAAACTCTTCCAAGGGCAAGTAAGCATTATTACAGAAGCAAAAATAGCAGTTAAAGGGGTAGGGGGATCACGGGGTAGGGCGGTTAGTCATTTTACACACTGCTATGATCATGAGAGTGATTAGTGATTTTTCCTTCTTACAAAATAGGTACAAACCACAATGTCCTAGCGGGGAAATGCAGGGAGGAGGACTTACAGGTAAGGGTCATAAAGGGCATGATCATAAAAAGCTATAATCACTAGGGCCACAGTCACAAGCAAATGCGTTTTACACAATGGGAGGGCAAACAAGACAACTAGTTTTGAAGGTAAAAAGGAGTAAATAGTAAAATGGACTCAAGCTTGTTCTTTTTTTTTTTTTTTGTAAAGACAGAGTCTCACTCTATCACCCTCAGTAGAGTGCCATGGCGTCACATAGCTCACAGCAACCTCCAACTCCCAGGCTTAGGCGATTCTCTTGCCTCTTGCCTGAGGCTACTTGCCTCAGCCTCCCAAGTAGCTGGGACTACAGGGGCCTGCCGCAACGCCTGGCTATTTTTTGTTGCAGTTTGGCCAGGATCGGGTTTGAACCTGCCACCCTCAGTATGTGGGGCCAGTGCCCTACCTACTGAGCCACAGGTGCCGCCCCAAGCTTGTTCTTTTAACATTTCAATATCATATACCGATGGTAAGAAGACCACGTTAACATAATCGTGAGGGTTGTTGTCATGAGGGTAGTTAATGACTTTCTACACAATACTAATAATTCTAATAGTTCTATACCAGGTATGCTTAAAAGAGAGGCAAGCGGAACCAGTTTTTTGAAGCAATCAAATGTAACAAAACAACAGAATGGAGCCAGGCTTGCTTTGCCTCCCCAGTGATTCTCAGGAATAAGAGTTACAAGAAAATGGAATTAGGCCCGCTGTTCTTTCACCTTGACAATTTGGCTTCTTGCCCCTGGAATTCCAAATAGCCTTGAGAAAATAATCAGCAATTGTGAGTTTATACCTCTAAAATTTGAGAGTTTACTTAAAAAATAAACATAATCTAAGGGAAATAAAGACACAAGGTATTTTAATGCTTTTTCCTTGTCTCGTGAGAATCTAAGCAGGTGACGGGGGCTTGAACAAGGGTTGTAACAGTGGAGTTGGAAAGAAATCGATTGAATTGTGAAACAGTTCGGAGGTAACAGCAAGTGCAATTCAGCCATCCGAGCCATCCGGCCTTTGCCTAGATTGCAGAGTTGTCTAACCATTACTGAGATTTTTCATGGTCAGAGAGACAAGATTAGGGAAAGCCTCCCTTCCATCCCTTAGAATGCAAATCTCCCAAAGAAAGATAGCACCACCTCAGTCCTCTTCAAGCCTTAATAAATCGTTGTGGCCTGACTGAGAAAGAGGAAGATACGTCTCCAGCTCAACGCCTACCTGGCCTGGCAGGTAAATGAGTAGTGAAGCCGGCCCAATTATGACAGGATAAATAGCGCCAACACTGTTGCCAGGCAACAAGGAGAGCGAGGAGAAGGACGGGGATCAGGAGATCAAGGCAGCCTGTGGAGACAGCAGCTTCTCCAATCCCGCCCATTGTAGCACATGACAAGGTGGGCTGAGGATTGCTGGAGTTTCCAGTTTCTAAGAGAAGCCAGAAATGTGGATTTGTTTTTAAAGTTTGAGATACCTTAATTTTTTAACATCATAATTAACTCAAACTTTTAAAAAATACTCAGTGAGGGAAATAAGAAAAGAAAAATGGGATCCAGAGGTCAAACTTTACAGTGATTTTGGAACTTCTAGCCTAGTATGTTTAGACATGAACTCATTTAATCCCTACGTTCATTCTACAAGATTAAGTGTGAGTGTTCCTATTCTGCAGGTGAGAAAACGAGGCTCCAGAGGCAGAGAACTTGCTCCATATTATGCCAAGATTGTGAGCCCAAGAGTCTATATTTGCAAAATGAGGAAAGAGTGGGTTCTGAGCCGCCCTGAAGTTGGGTGCAGAGGTCTGTCCAAATGAAAACTTGTGCATTTTTCTCAGAAGCAGATCCATGGGCTTCATCATATTTTCAAAGCAATCCCTGACTCAAACACCAAGTTGAGCATCACCAGCCCAAAGAGGAATGGATAAAGTATAGCAGGTAGTCAGATGTCCAATTAGAAAAGAGGCTCGACTTCCTTATAATGAGGGAAATTCAAGTAAAAGAGACAGGCTTGTCTGAAAGACTAAGCTGTGTGTGTCTAAGCGTGCAGGACTGGAACAGTGACACTGTAAATGGCTCATTAAGTCAGTCATGGTTCATTTTGTCACTCAGTCCTCTCTTGGATAACTATGGTGGTTTTAATACATGCTGATGTGTGCCCAGGGTGTCATAATTTCTGTGCTCTAATCTTGAAGGAACAATTTTAAAGCTTGGTGCTTCAGAGTCATTGTTCAAGGCTAGTTGTAGCTGTTTCAAAACATTTGTGTGTCTTTTTAATCATTTTATAATCCCTGCCTTCCTTTGATTGCAAAAAGATTTTCAGAAAAATTATGAAATGAAACTAATGATCATAATCAGGTAAGAAATACACACTGAAAATGTTTCTATTATTAAGCTATATATGTATGATTATGCCAATAAAATACATGTTAAAATTAAACAATATTGTATTACAACAAAGAAAAATAATTGATACTATTTTAAGGTAATTTTTGAAAAACTATTACCTACTTCATCTCAGTAATCAAATAACATTACAATTCTCAATTTTGAGCCTTCAATTCTGCAAATGTGAATGATTTTAATCAAAATTTGCATATTTATGTTAAAAAGACAAAATAGCCAGATTTATTCACCCATCTTCACTCATAGTTCATTAGAGAATGATTCTTATTAATTTTAACTTTGAAAAGTTTCCTTCACAGAAAGAAACAGATAAAGCATTAGGATAAGTCTGAAAGATAAGTTTAATAGAGATTCATAAAAAATACCATTTTACAATAAATTCCAAAATTGTACCTTTGTTCCCAACTTTATTTTTTCAGGATTGATCACAGCAGAATTCAAACATCCCTAAAGGTGAAACATTTCTACTAAAATATTTTCACCAGAAAATTGATTGTAAATTTCTATTACATGTTATAAAATCTCTGAAGTTTTCCCTTTTCTACAAAAAATTAGAGAAAATGACTGAATGGTGAACCCTGACATAAGTTGACCTACTAATGTAGACCAAGTGTCTGGCTCTTGGTGAAAGTGATCAAGGTGTTGGAAGGTCACCCTTTTGATTTCTTGGCAATGTAAAACCACCACCATTTACCATTTCTCCCAGCACTTTTCTTTAAAACTTTGTTTTCTTTTCTATGAAATGGTCTATCTCCTTACCTTTTGTAGTTGCTGCACTGCTCATGGCCTTTTCTACAAGTTTTGTGCACTGACCTTCAAGGAACAATTTTAAAATTTGGTGCTTCAGAGTACGTTGTTCAAGCACAATTCCAACTGAAAATATTTTTGTGTGTTTTTTTAATATCAGAAAAGAAAAATTGCATCCAGCTAACATAGTTTATTTTAAATCTCCCATTTAAGTGCAAGAATGTGCTGGGACAAACCAAGCCTGAAGTGCGTGAGAATTATTGAGAACCATTATAAATGGGATGAAGCACATCAATAAGAGAAGATTGAGAACGTGATCAAGTACCTGAACCATAGAATTCCACACAGCCACTAATAGATTTGTACTGGTCAACTTAGAAAGATTTCCACAATGTTTGACTAAGTGAGAAAAGAAAGGGGGCTAAAAATGTTTATCAACAACAAGGCCCTGTACGGGGTCATTATGAAAGGCCAAAAATCAAAACCTTAAAATCCACATACATGGAAACAAATGAAGCCCTCCCAGAGACACCGAGAAGCGGAGCAGGTTGAAACTTGCACGGGTGAATCAGAAAGGATTCTGTTGACTGTGTTTCTTGGAAGCGAAAGAATGGACCATAACGCAGTCAGTCTCAAAACTTTTGTAGTGACCCGCACACATGTCAGCATGAGATTTTATATGATTGTGAGGGCCTGGGAGAAAAACTTCTATGAATAGAAGGAGCCAGACACTCCTGTTTTCCAGGAGGACAAGAAGGGAAGGGCTAATATAAGAAAAAATAAGCCGTGTGGATAATGGGCAATGCTGCTATCATTGCACTGATAGAACATTACATGTGTGCGTTTGCACATAGCCACAGAGTTATGAAAAGAGAAGGCCAATAGACTCTCCGATGCAGTCCACTAGAACTTGAACAATGATGGAAATGTTCTGCATCTGTATTGCCCAAACAGTAGCTGTGAGGCTACTGAGCTACAGGGCACTTGAAATACAGTTAGTGTGACCAAGGAAGTGAAGCTTTAATTTTATTTAATTTTAATTAATTTAACTTAAATAGCCAGCACAGCTATAGACAACTGTTTTCATAAGCAGTGGAGTTGCAGTTTATTTGTATTTTCTTTTTTCTACTCTTCCACAGTGTTTAAATTTTTCTATAGTTATTCATTATGTAATCAGAAAAAAAAATAGGGAGAACCAATGTGTGTAGTGACTAAGAACTCAGACTTAGGTCCAAGTTCAAATGCTGACCTTGTTACTTCATGGCTTGTAATTTTGAGCAAATTACTTAAATTCAAGTTGCTTTCCTCACTGTGCCTCAGTTTCCTCCCCAGGATAATACCTACCTTATCAGGTTATTGTGAGGATTAAATGAGTTTATATGTGCAAAAGTACTTAGAACATTTCCTAGCAAATGGCAAATTTTTGATAAGATTCACACATACAAATTTTATTTACTTATTTATTTTTAGACAGAGTCTCACTTTGTCGCCCCTAGTGGAGTGCCATGACATCACAGCTCACAGCAACTTTAAACTCTTGTACTTAAACTATTCTCTTGTCTCACCCTCCCAAATAGCTGGGACTTCACAATAGGCGCCCTTCACAAGATCTGGCTATTTTTAGAGACGAGGTCTCACTCTGGCTCAGGTCGGTCTCCAACCAATGAGCTCAGGCAATCCACCCACCTTGGCCTTTCAGAGTGCTAGGATTATAGGCATGAGCCACTGCGCCCAGCCTCACATATAAATATTCTTAATTGTACCTGTCAAGGGTCTTAGTTCAACTAATAGAAGACTCTGGCTAAGGAATTTACTAAATAGATAGATAATGGTGAGCTGAAATAAATGTTGATCTGTATGGAGGACCAAGTTCAAGGGCCAGTGATATCTCATTACTGATTATGGTGAGGAAGCCACTGATGCCAATGTATGTTATCTGGGAGCAATTGTTTCCCTATATTCCTGGATCAAAGTCCTCCCTTGTGTATCAGATTGGCAGAGCCTAGATTACATGTCTGTGCCCTGGCTGCAAGGGAGTCTGGGAAAGCAAGCCTTACATCTAGCACTTTCAACTTTTGTTGTATAGGTGGCCATAAGTTGGTATATCCCCCAAACTAAAAAGGACTTTATTTGTGAGGCAGCCAAAACAAATAACAAAAAACTACTATAAATTCTATTTAAACTGGAGAAAGGCAGAAGAGAAAGGGGACCTAATGTAAAATTTTTAAGCAGGCCTGGACTCTAGACTTATTAAATATCTTTTAGAGGTTACTGTAGCTCTCTGGACACTGGTTTTCATATCTGCAAAATTAAAGTGTTGACTCAAATGAGCTCTCTAGCTGTTGATGGTTGTGAAGTGCCACATTCTCTGATAATCTCTGGGGTTAGCATGACTTAAAATAAAGAACCAAGAAAATTTCATGATTATGCTGGGAATAAAAGATTATTTTGTCTGAAATCAGCTCAAAATTTATATTTTAAAATGAGTGGGTATATATTTTTTAGGAATTTTTGTTCCTTTCTTTGAAATAACTTGCCACTATTAAACTTCTGGTTATTAAGTACTGAGAGGACACCCTCTGTCTCCAGACCCCAAAGCCGATCCTCCAGTGCTCTCTGAAATGAACCAGGCTATTTTTAAAAAGGAGAGAAAGAGGTTCCATGAGTTGAGAAAAAGGGCAAAAAGGTAGATTATCCTTTTGTAAAAGGTGAAATTTGATAACTTTTTGCGTTTTGGCCACATTTAGAAGTAGGAAAAAGCTCAGTTTCCTCCCCGGGATAATACCTACCTTATCAGGTTATGGTGAGAATTAAATGAGTTCATCTGTGCAAACTGAACTAAAAGCTCTTGGCCCTTGGCCCCTCTCCCACATCTGCCACGAAAGTTGCTAGGCTTCTTTTAGGCTAAATTATAATAACGTATTTTTCAAATTATTCCTATTTCATCTGAAAGTATTTTTTTTTTTTTTTTTTTTTACTGTACAGCTTGCATGAACACAGTTTAAGTTTTGTTGAAATCTCAAGTATGATCCCAAGACACCTCAGTTTCTTTTTGGTGTGGGGGATGTACATCTTATTTTAGAAGTTAAAGCCAGGGCTTTCTGAAGTTTTTCACACCCTGACACTCATAAAAGTGTTCATAAAAATGCTATTTGTGCGGCAGATGAGGTTATTTCAGATCCTGAAGCGCGTAGGGGACTCCAGTCCTCAGCCGCCCCAGTCCTAGCCCAGCTGCCCTGGAAACTGAGCCATCTGCAGTGCTGCCGTCTGTATCCCTTTTGTGGCTCCCCAGAGTGTGAAGCATGCCTCAGGAAGGTCTGGCTTACACCCCTGGGTTTGATATCCCAACGCCCTCTTTATGCCCTGCCACAGGGATGGATCTGCTGAGGCACACAGTGCACCAGACCGGGTTAATTTCACAAAAGTGCAGAGAGCACTGGACTAGCCCAGCAAGAGAAAGTGGGCAAACCGTGGCATATGCATACCAGGGAATTTACCTGTTAATAAAAAGGGAAGAACTACTGATTGCATGCAACCACCTGGGTGAATGTCGAAAGCACACTCAGTGAAAGCCAGCACAAAAGAAGACACATCCTATTATTCCTTTTACTGAAGTTTTAGAACAACTAAAACTGATCTCTGGGAGTGGAGATTGCTGGGGAGGTGTGTGAAGGAACTCGCTGGGGTGACGGCAGTGCTGTTTGTCTTGATAAGGGTTTGGGTTACACAGTGTATGCATTGGCCCCTTACAGTTATCGCATTTCAGAGTTCATGCTTTATGTGAAAAACAAGCAAATACACGACCATAAACACTCATTGAGCCTCTAGTTGATGATGTGTATGCTGAAGTATTTAGGGGTGAGATATATTAGTATCTGCAATATATTTTGAAATTCATAAAAAAGTGGTGGAATGATGGATGGCTAAAGGAATGAAGAGCTGGATAACTGTGTGATGGAGCAAATGAAGTAAAATGTTGATGGCTGAAATGAGGTGGTGGGTACTTAGACATTCACTGTGTCATTGTTTCAACCTTTCTGTACGTTTAAAAATTTTTACAATAAAATATCAGAGAAAACATCAGTTAAATGATATTAATGTAGGCACTTCATAAAAATTGTTTACTCCGTTTAGGGTAGAGAATATCTTGTATATTTATAGATGCGAAAAAAATTCAGAGCAGAGAAGGATCTAAGAGATCTATTTCAGCAAACTCATTTAACAGATGAGGAAACTTAGGTCCAGAAAGGTAAGTGACTTGCCCTACGTCACACAGCCCATTGGTGGCAGGCCAGGTGTAGCCTGCCAGGCTGAGAACCTTCTCAGTTCTATCCATTAGGAAAGCTTTCAACCTCAAACTTGAGTACCGATATCAAATGTATTTTAGAATCTTGGAGTTTTATTTCTATCTAATAATATATTTCTGCAAATTATAATCCTGGGGATCTACCCAAGCAATTAGTTCAAAGACTATTTTATAAAGTTTATAGACACTGGGGGTTTAAAAAGAATGAAACAGTACTTTATTTTAAGGAGCCTAATTAAAGTCTTTAGCTACTTCATCT
Organism: Otolemur garnettii; assembly: GCF_000181295.1. Classification (NCBI taxonomy): domain Eukaryota; kingdom Metazoa; phylum Chordata; class Mammalia; order Primates; family Galagidae; genus Otolemur; species Otolemur garnettii. The sequence goes on from NW_003852397.1 coordinate 31,412,624, forward strand.
ATTTATTGCTTTATTCTAAAGTGTTTTTGCCATCCACAACTTCTGTGGCAGAGCGTAGAGAAATAGTTATTAATTACTATTATCATAACCACTTCACAAAGCAGTAAGCACTTAGCCCTTCACCTGTACTTCCTAAGAGCAAAACTTTCACTCCAACATGCCTCCAAGACAAGCAACTTTAGAGCAAAATATTCATATGAATCATCAAGAGCTATTATTAAACCCTTTGCAGAGCTTCTGAGTCACCACCTAAAAGAAGATTTAACTTAAGTTTAATTTGAGGAGAAAATAGAGGGCTCGCATTTAATTTTTTTTTCTTGAAAACGTTCTGGTCGTATCAGTGCCTGTAGCTCAATTGTTACGACACTGGCCACATACACAGGGGCTGGTGGGTTCGAACCCGGCCAGGGCCTGCTAAACAACAATGACAATAACAACAACAAAATAGCCGGGTATTGTGGCAGGAGCCTATAGTCCCAGCTACTTGGGAGGCTGAGGCAAGAGAATCGCTTTAGCTCAAGAGTTTGAGGTTGCTGTGAGCTGTGACAGCATGGCACTCTACTGAGGGCAACATAGTGAGACTCTGTCTCAAAAAATAAAAAAAAAGTTCTGGTCCTTGACCATGTCTCCTTGCACACCCTCCCTACCACTCTTCCTATGAGAGAAGTAGACTCAGAGGTGCCCTGGTCCCCTGTAAAATGAACAATGTGTCAGTAAGGAATATGTCCGTGCCTCTTCCCATTTCTGTCAAGGTGGTGTACAACCATGGGGTGCTGTCTCCCTCCCCCAAAATCAACCATAGAAAGCTATTGAAGCAGATGTAAGCACAGATCTGACAAAATTGTAACCCCTCAAGGGGTGAGTATCCCCTGGCTGCAGCCTGGGCAGACAGCTGGGCCAGTAAAGCAGGAGAGGATGGTGGAAGAAGGGCTCTAAATTCTGCTCTTCCCTCTCCACGGCCTGATTTTGAATGGAGCACTACTTGTCCCTTTGCCAGTGAAGCCGGCAGCATCAGCACAGGCTGCCAGTGTTGTCAGGGTGCATGAAAGTATCTCAGAAGCCCTGTGGGGGGGTGCGGGTTGATGAAAACAGGACTGGTCAGCTTATATCAATATCCTCTCATTCACCTCTTGCCCCCCAAACATCCTGGAAAGACAGATTCTAATCAATGAGACTATTGCCCACAGGAGTTGCCTGCTAGCACGGCAACCAAAAATAGTAGTCTGTCAAACTCTGGGGTTCTGGGGCATCCAGCTCTGGGGCTTCTCCCTGCCTTTCTCCTTTAACCCACCTGGAGGGATTGAGCTTTTTCTTAAAATGCATTACCAGACAGGATAGATTAAAACAGGAACATGGCTTCCCAGGCCAAAGTAACTTTCCACCTAAAGACAACAAATGCAACAACAAATTCAAGAGACGACTGAAACTTACAGAGCAAGAGCTTCAAATAAACATAATAAATATAACTTGAAGAGATAAAGTATTAAGAATATGAAGCAGGGAGTTATATATACCTGTAAAAACGTATTGAACCATATACTTTAAATAGGTGTGGTTTATTTTATGTAAATTATATCTCAATAAGCTGTTAAAAGAAAACAAAATCTTATTGCCAAAACACAAGGCAAACCTGATAATGTCACCCTATCTAACACCTGCAGTGGTTGCCTGGTTCTGTTAGTCGGTTTCTGCAGTGTGGCCTGGGAAGCATGCATGGTCTGGCCCTGCTTAATCTCCCTTCATCCTTTCCATTTCCAAACCCGCAAATAGGGGCCCCTGAATTCCTTCCGATTCTTGAGTTCCCTTCCAAGTGTTTGCATCCTTGAACATGTTCCCAAGCTCCACGTTTGCCTGGAGAGTTGCTTTAAACTTCTGTTCAGCTGTCCCTCTACCAAGCTTTCATTGACCATCTCTGCTCCCCTCCATGACGGGGTCAGGAGCACCTCCCGTGTGCACCTCTGGTGCTCTGACCTTTCCATGCCTTGTCCTGTATCACTCTGTGAGCGCCTGTTTACTTCTTTGAAGCACCTCATCATCCTGCCACAATTTCTGAGAGCAATGAACATGTCTGTGTATCATGGTTCCAGTGCCTTGAACACTGTCTACTTGGTATGTTGATTTGGTAGTTCAGTCAATAAGATAGTAGGATTCCAGATTATATCTTAACATATAAACTTAAAGGAGACTCAGGGCAGGACTGAAAAAGGAGGAGAGGCAGGGTTGTACAGTGGTCAGAGCCCAAGCAATGGCAGGCAGATGTGGCTTCTGGCATCAGCTCTGTCAGCAGCATGACCGAGTGGAGGCTCCCCAGCCCCACTGTGCCCCGCAACAGCCTCAGGCAGTTAATGGAGACAACATTGATACCTACTTCACTGGGTTGTTTTGAGGATTACATGAGATAACATGTGTAACTTCAGGTCCAATGCCTGGTTTTGCCCAATAGATGTTAACTTTAACCAAACATAACAATATAATAGGCCTGGGGAGCAAAAGGAACTAAATAATAATAGAAGTCAGTTAAATACATATATCTGCTGTTACCAAAATGGGAAAGCCAGTGGAGGGCTAAGTAGCCGACTTGATCAGTGGTAACTTGAACTTAGAGCTTTGCCTTTGGGGTGTCCTGCCCAGTTCTGCAGGACTCCCTACAAGGCTGGCCTCAGTTGTGGCTGCAGAGTGGTTCAACCCCTCCCTACCTAATATGTGCCTGTGGGCTCTTCTCATCAAGCTTCTGCCCTCAGACCTCAGACTCCGACTCAGAACTCACATCCCTGGAAAGTGGACCCACAATACCCACCTCTAACCCACTGGGCCCCTCCATGTGCCACTGAGCAAGAAGCCAGTACAGGGATTGGCCACTTTCTCTGAAGCCAAAACAATAGGGCAGGAAAGAGTGTATTGGATTGGAAGAACAAAGGAAAATTGCCATTGTCCTCATGAATTTAACATATGGAGTTGTATTTCAGGACAAATTACATCTTGGGGGTTAGCCTTGAGTTTATTTATTTATTTTTACAGTTTTTGGCCAGGGCTGGGTTTGAACCCACCACCTCTGGTATATGGGGTCTGCACCTTACTCCTCTGAGCCACAGGGGCCGCCCAGCCTTGAGTTTATTGAATGGTTAAAAGAAAAAGGCTATTTAGGGAGAAATCTAGGCGACCAAGACATGGATGGTGGAACCATCCAGCTGAAATGCAGTAAGCTCCACGAGGGCAGGGATTTTCATCTATTTTGTTCACTGCTTTGTCTCTAGCACCTAAAACAGTGTCCGGCATATAAAAAGTGTTTGATAAATATTTGTTGAGTCAATGAATGTGGAATTCAGCAGAGGAGAGGTGGAAAGAGGCAAAGTTAAGAGCAAATTAAAATGTGACAACTGAACTCCTGGAGAGTCCGCCCTTCAAATTACTTTTTCCAGGATGAGTTTGCAAACTTAATTGTCAGACCTTGTGTGATGATAGCTCTGACGACCATCATGGAAAAAGAGTCTCAAAATTGCTTTGAAGGGTAGACTAGGAACTGGCACCTGTGAATAGCTTCTAAAGGGAGCACTTCAAAGGTGACCATAGTGATATTCAGCAATGAGGTATGTAGCACTTTTTCTAGGATGAATTCACAAACTTAGTTGTCCCACCTAGTACTATTATAGCTCTATGACTGTGGGGAAATCGTTTAACCTCCCTAAGTCTCAGTCTTATCATCTATAAAAAGGGACTCATTAAATACAGTGACTTTGCAGACTAAGTAAAGTGACTGAGGTGAAATGCCCTGTACATGGTCAACTCTCAATTCCCTTGTTCACAAATGGGCACACACGGTACATATGCACACGTGTGCACACACACTGTCTCAAGGGATTCTAGGCCAGTAGTGTTTATAACATGCTTCCAGGTCCTCAGGAGGAAGAACTACAGTATAAAGGCCCTGGCTTGTCAGTTGTGAAATGCTTGATAACATACTGGCTTTAAGGGTGACATGAAATCAATGGAAAAAACACATTGTGGCCAAGTGGAACTTATGAAATAAATACGCAAGGCTGCATCACTCTATTAATTTTAGTTGTAAATGTTTCAAACACCTCAGAGAGAGCCTCCTCATTTGTAAGTAGATTTTTTGTTTAAATTGACCATTTGAGGCACTGCGGCCGAGGCTCGACCACGCAGCTTTGACTTGGAGCAGAGACTATTTGACTGTTTTTTCTCCACCCAAGCATTCTAAACATCAGCTCCCGACACAAAGCTGGCTGTGTTATTTAGTTACCATGGTATCTAAGCTACACAATCCTTTTGACTTCAATCTGTTTAAATATGGGATAGAAGCGAGGAGGCTGCCAAGGAGAACCAATGGCTACACATAAATCCTTCAATTCCAAGGAATTGTTGGAAATCAAGCACAACAATCCAAGTTTCATTCTTCATTCTCTTTTACAAAATAATCATGTACTTAATTTGGAGACAGTGTTCTGCTTTCCATAGCATCGTTCTTGCCAGTTTGGACACTGTGATTCTCTTCCCTCTTCCTTGCATAGCAGCTGTGAAGTTTGAATAGAATTGACTCCTATTCCTTTCGGCACAGTGACTGCTTTAGGTTGCCCAGTCCTAAGTCAATCAGCTCACAGCCTTCCTATGACCACAGGACTGGGTCAGGCTGAGCCCAATCATTGCAAAGTAAAAGACTCTCCTTTGGGCACAAATGAGGGGACGCAGCCTTGACATGGAGCCCTCACTATACATATGAGAGTCTAATGAGAGAGAGAAACTGAATCCCAGAGCCTGGGATCAGATAATCCTGAAACCTGTATATTTCTGAGATATGAGTTAAAAAGGTTTAAATGGAGCTTCTGTAACTTACAACCAAAAATTTCATAAATAATACATGTCCATCAGTAAATGAAAATGTATTTGCATTTCCAAAACTGTATTTATTTGATTTCTTCCCACATTTTGTGACAGAGGTCTCAGCTCGCAATTCCATGTACTGGCATGCATAATACAGGGGTAGATGGTCTAAATTGAGCAAAATGATTCTCCTTCACATCTGAAGTAGAATTTGATTCCTAAATTTGCAATTTGTTTGTACATGAATTGCATTCAAGCTATCTAATTCCAGTCATTCTGGTTGCTTCCATGAATGGTAATAAAGCAATAAAAACTCAGAATGTCCTGCAGAATCAGAATTAGATCTGGCCTCCACCTGATTGACCCAACATCAACGAAGCAATCAGACAGTCAAAACACCTAAACACCCATTAGCCAATGAATGGGTTAGTACATCTATCACCAGAAATTAAACTGAGTACCAACACCCTCTACAGGGATAACTTCAAAAGGCCATCTTGGCTTCTTGCTTGTCAACAAGAAAGAGCAAATGGGTTTTGTTTCAGGAAGTTGGGGATGAAGTTCCTCAGTAAGCTTATCTGCACTTTTCTAGATCTTCACCATACATAATTACCTGGCAGCATTTACTTACAAATATAACTGACATAAAGCTATGAAGTAGCTTCCCTCTCCTAGTAAGAAATTTGATCAAAATCACTCAGATGCTCACATCTCCATTAAAACTACATAAAAAGGTGGGGACAATTGGATAATTCTAATAGTTTTCAATGGTCTCTTTTTTGAAAGCCCAGAATGTTCTGGATAGTACATAATAAGAATGCAGACCACAGGCTGAGCTGGGAGGTTTCCAGCCATACTGAGTGATGCCTGAAAAATCCATAATTCTTCCAATGGACTTGGTTTACTGGTAAAAAGGTAAGGAACTATTATCTACTCTAAATAATTTACATCTTAGTTTATGGGATAAATTGCATAAACAGTCTTAACGCTTCACCCATCTCTGTGTCCATTCCCACTTGTTACCACATGACTTCATGACTTCACAGTTCCTCTTACTAAGAGGCAGAGTATATTTCCCCAGCCCTTGACTTTGGGTTCAGCCATGTGACCTGCTTCAGCCAATGGAATATTGGTAATCAGGTCTGATGTGACCAAAGGCTGAAAAAGCACTTGTTTAACTGCTCCTTGCTTCAGTGCTTTGACCAAAAGAACACCTTGATCTAGTCTGCTGGTCCCAGTGGGAAGATGAGAAGTGCCTGCAGTAGCGTCAGTTCCAGCCAAGCCAGCCCAAAACAGCTAGCTCCAGGCCAGCAGCAGGCTGCAGACACATGAGCTAAATACGTGCTTATGCTGCAAAGTAGCTGAGATTGTGTGGTTGTTATATAGCATTGTGTCAATTGTTAATTAATGGAGTGTCAATTAATTGTTATTTAATAAAATTCAAGGTATCCCATGCCTTCTTTGAACATGTTTGTTTTTGTTATTTGTTGTTCCATTTTGGCAACGCTGCCTCCCTCTCTCCAATTTTTATCCTTTTTTCCTTGAATTTTGTGCTTTTTCCCACTTAAAGAATAGACTTCCAGATCTTTCTTCATGCACTGATATAAGTGAGTGATACTAGCTTACTACCTAGACATGTGATACACAGCTTCAGGGGAAATGTGGCCTGCCTGAGATTTTTACCTTAGACTTTTTAAAATTTTTACTTATTTTACTTTTTTCTTTTTTTCTTTTCTTTTCTTTTCTTTTCTATTCTTTCTTTCTTTTTTTTTTTTGAGACTGAGTCTCAAGCTGTTGCCCTGGGTAGAGTGCTGTGGCACCATAGCTCATAGCAACCTCCAACTCTTGGACTCAAGTGATCCTCTTGCCTCAGTTTTTCTATTTTTAGTAGAGATGGGGTCTTGCTTTTGCTCAGGCTGGTCTCAAACTCGTAAGCTCAAGCTATCCACCCGCCTTGGCCTTCCAGAGTGCTAGGATTACAGACACGAGTCACTGTGCCTGGCCTAGACTTTTTATTATATAATATATGAACTTGCAGGCCTAACCTGCCCACCACTACCACCAGCTATCATGCTAGCAGACATGAAGCAATGATTTACTAACCTAATTTCCTTAAAATGATATCATGAAACTGAAGCAGTAAGACCCTCTCAACTCACCAACACTATATTTAAAAGTTTCATGTAGCCAATAGATAAAGATATTTATTCTAATATTGGGCATGACTGAAAAAAATCATGGATACTCTATGTTTTTTGTAGGATATAAAAACCTTCACACTAAGAAGATGAATGATAGAATTTTAAGTACCAGCAAACAGGTGGAAAGAGGATTTGAGGAGTGTCTTTAGGGACCACTAAAACCTATCACGTAATAGTCAATAAGAATGGCCTAAAGTTCCAAACTTCAACCTGTATGTTAGGTGAGCTGACACCCTACCCATCCTTTGATAGTTAGGAAGTGTAATAGCAGTAAGTTGTCAAAATACTTCCAAGTGGCCTTGTAAGTTTACTTTGTTAAACTGTATCCTATGAGTTGAGAATTAATAAGCATTTTGACTGAGGGAGTGAGGGGAAGTGCTTTTTTGCAGTATTAGGAAGGCAAAGAGGAACCTTTGAGACAATTTTCCCAATCCTTTCATCTGTCTTTATTTGTTTTATTTAACTTATTCAAAAAATATGTATTGAGCACATCTTTTGTGCCAGGCACTGTGCTAAATAATGGAAAATGTATGGAATCTTTGAGAAGCTCCCAGAAAATGGGGAGACCAAAACACAGCAAGGTTAGAGGCATTACCAAGACCTTGTAACAGAGACTCAAATGCTAGTCCAAAGGTGTCTAACATACAAAAAAACAAAACCCTTTGGAAGTAAATTAATATAGATTAATATTCATAATAGGCTTCTATATGGAGCCTTGTTTAATCTCCATAAGAACAAAGACTTCTCAAGAAGCATGCATTCAGTAAGCATTTTACTGAGTGCTTATTGAGTCTGCTTTATAAGAAACATGCCACATGCTGAGGAAATTGGGTTGTGTTCTAGTAGGACCGAAGCAATTTAAAGACAGTTCTGGGCAGTGGAATGTGTACTTGCAGAGCCATGCTCAGGTTGCCATGGTAGCCCAGAGGCAAAGGGGCAAAGCTGCCCTAACGGAGTAATAAGTTTTGAAGGACAAGTAGGCAGTAGAGGAGCTTGGGACAAATGTGACATTCCAGGAATGAACAGCATCTGAGCTGCATTTAGTGTAATAAATACGTTACCTAAGAGAGGATTGACATTTTCTCAGTGGTGCCTGAGAGCAACGTGCCTGGTGCTCCCGTGGAGATCATTTCAACTTTCAGCTCCTTCGTCCAAAAAATTGAAGACATTGTGACGGACCACAGATCTTAATTTGAGTAATGATGTAGTGAAGTCAATATGTGAACAGATGTGAAAGTGCAAGGTGTTGGGCTCTCAGGGGATCGGCCTGGCCACTGGCATCTCCCATCTCTCAGATGTCACTGCACACCAGGGGCCATTTCCCAGCCATCACTGAGGACGTCAGACCTGTCTGCGGTGAAAATGAGGCTTCTCCCCTCCTGCACTTTACCCACTCTAAGGCACCATTGATCACGACATCCATTATTATTTTAGACACTGCTAAGGAAAAAAAATGCTGCTACTAAGCCATAACATGATGCTTTTTTATCAATTGGAAAGCATTTCTAAGTTTTTCTACACTTTGAAAAAAATCTTTTAGGCTTATCCAGAGATGGGATTTTATCATAGATCATTTTTGCTCACACACAGAAATACTATGTAAGAAAAATAGATTGATGAAGATATCCCTAAAACTTCTGCACAGAATTCATCTCTTAGAATCACTTCAAATTGGGATCATAGATGTCTGTGTTTTTCTATAAAACATTGTCTTCTGTGCCATCAAGAGTCATGGCAACATGTCTGAGAGTTCTCCCTATCTGTCTCTGGAATTTCTTCCCAATCTGCTGCCATTCATTCCCAAAGTTTTAAGGCTGTATGCAGCAAATGTCAACTATGACTTAAGACAAAGAGCCTGCATCAATTTTGAGACTCATCCTGACTTCAGAGATTTTAAAATGTGTCTTAGAACAACAGAAACAATGGTAAAACAGACCTGAGGTTTCTCGGCACATCACTGCTTTAAAACTTACAGGGAAAAAGCCCAAGGTCCAGAACTTTCCCTCTGACTTCTTACATGGCACCAGTCTGTGTTCATCTCCAGACATGTCTTTCTTTAACTTTTTTTAAAGACAGCTCTGTCACCCAGGCTAGACTACAGTGGCATCATCATAGCCGCAACTTCAAATTCCTGAGCTCAAACAAGTAACTGTGCCTATAGAGGTGTGCTTCCATGGTTAAGTTTTGCATTTTTATACAGACAGGGGTCTTACTAGGTTGCCCAGGCTGGTTTCAAACTACTGGCCTCAAGTGATCCCCTGCCATAGCCTTCCAAAGTTCTGGGATTACAGGTGTGAGCCACTGTGCCCAGCATCCAGAAATCTCTAATTTGGCTGTATTTTCCCAAGATAGCCACAGAATGTTTCCTCTCCCACATGATCTTCTGGAACTGTGACACTCCTTTACCAAGATTTGGAGCCTAGTCCTTCCCAGCTTGAATCTGTGTGAGTTTGCATATAGCGTATAACCAATAGATTGTGGCAGAAGTGGTATAACTTCCAAGGCTAAGTCACAAGGGCCATTTAACTTCTATCTTGCTTCTTGGAACACTCACGCTTCTTGGAACACTCACGCTGGAGCCCTGACCTGCCGTTTAAGCACCTGACTGCCCTAAGGCAGCCATGCTTCAAGGAAGCCAAACTGGCCAACGGGGAAAAGCCCTGAAATTATCTGAAGGGAAAGAGAAGTCTGACCACCCTCCAGCAGCTCAAATTCACCCTCCATTTGATTGCCAGCATGAATAGCAGTTGCGCTAAACCAATAAATTTTGAGATGATTTGTTACACAACGATAGTAACTAAAACACACCCTTTAAGGAGGGATGTCACCCCCATGGAAGACTACTGCCTTAGAGACATTAAATCCTCCACATGACTTCCAAATACACCAACCCACACCTGGGAAAGGCTCAAAGTCCAGAGACCAGTGTTTCCCAGCCACCATGCTCACTGGGACTCAATTACTCTCTCTTCCCCACTGGTGTCCTTTTCATCACCCCTGAGGCCTAGGACAGAAAATGCAGATTACGTATCATCTATTGCATAAATGAGGAATAAATAATTTGAATTTAGTTCTAGAAACTGAAAAAAAAAAGTCAGATGACAATTATTTCCCTAGTTAGTTTTATCCCAGCTTCCTCCTTCAGTCTCAGCCCTGGCCTCAGGGTCTTCAGGAAGTGGGATAGGAGGTACTTCCTGTTCACTCCCCCCAATCCATAGGAGGTGCCAGGCCTCAATGTGTAGGCAGGACTAGGTTTTGTGAGGCTTGAATCTGATATAACTTTGGGAACACTGTTTAACAGAAAAGAAACTAAAATTAGGTTTGAAAGGAATGACTGATTTACAAGAAATTATAACTTGAAAAAGCTGAAAAATAATCACAAACATGGCAAAATCTAGAAACATAACACAAAATTGTAATTAATTAATTACCTAATATGCTTTTGCAATATTTCCCCCCTATTTGGGGTTGCATACTATTTAATCACACATTATATGACAATCTTATACCATCATTTTCTATATAAAAGTTGGAAGGTTATTCACTTTTTCCTCTAGGATGTGATTAAAATGCAAGCAAACTATTCCGTGGGACACTATGAACCTAGCAACATGGAGCAAAGCTTAGGTTGAAGATAGTCGCCTGCAGTCTCCGCTGGCAGCATTAAGGAACTGCAGGAACAGGGCCTCTATTGGAACAGGGGAAGGTGGGACACCTGGTGCCTTGTTTTTCCACCTGTGGTGGACATCAGGTCTGTGTGCTACACGCTGCCTTTTCCTCTGGGGTTCCGTTTCTTCCCCAGATCTTGATCTGGTGAGACTGCCAGACACAGCTCTCCACTCCCCTGGCCACAGTGAGGACACAGTGAGGACACAGGACCCAGGCAGGGTCAGCCACGTTGTATGTCAAGATCCACATGAGCACAAGACCAACTCAGTCCACTCTACTCTAACTTTGTTCATTTGGGGCTGGAGAACACATCTTCCCTCAACTCTGCCAAGCACCCCCGTTTCTTCCTGGGATGGGTCCATGCCCACACCTCAATCCTTTTCTTATTTCTTTAGATTTGTTTGGGCTGGTTTCTATAAATTCAAACACACAGAACAAATTTCTTTTTTGTTTGTTAACAAGTGATTTTATAACCATAGAATCCATACATTTTGTAAATGATCCAGACAATATGAAAAGGCATAATGAACATTTCAGAGTGTCTCTGTAATTTATTTCTAGTATGATTACACGACAATCACAGAACATAGTGATAGGATGTGCTTTATTACATCCTAGGGCTATGGAATCCTGGAGATGCTTTATTAAGAAGGATAAATATGGCCTAGTATGTGACAAATTTGCTCAATATTTCCCTGACCCTTCTGCTTGAAGATAATTTTTATGTTTTAGGTAAAGTATATAAATTATAAAGTCAACTTTTGTGCTTGTGTTTTGTCCTTAATTTGGAGCATGGAGATGATAGTATCTGTACCTAACAAGATTGTTTTAAGGATTAAATATGTGAATACATGAAGAACTTAGAATAGTGTCTGCCACACTATGCACCCCCAAAATGTTCATTGTCGTCACCACTGACATTTCAATTATATTTAGATCCTAGATAGCCATATTTATAGTTTGGCATTTTATCTGTTGAAAGACTGAAGGACATGTGCTTGTCCTCTCCTAAAACTATTCTGTTAATTTGCTCCTACATTTCCAATAGATTATGCTGTATATAATCTGAAATTGGTTGTAATGTGACCATTGTGGACAATCGCTTGATCAGTGAAAGAATTCTAGTGCCTTTGACAAAGAATTTTGATATTAATATCATGATGATTCCTGACTTTTTGACTGTAATTCCTGGCATTCTTTCCCATCCTTTCATATCCAGCCAGAAAAATATTGCTTTGATATTGCCCATGAAGAAAAATTTCAGAGTCTAATCCTTTTCAGAAATAAATCAGTACCAACTCATTCTGCCAGCATAATTAGCTCACGTTTTTCCTTTATCCCTCTTCCATACTATCTTTTACGACAATGATATAGAATTTGGGTCTAGCAAACTAATCAAATTATATTCATTTTATTTTTACATTATATGTATTTACTCTCAATGGGTAACATTCATATTCTTAGATAGCCATCATTAACACATTACATAGCACTGAATGTGTATTTGATAGGAGCAACTGCTCACAACCAGCTCACAAATTTCTTATAATTTTCCTGTTGATCAGTTCTTTACTTCGCATTCAAGTTGCACATTGCTTAAAAAAAAAGAAGCTAAATTATTTTTCCAGGCAGAGTGCATGGGTAATAGCCATGCTTTTTGAATTTCAGTTTGAATGACTATTATCAGAGACCTAGTCATCCTACCTTACAAATGATCTTGACAGAAAAAAATTTGAATTTTTTGAGTTTTTAACTCTCCCCACAACCAAAACAGTATTACCAGTCTTGCGGTGTGGTAACTTTCAGCTTACTGAAGTTTGTTTTGTTGTTGTTCCCTCTAAAACGTTGTTCCTAAATCGAGCCTTCTGTCTGCTAATACCTTCCTTCCTCAATCAACAATACTCTGGATCACCATTGTCTGGTCTCTGTATCTACCATATTCTCTCTGCTCACTTTGTTTTGTGCTTTTTCTTGGGGTTCTCGGGATTTCCTGAAGCCTGCTCTCCACATCAGAGGTAGTTTTCCCCAGGGCTGATGATGCCCTTGGCTGTGTCTAGTGCAGAGTTAACTCCTCTGATAGATCCATCTCCGTAAGTCCTCTCCTTGGTGCTGCCAACTATTTCTGCATCTCTGCCTTTCATCTCCTTCCAGAGTCCATGCTCTCCTTAAATCCCCTGAGCAAAGGTTGCTTCTGCTCTTTGCAATAAGCCTTCCGGAGACTGCTCTTTGCCATTCACAGCTGGTGTTCACTTCCTTTTCTATTTGCAATTTTTTGGAGCAGAGCAGATGTGGATATCTCCTGTCCACTTAAGCTAATGGGAGGCAGTTTTTCTGCAGTTTTGATCACAAACAACTGGGAAATCATTCTCTGTTCTCCCCTCCCTGTCTGCCTGGCCTTTGCCTACATCCACACATGGAAAGGAGTGCTGGATAACAGGATGTTGTGAATGTATTATTCATAGTTCTGTGTTTCAGAGACCTGAGGACGGGAGGTCTGGGACTGTGGGGGAGAACAGTCCTGCCAGGGACTTCTTTTCCCAGGGGCTTCCATAATTGGTGAGAACTCTTCCCAGGGGTTGTCATCCTGGGAGGAAGGAGGATATCCTTTGCCACTGCATCAGCTGAGAATGCTTGTGCTGGGTAAGATGCCCATAGAGAAGGGATGGGGGCGCAGCTTGGGTTTGCACCTGTGCATCAGGGTGAGCGGGGCACTGTCTGGAAAAGCCTAGACACACAGACTCATGTAACATCAGACCATCCTGCTTCAACTTTTTTGTTGTTGTTGTTGTTGTTGTTGGGGATTCATTGAGGGTACAAGATACCAGGTTATACTGATTGCATTTGTTAGGCAAATTCCCTTCTATAATTGTGTCTTGCCCCCAAAGGATATGTCACTCACTGAGACCTCACCCCCCTCCCTGGTTCAACTTTTATGGAAGAAAATTGTGAGTTGTGTTTCAATTGCCAAGAACCCGCAGGGTGAAGGTCACATACCTGAGCATGCCCAGAGGAGCCAACGGTACAACTGCAGGAGGAACATAAGTGTTTGGACTGAAGAGCAAGGACTGAATTAAGAATTGGACATTGTATAGCAGGATCCTGACTCTAAGCAGATCAAGTCTGGCATCATCCCATGGCAAGGTCCAGTCAGGTCACCATTATTCTCGGACTATAATAGTTACCCAAATCCCACGCTCTGGGGAAGGATAGATTTGAGTCCTACTTTTATCTCTTCCTTTAGGCCCCCTGACAATAAACCTTTCTCCCTGATGACACTGCCTCACTGTTTGGCTTTCCGTTGGACACAGGCAAACAAAACCAATGGCTAAGTGATGCTCCATCCATCTGGGAGCTGTTTGCTGAGGAGCTTCCTTTGCATTGGGCAGGCCCTTCATTAAGTCCCTTGCTATTGTTGCTTTCTGAGTGTGAGAGGTTTGAGGAGTCCTCTGCCATGGCCAGCACCACTGGAGGGAGTCTGAGGTGCCACATTTAGCCAAGAGAAGGGAGGTGTGGGGAGCAGTGAGAGGCCAGGCGGTCTCTTTGTAGGGCCTGGGACCTAAGCCCATCAGGGAGTTTGCATTTTCCTCAGTCCTACCCATATCACCACAGAATCCGGTGCTCTAAATATAATCCCCCCTCTAGCTCTTCTGCAGAGGTGATGAGGTCTGACATTTCTTACATTGGCTCAACTTCTAATACTATCCAATACTTCCTTATAGACTAAATGGCCTATATTTTTGCCCTTTTCCCCTTTTCTGTTTGAGATAGTGTTTTAAAAAATGTTTCTGTGTAAATACACAGAATGAATAGAAAACCTGGCTTCCCTGCTCTCTTGTACCCTCCTGTCCCCTTCACTCAGCCAGGTTAGTGGGGAAGGAAGCAGCCACCGCGTCCTCAAATGTTCCAGCAGAAAAGCTGCAGCTCGGCCAGACACTGGGTGACTGAGGAGGACTGAGGCTCAGGACAGCGTGAGGCCCAAAGTGTTTCGTCTGCACCAGCAGCAGACATACTCCGGGGAAAAGTGCAGTGTTGAGTGAGATTACCGATTACAGTGAAAGAACAGAAACGTGTACAAGAGGAGGCTGCCGGGGCCACTCACCTTCCAAGAAACAAAATCTGCTGAGAAGCAGGAAGCGAACACGGCCTCCTGTACTTTACCTGTGCTGGGAGCATCACTCCAAGCTTGTCCAAGGGCTACCTCATTTAACCCTCACCACACGAATCACAGCCCAACACCAGTCAAGGAAAAGGAGGTCAAGTGCTTGGCTGAGTCTCATCACAGCACTTCCTGGGGAGGATGTCAAGGGTTGAAAAGAGTCTCCATCTTCTTTTCACCCCAGATGACTAGACTTAACAAGGCCAAGGAATGCTTCAGTGGCCTTCATTCTGGCTCTACTCAAACCCCAGGGGTGTCAAAATGAGCAAGAGGAGGAGAAAGGCAGAGCCTGAGCGTGTATCACCTCCCACCTGCCTGTCTGTGCACTGCCGGGACTAGGGAGAGGAGTGAAGTCAAACCCCAAAACCCACAACAATAAGACGCTTTGAGGCTGGCTCCCTGAGAATTCATCTGCAGACCTGGACGGTATGTGTGTGGGACGAAACAGCAAAGTCATGGGCTTTCCCCACCTACAAACTAGCTCCAGAGAAATAAAAAAGCAAAAACAAAGGAAAGGAGTTTAACATAAATAAGTAAGTGGACAGATGCGCTGTGCATGCCGGAGACAGTGAGAGACTGATCACAGGGACACTCAGAGAAAGGCAGATCATCGTAAGGGGCCTTCCAGATGGTACGCATGGTCTGTCCAGATTAGAACCCAGGCTGGCTTCTGGGTGCTGACTTGCCTAGGCCCAGATCCTGAGGTAAGGGGTGTGTGAGTGGCGGAGTCAGGGGCCAGTCTCTCTCATCTGTGGGCGTCAACATCCTGCCTCCCTTCAGAGATGGCAGAGGGCCCAGATGGAGCTGGTACAGGCTGGGGCCCTGGGAGCCACGGGAATGTCCAATGTCCATTCCCTCCAGACTGCCTATCCTGAGTTAATTCTAGATCATGTTTAACAAAGGAGTCAAGGTCAGCCAAAAAAGGCAGAGTAATCAATGTGATCTATGAGCTATGTGATCCCCAGGATTTATGTGATGTCCTCAGCTGCTGCAGTATCTATGTGATACCAACAGCTGCTCCCCACCATCTACCCTAATTCTTCAAAGGCCAGGAATTGCCAGTGGAGCCCACATGGATCTGAACCCTGACCACAGCCCACCCTGTCTTCCTCAAAAGCCTTTCTCCTGGGAGGTCCATCCTATCACGGGCACTTTTCCCCTCCTGGTAGCTGCCACTGGGTTTGCAGTCACCCCTCTTGCTCACCAACGAGGCCAGCACCTTAGCCACACCATCCTCCCAACATCTGTGGGCTTCTTCCTTCATTACCCTCTTGCCTGGCCTTCCTCACCTCTGACCTCACCATCCTTAGACCTCATCATTTACATCTTCTAGCTCTGCCCAGCCACCCTGGGTCAGACCCCGGGCTCTGTGTCTGCCTAAGGTGGCTCCACCTCTCAATTTCCAAACCACTCCTCTCTGGTTCAAATACTACTCCCCTAACAATCCCTCACCATGATAGAGGTTCTTATCTATCAAGATCTTTTCAACATAACCTCCTTGCTTCTTTCCCACTGTAGTAACATTAACCTTAGACCCTATTTTCACTCCATCACTACAATTTCTCCCGTGTCTGTCATCTTGACTGCCTGGCCTCTGTCTCCCTTTCCTCTACCACGACTGGTAACTGCCAATGAGAAGACAGGTGAGTACACAACCCCTGCAAACACACACACACACACACTATACAGTACCCTAAATTGACCACCTCATAGTTCAGCCTAGCCCTGCCATTCTGCTATGTTACCTTAATCAGCTTGGTTTCCCATCCCAAGGTGAGTGGTTACGTCATACCTTCTGGGCACATCAATCCACATATAGCTCATGTTCTCACTGCATTTCCCCAAGAAGACATTCAAACTCCTTCACCACCCACCATTCATTTAGCCATCCTAATGCACTATATTAGCCCCACCCTTTCTTTCTGGGCCCCATAATGATACAGCATTGTTTCTCCTCCTCACAGAGGTCCCATCACTCCTCCTTTCTCATGGACTGTGCCCCTCAGGAATCCATCTCCCCATCCCCTCTCAGCTCTCTCTGCTCACCATCTGGACTATTGTCATCAACGTCCATGTGCTCTGCCTCCCCTCTCAGACACAGCTTCAACCCTACTGTTCTCTCTGGTTATCACTCTACACCCTTTTAGGGCCACTTCTCACACTGCCCACTCCCCTACTTCCGGAGTGTTCAACCAATTCCAGTCTGTCTTGGCACCCACCCCCTCCTCAAATTGCTCCTATCAAGGTCATCAAACACCTCATACTGCTAAATCCAGTGGATAGCTCGGTCCTTATTGTACTAAAATCTTCAGCAGAACTCTGTATATTCTACTTTCTTGGACAGCATCCTCTCTCTCCTCGTCTCTTGTGAGCACTGCTTCTCTAGCCAAAGCTTAAGGAGGACTTCCCTGGGCTTGTTCTGAAGCTTCTTCCTTTTCCCTCTCCGTGGACAACCTCACCTAGTCCAATAAAGTTTTCAGACTATCTTTATGCCATGACTCACAAAGGGCTACTTTGATCCTGTTTTCTTCTGAGCTTTTTCACTCACCTCTCAGGCTATCTCTCCCTATATTTGTGCCTTAACCCACAAGCCTAAAAGTCATCTTTGAATCTTCTTTCTTCCTCACCTCCCTCCTCCCATAACCAGTCCATCAGTAGCACCTGTCACTCTCACCACCAGACTCTCTCTCAAACACATCCTCTCTGCCCATCTCCATTGCCCATGTTCCCCAGTCCAAATCACCACCATCTCCCAAGTGAGCTACTGTGATAGCTCTGTCTCCTCCTTACCCTCCTAGCCCCTTCCAGTCCATGTTCCAGACAACACCAGGATTGACTTCCTTGAAACATACACCAAGGCTGCTCATGTGGCCCGGAAGGCCTTGTTGTATGGGCTTCCAACTACCCCTCCAACTTTATCTCCCCCTGCCTGTTGTAGTCTAATCACTGGCCTTTCCCCATTTCTCAAAAATGTCCCAGTAGGCTGAAGTTGGCTACCAATCCTTGACTAATCTGTACCACTCCTCCTTGCCCATGAAGAAATAGAATCTAAGTCCCTTACCCTTGAATCTTGTTTGGCCTTAAATAACTTCCTAGACCAACAGAATGTGGAAAAACACAGTATCTGAGGGCAGATCAGAAGCCTTGGACTTCCACCTTGGTCTCCTGGAGTAGTTCTCTAGGATCCCTGAGTCACCATGTAGGAAACTCATCTACCAAGGCCACAATGTTGGTGAGGCCAAATGTGGGAGCTCTGGTCCCAGCTGAGCCCAGCCTTCCAGCTATTCTGGCCCAGGACCCCATCCCCTGACTGGAGTTCCTTGTATGCTCCAGGTAGCTGCACTGCACACCAGCTTAATACCATCTGGCCTCTTCAAGCAATCTGTAGTACTGCTGTGTAGAACAGAATTGTCAGGTGGGCCCTATCCAAATATCTGGTCTACAAAATCTTGAAATATAATAAAATGGTGGTTGTTGGAAGCACTACAATTTGGCATGTTTGGCCAAGATTTTGCCCACCTCAGGGTCTCAACACATGCTTCTTGATCCCATCTCAGGGTGGGCAAGGGATTTGAAGAGAAATTTCTCTAAAGATCGGCATACGGCCTACAGATACATGAAAAAATGCTCACCATCCTTAATCATCAGAGAAATGCAAATCAAAACTACTTTGAGATATCA
>NW_003852397.1:31431796-31439015 GCF_000181295.1 Otolemur garnettii
GTAGAATGTGAACGTTTTAAAACAATAACTGAGAAAATGACATGAAGGCTGTGTTGACCAGTTTGATGGAAGTATTTCAGATTGCATGTGAAAACTCCACACTGTACCCCAAAAGTGCATTAATGTACATAGTTACCATTCAATAAAAAAACAAACAAACAAAACAAAACACATGCTTCTCTCTGGAATATTCTTCCCATACTGCTGCCTGGCAAGTTCCTGCTCATCTTTTAACTTAAATATTCCTCAAGGAGGGCTCTGTAGATCACCTCACCTAAAAGTGAAAAGTACCAAGGTAGGATTTTGTCAGTCCCTTGTTTATTTCCTTCTTAATGCTTAAATAACAAGTAAGTAGGAATCACAATTACAATAACTGATCTCACTGGCCCCTCTAGAGTAGAGGTTGGCAAATTATGGCCCAGAGGATGTCCAACTGTTTTTTAAAGTAAGATTTAATTAGAACACAGCCACACTCATTTGTGAATTGTCTATGACTCTTGATGTGAGTGAGTTCAATGGTTGCCAAAAGAGCATATTGTATATACTCTGGCCCCTTTAAAAAATGTTTGCTCATCCCTGCTCTGGAGTCTTGGAAGGAAAGGGCTATGGCTTTCCGTATTTTTCACACCACATAGCATTTAGTATGTACACAGTAAATATCTGCTGAAAAAGGTGCAAGGCCTCAAGTCTCCACTAATAGTCTCTTTCTGTGCTGGAAGGTTCTTTCTGGCACAATAGGGCTAGACAGGGGCTAGGTCAGTTAACCTCTAATGTCCCCAGAGTCTAAGGGGTCACAGGATGAAAGCTCTGGAGGAGAGGCACAGGACTCATAAGTCTCAAGTCCATGCTAAGTCCAAGGAGACCTAGACACTTTATCATTCTATCTCTTCAGATTCCAGGGAAGAAAAGGATTGGGGATTGGCTAAGACCCTCTCCCACCTTATAGGAGCCAATTGCTTTGGTGAAGCCTCAGGTGAAGGCACAACTACTTTCCGAAAGTGAAGAATCCTCTGCTTCTCTATCTTCCCCACCAAACACGGGCTGGGCTAGACCCTGGAGAGGAGCCAGAGAGAAGTGTGGGAAAAGACCCACCCTTGCTCCAGAACGTCCTTGTCACCAAGGAGTAGAGTATGAGGACAAATTCCACTTCCAGATAAATTGGACACGATGGGGGTCAGGTGTCAGACTGTATGTGCAAAGGTATAGATAAAGGAGGCTGCAAAAATCTGCCACAGCCCTTAGGATGAGGTGTGGATTTTTGTCCCTGATGACTTGAACTGGGGGAGGGGTCCTCTGTTCAAAACATATCGTATACACTGATTCTTCTCTTAATATGGTATCATCTATCATCTTCTTTTAATTTGGTATATCATCTATTATCTCTCCAAGTAGAAAACATTACCCTTTCCCTCCCTCCTCCCTTGGTACCACGGTCCTCATCTCAGCTTCCATGGGTCCACGGAGAGGTTGTCTCTAATGACGAGCTGGGATCTTAAGGCCCGAGACTGAGCCAGATTCCAACAGTCCCAAATCCTGGAGGGTTTCCAGTAGCTGCTCCCGGGCAGCACCGATAAAGGAATTCTCCAGGAAGGTGGGCAGGCCTCCCACACCATCCCGCAGCGTATACAGTGGTACCCGAACCAGGCCCATCACCTGTAAAAGGAAGGAGACAGGACACACTGGGACCATATGTAGTTCATCCCACGAACTCCATCCTTTCTCCAGGAGATATTTTAGAGCACAGGCCTCACCCTTCAACATCTAGCAGAACCAGGCCTCAGGCTCATTCCTCACTAAGCCCTAGTGGGTGTGACCCATGCAGGCAAAGACCCAAGGCATGCTTTTCAGCTTCATCAATACTAATCTTTCCCATATCTGACCCTACAACTTTAGTGGCTCCTTCCTCAAGGATGCATACCTAGCTCTAAAGGACTGGTTGTCAAGATGTGATAATCAAATTACTTGTATCAGCATTATTTTTAAACAGGTTAAAAACATGATTCACAGGTTTCTGCCCTCTCTCCCAAGCAGTTTTGGAGCGACTGCTGTTTTTAAAAGTGCCTCCTCCCCCCATGATTCTGGTATCTGTCAAAAATTGAGAACCACCTTCACATACAGTTTCCCTGCGCCCCCAGGCTTAAGTGTTAGGGTTACGTCTTCTTCCTAAGGAAACAAAGCCCAACAATAAGGGACTACGGTGGATGCCTGGCCAATAGTGCCTTGTCAACAGGAAGAAACGCGGAGACTTGGATGGGTGTGTTCTAGAAAGCTCTCTCCAGAGACCAGGAAAGGGTGGGTAGAGAGAGATCTTTTCTGGAGCCCAAGACGGCAGTACCAACCCAGATTAGACATAACCAAGACCTCAATTAAATCAAGAAAATGAGGAGGAGGGCCAAGTCGAGGTGGCAAAGACCTCCTTCCAGGAATGGTTTCCAGTGGGAGGGAAAACTTTGGGGGGAGGAGAAATCAAGTTTAGGGCAGGGTCCCAGGCTGGCCCCACCTCCAGCCCGTGGTCCTTGGCTCCTGTTGCACCTTTCTCCACTGCCAACAGCTGCTCGAGTGTCAGACACTTAGCATAGAAGTGGGCCACGATGCGCTGTCCTGACCCGGTGTGGGAGCTGCGGTAGTCAGCGCGTTCCACGCGGAAGGCGGCCACCGCCTCACCCAGCTCCTCGCGCAACTCGCGGTTCAGCGCGTCCTCCAGGCTGCTGTCCCGCTTGTCCACGAAGCCGCCGGGGAAGCCCAGACGCCCATCGAAGCGCATCTGCATCTGCAGGAACAGGAAGCGGGTATTGGCAGGGAGCGCCCCAGGGAGGAGAGACCCAGCGAGTGCGGCGCAGACAGGGGAGTGGCCGGGCGCGCCCTTTCCTCACCAGCACAGCATAGCGCAGCGGGATGCGGCCAAAGAGCATCCCGGGGTCCGGCGCGTAGAGAAGAGCGTGACATGCATGCCGCCAGTCAGGCCCCAGCTCTAGGGCCTCGGCCAACTCCAGCTTGCGGGCCCCAGCCATGGTCGGACAGGACAAGCCACTGTCCAGAGAACCACGTGGGTAAGCGAACGGGTTTCACCCTGGACCAATCCGACCCTGGGCGGGGCCGAAAGGCCCAATTAGTGCAAAGCCCATTGCGGAACCGACGCGCGTTAGGGCGGGGCGACGCGCCTGGCCCAGGCGGCGGCCAATGAGGGCGCGGCTTGCAGAGCCGGTCGTCTCCAAGGCCTTCGGACCCGCTGGAAACCGAAAGCAGCCTCTGGGTTGGGCCTCCAGGCAGGGCGGAGCTACAAGTGTGGTCTGTGCCTGGAACCTGCCGCCAGGCAGTTAGATATGCAGGTAAATACGTGCCTACGTCACGGTCTGGCGGCAGCTGAAGTTTTCCTAGGGTCCTAGGTTAGGAACTGGGAGGCTCCTAACTTTTTGTGGCCTGACCAGGATTCAATTAGGGAAGAGTCCTGGGAGCTTCAGGGGCAATTCGGAGTGTACAGTACCTTGGTGTGAACTGGGTGATACAGGAAGCCTAGGTTTGGGGCCAGGAAGGAGAGAGGCAGCGGTGTCTTCAGAGACTGAAGACATTGGGCCAGCGTTAGTTCAGATATTCTGGACCTGATGGATGTGGTGTCGCTTTATGAGATGAGGATGGAAGGAAGGGGCCTGGGCAATGACAAGTGTAATTCTAGTCAGCAGGTGAGGTGGCCATAGACACTGGGCAGCTGGTTGTGGGGATCTGACACACAGAAAGTGAAGGGTCAGTGAGATTTTGGAAGGAAGGGTCAAGTGGGGGTAGCTTGGGTGGGCCCCTATGGCACAGGAAGGGTCTGATGCTAAGGAACAGGGACTGAGGATCCCTCACTCCATGTCAGGTGTTCCCCACCCTGCCAAGTGCCCTGACACCCCAAATCAGTATTATGCCCTGGAAAGCAGGAAGCAGCTTCTTGAGGCCCTGGGGAGAAAGACACAGCCTGTAAGTGACACCATGTGATAGGGAAGAGCCCAGAACCTACTTAGACACAAGCCTATGACCTTAACAAACCTCATGACTCTCTCGGATCCTGGTTGCTCTTCTGTCGACTGAGATACACAACCTGTTATGGATGTGGGGAGATGTGAAGTATTTAGCACAGTGGCAGGCATGAAGTACACAGAGCCATTCTTGCAGTTGAAGATGGAGGCATAGTTCTGTCTTATGTTAGGACTCAAGGGTTGGAGTCCTTGACACGCTCATCAAGTTCCATACCTGAAGGGCAGATTAGACCCGTATGGGGTCATCTTTCCTAGCTTAGTCTTCTGAGTTGCAGGCAGAGGCCTTCTGCAAACATCAGGCACCTGGATCAAGGTGATGAACCTGTGAGTGTGACATTGCCATTAGCCTGCTAGAGTTCTAGGGGCCTTAGAAATGGCTCTGACTTAACATTAGAGTCACCTTGGAAAAAACTTAAAAACACTGCCTATTCCATGGTCCCAGCCCAGACAAATTGAATCAATATCTGGAGTCAGTGCCTGGACATATGTAGTTTTTAAAATGTGTTATCGGGTGACTATTAAACAACCAGAGTGGACAATCAGTGCCTTTCCCCTCCTCCCAGCATTCCAAAGATGACTTGGTTTCTCTCCTAGATAGGCTATTTTTAAAGATTTAGAGTCAAATAAACTCTTTTCATAGCTTCAGGCTGTTCTTTCTTTCCTGGATGCTTGAGGAAGCTTATAAAGATGGACTCAGCTTTCCAAGGAAACATGAAAAAGTATAAAAACCAATGCAGCCGTTATATAGGAATTAATTACTTTCGATGCCAGTGCTTTTTCTGGATGATTGAATGTGGAAGCTCCCAAGACTGCTCCCCCAAACTTTGCCATCCCTTGCATACTGCTCTCTGCCTCCACCTTCCTTCCACGCCCCACCATGCCCAATTCCACCGAGGTCAGGAGACAAGATGGGAAGTAGAAGGCTAAGTATTGTTACTCCAGGGCTGCTCCAAATTCACAGTGGTACTCAGAAACAAGACTCAGTGTTCAGCTTTATAGGATGCTCAGGATCAATTCATTCTTGAAAAATTAATGGGGAACTTCCTTTGGGCTGGAGTCACCATCTTCCAGTAATTCACCAAAATGACAAACACAAAGGGAAAGAGGAGAGACACAGATACATATTTTCTAGGCCTTTTAGAAAACATGGAATTTTTCCTTTGGCCACGTGAATGTACAAGAACGGTGATATTGTAGACGTCAAGGAAATGGGTTCTGTTCAAAAAGACATGCCAGGATGGCGCCTGTGGCTCAAGGAGTAGGGCTCCAGCCCCATATGCTGTACATGGTGGGTTCAAACCCAGCCCTGGCCAAAAAACTGCAAAGAAAAAGGCATGCCACACAAATGTTACCATGGCAAAACTGGAAGAGTCTACAATGCTACCCAGCATGCTTTTGGCATTGTTGTAAACAGGTTAAGGGCAAGATTCTTGCCAAGAGGATTAATGTTCATTTTGAGCATATTAAGAACTCTAAGAGGTGAGATAGCTTCCTAAAATACGTGAAGGAAGATGATCAGAAAAAGAAGGCAGCCAAGGAGGAAGGTACCTGGGTTCAACTGAAGCTCCAGCCTGCTCTACCCAAAGAAGAACACTTTGTGAGAACCAACAGAAAGGAGTCCGAGCTCCTGGAACACATTCCCTATGAATTCATGGCATAATATGCGTACAGCATAGCACACAGGAGAACCAAGAGAACCAGTTGAGCAGAAGCATAAAGTGCTGGAACCCATTCCCCATGAGTTCATGGCATAACTGGTGCACTGCATAGCACACAGGAGAACCAAGAGAACCAATGGGACAGGAGCATAAGGTGCTGGAATCTATTCCCCATGAGTTCATGGCATAATAGGCATAGCAAGCTTTGTCACATTCAATGGAAAGGCACCTCCCTGAGCTGCTGGAACCTTTCCCCTATGAATTCATAGTGCAATAGGTATTAAAAATAAAAGGCTGGCTCAGCGCCTGTGGCTCAAGCGGCTAAGGTGCCAGCCACATACACCTAAGGTGGCGGGTTCAAATCCAGCCCAGACCTGCCAAACAACAATGACGCTGCAACCCCAAAATAGCCAGACATTGTGGCGGGCGCCTGTAGTCCCAGCTACTTGGGAGGTGGAGGCAGGAGACTCGCTTGAGCCCAGGAGTTGGAGGTTGCTGTGAGCTGTGAAGCCACGGCACTCTACCCAGGGGAACAGCTTGAGGCTCTGACTCAAAAAAATAAAAAAATAAAAAATAAAAGGCTACTGTAAAAAAATTAATGGGGAAAAGAATTAAGCATTTATTCTTGTGTTTATTATATGAGCTTTTTTCCCTAGTTTACAAAAGAATTGATGAGAGGAAATTTCTCTTATGAAATTGTTCTAGCTAATCAATTAAGAAAGAGCCAATCAAAATTCTATCATTTTTAACACTTTACAGAATTACTGCACCCTCGGGGATGATTTCCAATAGTTGCTGGCATGGTGAAAAGACAGTCAGTTGTTACATATCTCATGACAAAAGAGCACACCACCACCTATGAATTGTTCTTACCCCCAAATTGAGCTATATTCCTGTTCCTGTTGATCAATATTAAAAGCAAGATCAACAAGCTTCATCTTGTTATTTACTCATATATAACAATTTATAAAAAGTACAAAGGAATACTTTTTATACCAAAGACTAGAATGATCCATGTCATAATAGAGCTTGAAACATCAGTATGAATTCATAGTTTGATATAGAGATGGCTACATATAGAAATATGTATGTACATCTGCATATCCAAGAGTTAACTTACACATTTATATTTGCTTTTTCTTTTTTTTGCTTTTCTTCCAGTTGAGTGGGCCTAGACACTATGATACACCCAGATGATAGTATGTCCAGATCTAGGATGATAGATGTCCAGATCTTGATTAATATTATTTTTCATAAAAGGAATTAAAGCTTCTTGGACAAATAGCTTATTCCATCACTAGGGCAGGAAATACACATGGTAAATACATGGCAAGCCTGAAGTACTTTGTTATGCCAGAAATTAAGGAAGTTCACCAAATAAAAAAGGATAAAACACTGGATTGATGGACTATGTTATAGGAACAGAGATAATGGATCCTACTGAAAGAGCTCCTAGGCTTGGTGCCTGTGGCTCAAGCGGCTAAGGTGCCAGCCACATACACCTGAACTGGTGGGTTCAAATCCAGCCTAGGCCTGCCAAACAAC
>NW_003852397.1:31439035-31440267 GCF_000181295.1 Otolemur garnettii
CTAGGCTTGGTGCCTGTGGCTCAAGCGGCTAAGGTGCCAGCCACATACACCTGAACTGGTGGGTTCAAATCCAGCCTAGGCCTGCCAAACAACAATGACGGCTGCAACCCAAAAAAAAAAAAATAGCCAGATGTTGTGGTGGATGCCTATAGTCCCAGCTACTTGGGAGGCGGAGGCAGAAGAATCACTTGATCACAGGTTGCTGTGAGCTGTGATGCCATAGCACTCTACCCAGGGCGACAGCTTGAGGCTCTGTCTCAAAAAAAAAAAGGTTCCAATGGCCAGTGCTGAAAAAATTTGAGCAACAAAATAAAGTCATACTGGAATATAACCTGAAGTATAAAATAAGTATCTCTGCAACCCTTCTGACATACAAATAAATAATTAATGAGTAAATAAACGGGGAAGGACAGAAAAATGTCCCATGCTGAACTAGAAGTATGTATATAGCTACTCTGCCCTCAAGGAGGGAATTACAACTCCCTGCTCTTTAAGTATAGGTTGTGAATGGTGACTTCAAGGAGTACAGTCTGGAAATGGGAGAGGGAAGGTTTAACTTTGTAATTTTCTGGAGAAACTTGAAAAACACAACCTTGTTCAGGTGATCAAGGTCAACATCAATATTGATTCGTCACATTGGTAGAATGCACCCTTAATATGATGTAATGAAAATGATACTTCTTTCTGTAATCGTCCTTCTAAAAAGAAATATTCTTATCTAAATATGAGAAAAGCATCAAACAAATCCCAGTGGAGGCACATTGTACAAAACACCTGACCAGTGAGGCTCAAAATTGTTACTCATTGTCTTGGTACATTAGGGCTGCTGGAATAAAATGCCATAGACTAGACAGCTCATAAACAATAAAAAATTATTTCTCATAGTTCTGGACTCTGGGAAGTCCATGATCAAGGTGCTGGCAGGTTTAGTGTCTAGTGAGGGCCTATTGGTGTCTAGGGAGGCCTCTGCCGCCCTCTGTAGAGTGCCATGGTGTCACAGTTCACAGCAACCTCAAACTCTTGGGCTTAAGTGATTCTCTTGCCTCAGCCTCCCAAGTAAGTGGGGCTGCAGTTGCTCACCACAATGCCCGGCTATTTTTTGGTTGAAGTTGTCATTGTTGGCTCGGCGCCTATGGCTCAAGCAGCTAAGGTGCCAGCCACATACACCTAAGGTGGCGGGTTCGAATCCAGCCCGGACCCACCAAACAACAATAATGGCTGCAACCAAAAAA
>NW_003852397.1:31440392-31441613 GCF_000181295.1 Otolemur garnettii
CTCTACCCAGGGGCTCAGCTTGAGGCTCTGTCTCAAAAAAAAAAAAAAAAAAAAAGAAGTTGTCATTGTTGTTTAAAAGGCCTAGGCTGGGCTCGAACCTGCCAGCCTCAGTGTATGTGGCTAGCATCCTACTCACTAGGCTATGGGAGCAGAGCCAATAAGGACCTACTTCTGCATTCATGGAGGACTTATTATTACTGAAACCTCTGTGAAGAGGTGTGAAGGAGTTCCATGGGGTCTCTTTCATAAAGTCACTAGTCCCATTTATGAGGACTCCGCCCTTGTGACCTAATCACCACCTAAGGCCCCCCCCCAAAAAAAACCCAACACCGTGGAGGTTAGGATTTGACATATGAGTTTGGAAGAAACAAAAATATTAAGTCTGTAGCAGTTGTAAACTAAGATGAAGGCCTGAGGAATTCTCACAAGAAAGCTGAGCCCAAGGAGTGGTGACACGCCTGAGTGGAATGTGGTATCCTGGAGTGGAAAAAGGGCATTAGAGAAAAACTAAGGAAAGCTGAATAAAGTATACACTTTGATTAATGATAGCGTATCAATATTGGTCCACTACTTGTAAGAAATGTTCTATAACAGCGGTTCTCAACCTGTGGGTGGCGACCCACGGGAACTGTATCAAAGGCCCGCGGCATTAGGAAGGTTGAGAACCACTGTTCTATAAGATGTTAATTATAGGTTATACTGAGAAGAGTACACGCAAACTCTCTGTACTGTCTTCACAAATTTTCTAAAACACTTTATTTTTATTTTTTAAAGTCAAGAGAATACCACTAGTAAAATATGAACTGAAGAAAAATTTAAAGGAAGTAACCTGTTCTTTTTAATAAATGGATTACAAGGGGAAAAGATATGGATACTGAATCTATATATTAAAGGAGATTGAGGCTGGGCTTGATGTCTCACATCTACAATCTTAGTACCTTGGAAGGCAAGGCAGGAGGCTTGCTTGAGACCAAGTGTTTTAGACCAGCCTCGTCAACACAGAGAGATCCTACAATTAGCCAGGCATGGGGATATGCACCTGTAGTCCTAGCTTCTTGGGAGCCTAAGATAGGGAGATCACTTGAGTCCAGAAGTTGGGGGTTATAGTAAGCTATGATGTTGCCCCTGCACTCCAGGTAGGTGACAGAGCTAGAGTCTGCCAAGAAAGAAAGGAAAGAAAGAAGGAAGGAAGGAAGGAAGGAAGGAAGGAAGGAAGGAAGG
>NW_003852397.1:31441633-31443363 GCF_000181295.1 Otolemur garnettii
AGGGAGGGAGGGAGGGAGGGAGGATATAAATTGAAATCATTGGGCTTTTTTTTTTCTAATTTGTTCACTCAAAAAGTCAAACAGTGAGGGAAATTGCACTACTGATTAGATATTTGATGTATAGGAATTCATGATAATTTTTTGAGGTGCTAATTGTGGCTATGTTTTGTAAGCGTTATCTTTTAGAGATACATACTGAAATATTTATGAATGACATGATAAAAATAATTCAATGAGGAGGAAGAAACTAAGGCTATAAATAAAATAAGACTGGCCATAAAATGATAATTTTTGAAGCTAGGTAATGGATCCATTAAGAGGTTACTATGTTATTCTCTTTATATTTACATAGCTTGATGTTTCCATAGTAAAAAGTTAAAAAGATCTTTGGCTTCTCAGGAAGTTAAAGGTAAAGGTTATCATTTACATTTGAATAAAGCTTTGCATTTCACAAAACCCTTTCATAGATAGGATCACTTTTGGTCCAGGAAGAGGGAGAGAGAAGTAAGCCTGTAGTCATAGTTTTTAATCAAGAAGAAGACTACAACCAACATCCACCATCTGCAAGGTAATTTAAACCATTCCGCTTCATCCCCAGAAGATCTTCCAGGTGCTTCAAAGTTGATTTAGAAGAATGTATAATATGGGAGGAGGCAGAGACCTACCAGCTAGAGCTATTTGAGATTTATACCGAGGAACTTCCTATAAAGACAATCCACCTATTGAAGGATATATTGTATTTTTCCAATTTGGGACTATTACAAAGAACACAAAAAGCAAAGCCCCTCCTCTACCACCAAAGCTGGGACAGGCCTACATGCCATCGTCTGGCTCTTGGGTGCTGGAAAAGATGCTCATGACAAAAATACAGGCAGTAAGATGCTCCTGCTCACAACATTGGTCAGGGAGAGGTGCCACAAGGAAGATGACCAGAGTGAAGTGTCCAGTTGCACAATAAAGCGTGCCCAGTGGTGATGGTGCCAATAGCATAATAGTCAGTATCTAGTTGGAGGACTCAGGTGTCATCCGAAGCCTGCTATCCCTGGCAGGATGCTGGCTGTGCCACGGCAGCCTTGCTTCCTGCTTCATCTTGGTTCTCCAGCCTCCCACTAAAGCTGTGAGCTTCCCAATACCTTCCTGATAAATTAGGATTTTCCATAAACATACCAGGACTCATTTCTATTGTTTCTAATGCAGATCTCCCTAAACTGAAAGATACCTCTTGTGCTGGGTCTATGTGGAGTATGGAGATAGTAGTATCCATACCTCATAAAGTTGTTCTAAGAGCTAACTATGTTAATAAATGAAAAGAGTTTTGAATAGTTTCTGCGACACAGTAAACACCCCCCAAATGTTAATTGCTGTCTTTGTCATCACCATTTTTATTCTTTTTAGACCGTAGCTTTCCATGCTTATACATTGACATTTATCTGTCAAAGACTGAAGAAAGTATGTTTGTGTTCAACTAATAGTGTTATGTTAATTTCTCTTTGCATTTCTAATGTATCGTGCAGTATACATGTGTAATCTGAAGTTGGTTGTAAGTATGTGATCATTGTGGATAATATATGGATCACTTAAGGAATTCTTTTTTTTTGAGACAAGGTCTTAATTTCACCCTCAGTAGAGTGCTGTGAAATCACAGCTTACAGCAACCTCAAAGTCTTAGGCTTAAGTGATTCTCATGCCTCAGCCTCCTGAGTTATATGCACCTACCACAATGCCTGACT
>NW_003852397.1:31443402-31452309 GCF_000181295.1 Otolemur garnettii
TTTAACAGGCCCAGTCTGGGCTTGAACCCACCAGCCTCGGTGTATGTGGCCAGCACCCTTCTCACTGAGCTACGGGAGCTGAGCTGACTTAAGGAATTCTAATGCTAGGTGCGCATTGTAGCAGGTATCTATAGTCCCAGCTACTTAGGAGATTGAGGCAAGAGAATCACTTGTGCCTGAGAGTTTGGGCACTCTACCAAGGGTGACAAAATGAGACTCTGTCTCAAAAAAAAGAAAAAAACAAACTAATGCTTTTGACATTGAATTTTACATATTAATATTATAATTATTCTATATTGTCTTATTGTAATTCTCTGGCATTCTTTCTTATCCTTTCATATTCAACCAGAGTCATATGGTTTGGAACATTCCATGAAACAATAAAATGTGATATTTTTCTCTAATCCAAGAGTCTTATTTTCAGAAACCAAACAGTTCTTATTTCTCCAGCAAAATTTGAGCATTTTTATGCTTTCTCCTCCACCTTCCTACTATCTAACTTTAAAAGAATAATCTAGGATTTTGAGATAGCATATTAATCAAATTATTACTTTATTTATACACTATACACATTTCCTCTAATTAGTAACATTTGCATTCTTAAGATAACCACCATTAACACAATCACAAAGCAGTGAATTTGCATATCATAGGAGCTACTGTTCAGAAACAGCTCACAAATTTCTTATAATTTTCCAATTAAGGGTCTGTGGGCTTCTGCACTGTGTGGAGAGGCTGCTAGGGCTCCACCACTTTCCCCTCTCCAGGAGCTGAGGAAAAAAAAATTCTCATTAATCAATTCTTTACATTTCATTCATGTTGTATATTGCTAAAACAAACAAACCTATTTTCCACATAGCGTGCATGAGTAACATCAATGCTTTTTGAATTTCAGTTGGACTGACAGGAAGTTTTCACTATTGTTAAGTGACCTAATTTTCCTAAGTTATGAATGTCCTTCACGTGGAAAATATTCTGAATTTTTTGAGTTTTTATCTTATCCCACCACAAATACAGTGAGCAGGGCCAACCTTCAGCTGTGGTAACTTTTTTTGTTCCCTCTAAAACATTGTTCCTAAATCGTGCCTTCTGTCTGCTAATGTCTTCCTTCCTCAATCAACAATACCCTGGATCACCATTGTCTGGTCTCTGTATCTACCATATTCTCTCTGCTCACTTTGTTTTGTGCTTTTTCTTGGGGTTCTCGGGATTTCCTGAAGCCTGCTCTCCACATCAGAGGTAGTTTTCCCCAGGGCTGATGATGCCCTTGGCTGTGTCTAGTGCAGAGTTAACTCCTCTGATAGATCCATCTCCGTAAGTCCTCTCCTTGGTGCTGCCAACTATTTCTGCATCTCTGCCTTTCATCTCCTTCCAGAGTCCATGCTCTCCTTAAATCCCCTGAGCAAAGGTTGCTTCTGCTCTTTGCAATAAGCCTTCCGGAGACTGCTCTTTGCCATTCACAGCTGGTGTTCACTTCCTTTTCTATTTGCAATTTTTTGGAGCAGAGCAGATGTGGATATCTCCTGTCCACTTAAGCTAATGGGAGGCAGTTTTTCTGCAGTTTTGATCACAAACAACTGGGAAATCATTCTCTGTTCTCCCCTCCCTGTCTGCCTGGCCTTTGCCTACATCCACACATGGAAAGGAGTGCTGGATAACAGGATGTTGTGAATGTATTATTCATAGTTCTGTGTTTCAGAGACCTGAGGACGGGAGGTCTGGGACTGTGGGGGAGAACAGTCCTGCCAGGGACTTCTTTTCCCAGGGGCTTCCATAATTGGTGAGAACTCTTCCCAGGGGTTGTCATCCTGGGAGGAAGGAGGATATCCTTTGCCACTGCATCAGCTGAGAATGCTTGTGCTGGGTAAGATGCCCATAGAGAAGGGATGGGGGCGCAGCTTGGGTTTGCACCTGTGCATCAGGGTGAGCGGGGCACTGTCTGGAAAAGCCTAGACACACAGACTCATGTAACATCAGACCATCCTGCTTCAACTTTTTTGTTGTTGTTGTTGTTGTTGTTGGGGATTCATTGAGGGTACAAGATACCAGGTTATACTGATTGCATTTGTTAGGCAAATTCCCTTCTATAATTGTGTCTTGCCCCCAAAGGATATGTCACTCACTGAGACCTCACCCCCCTCCCTGGTTCAACTTTTATGGAAGAAAATTGTGAGTTGTGTTTCAATTGCCAAGAACCCGCAGGGTGAAGGTCACATACCTGAGCATGCCCAGAGGAGCCAACGGTACAACTGCAGGAGGAACATAAGTGTTTGGACTGAAGAGCAAGGACTGAATTAAGAATTGGACATTGTATAGCAGGATCCTGACTCTAAGCAGATCAAGTCTGGCATCATCCCATGGCAAGGTCCAGTCAGGTCACCATTATTCTCGGACTATAATAGTTACCCAAATCCCACGCTCTGGGGAAGGATAGATTTGAGTCCTACTTTTATCTCTTCCTTTAGGCCCCCTGACAATAAACCTTTCTCCCTGATGACACTGCCTCACTGTTTGGCTTTCCGTTGGACACAGGCAAACAAAACCAATGGCTAAGTGATGCTCCATCCATCTGGGAGCTGTTTGCTGAGGAGCTTCCTTTGCATTGGGCAGGCCCTTCATTAAGTCCCTTGCTATTGTTGCTTTCTGAGTGTGAGAGGTTTGAGGAGTCCTCTGCCATGGCCAGCACCACTGGAGGGAGTCTGAGGTGCCACATTTAGCCAAGAGAAGGGAGGTGTGGGGAGCAGTGAGAGGCCAGGCGGTCTCTTTGTAGGGCCTGGGACCTAAGCCCATCAGGGAGTTTGCATTTTCCTCAGTCCTACCCATATCACCACAGAATCCGGTGCTCTAAATATAATCCCCCCTCTAGCTCTTCTGCAGAGGTGATGAGGTCTGACATTTCTTACATTGGCTCAACTTCTAATACTATCCAATACTTCCTTATAGACTAAATGGCCTATATTTTTGCCCTTTTCCCCTTTTCTGTTTGAGATAGTGTTTTAAAAAATGTTTCTGTGTAAATACACAGAATGAATAGAAAACCTGGCTTCCCTGCTCTCTTGTACCCTCCTGTCCCCTTCACTCAGCCAGGTTAGTGGGGAAGGAAGCAGCCACCGCGTCCTCAAATGTTCCAGCAGAAAAGCTGCAGCTCGGCCAGACACTGGGTGACTGAGGAGGACTGAGGCTCAGGACAGCGTGAGGCCCAAAGTGTTTCGTCTGCACCAGCAGCAGACATACTCCGGGGAAAAGTGCAGTGTTGAGTGAGATTACCGATTACAGTGAAAGAACAGAAACGTGTACAAGAGGAGGCTGCCGGGGCCACTCACCTTCCAAGAAACAAAATCTGCTGAGAAGCAGGAAGCGAACACGGCCTCCTGTACTTTACCTGTGCTGGGAGCATCACTCCAAGCTTGTCCAAGGGCTACCTCATTTAACCCTCACCACACGAATCACAGCCCAACACCAGTCAAGGAAAAGGAGGTCAAGTGCTTGGCTGAGTCTCATCACAGCACTTCCTGGGGAGGATGTCAAGGGTTGAAAAGAGTCTCCATCTTCTTTTCACCCCAGATGACTAGACTTAACAAGGCCAAGGAATGCTTCAGTGGCCTTCATTCTGGCTCTACTCAAACCCCAGGGGTGTCAAAATGAGCAAGAGGAGGAGAAAGGCAGAGCCTGAGCGTGTATCACCTCCCACCTGCCTGTCTGTGCACTGCCGGGACTAGGGAGAGGAGTGAAGTCAAACCCCAAAACCCACAACAATAAGACGCTTTGAGGCTGGCTCCCTGAGAATTCATCTGCAGACCTGGACGGTATGTGTGTGGGACGAAACAGCAAAGTCATGGGCTTTCCCCACCTACAAACTAGCTCCAGAGAAATAAAAAAGCAAAAACAAAGGAAAGGAGTTTAACATAAATAAGTAAGTGGACAGATGTGCTGTACATGCAGGAGACAGTGAGAGACTGATCACGGGGACACTCAGAGAAAGACGGAGCATCGTAAGGGGCCTTCCAGATGGTACGCATGGTCTGCCCAGATTACATTCCAGGCTGGCTTCTGGGTGCTGACTTGCCTAGGCCCAGTTCCTGAGGTAAGGGGTGTGTGAGTGGCGGAGTCAGGGGCCAGTCGCTCTCATCTGTGGGTGTCAATGTCCTGCCTCCCTTCAGAGATGGCAGAGGGCCCAGATAGAGCTGGTACAGGCTGGGCTCCTGGGAGCTACTCGAATGTCCAATGTCCATTCCCTCCAGACTGCCTATCCTGAGTTAATTCTAGATCATGTTTAACAAAGGAGTCATCATGGTCAGGTGAGCTGAAAAAGACAGAGTAATCAATGTGATCTGAACTGTGTGATCCCCAGAAACAGCTGTTCTAGGATCTAGAACAGCTGATTAATAAGTAGGGTTAAATGTTTAACATGTTTAATTTTGTACATATAAGACAATCATGATTTTATGAACATTAGGTAGAATTTTATAATTCTTAATTTCTTCAGTAGCAATCTAAGTGATGCTACACAAATGCTGAACATTTTCGCTTAGTTCTAAAGATAAAGTAACTGCCTGAAGATAGGGCACAAGGGATCTGTTTAGTCTTGTTGGTTTAAATATTTTTCCTATTTCCTGGACTATCATGGTTGGTTGAAATCAATTGGAATATCTTCCTGGCCTTAAATAACTTCCTTGACCAACACAGTGTGGCAAAAGCACACTATCTGAGGCCAGATCAGAAGCCTTGGACTTCCACCTTGGTCTCTTGGAGTAGTTCTCTAGGACCCCTGTGTCACCATGCAGGAGATTCATCTACCGAGGCCACAATGTTGGTGAGGCCAAATATGGGAGCTCTGGTCCCAGCTGAGCCCTGCCTTCCAACTATTCCTGCCAAGGGTCCTGTCCTCTAACTGGAGCTCTTTGTATACTCCAGGTAGCTGCACTACATACCAACTTGATACCATCTGGCCTCTTTAAGCAATCTGTATTAGAGTCATGTAGCACAGACTTACCCAGCTAAGCCTCATCCAAATTTCTGGTCTATAAAATCTTAAAATATAATAAAGTGGTTACTATTGGAGGCAGTAAGATTTGACATGTTTTGCTAAGATTATGCCCATCACAGGGCCTTTACACATGCCTCTCTCTGAAATATTCTTCCCACACTCCTACTTTATACTTCAACTTAAACATTTCTCAAGGAAATCTTTTCAGACCATCCCACCTAATAGTGAAAATTCCAAAGTGGGACCATGTAACTTCCTTGTTACACCTATATAACAAGCAAGTAGGTATCACAATTAAAATGAGTGATCTTATCTTCTTCTCTAGAGTAGGGGCTTGCAAACTGGCTCAGAGGCTGTTCAACTGCTTTTTAAAATGATGTTTTATTGAAACACAGCTATATCCACTTCTTGTGTATTGTTCATGTACCTTTCATATGGTAGATTCAAAAAGTTGTCACAAAAATATGTGGGGTTGACTCCTGAACAACCTAGTGGAATTTCACTTTCCAGTGCTTATCCTCCTGGAAAGCCACCAATCTGAACTATCCATGCATGTTAAGACTTTGTGAGAGTCAAGAAAACCAAGTGATATATAATATTATAGCACTAGTGTGCAGCACAGAAAGAAGAAAATAGGTAGTGAGGTTATAGGTAGAACAGATTTACATTGCACACATCAGCTTTTCCTCAATTATCAGGAAGCACATTGTCAGGAAAGATACCCTCTGATTGGGGCAAGAAACAGAAAATGAGAACCAAACTTTGATTTGATCTCTAGTACCTGGTCCACTCAAGTAAAACTCAGAACAGGCTAGCTTACCACAGCCCCAGACTCCAGGCTTGAATTTCCAGACTAAGCTTCAAGGTCTGCCTCAGTTCCAGGCCTGGTCTTGCAACTACAACTTAGAGGCCTGCTTTGTAGACTAGATCTCTAGGTCCACCTTACTCCCAGGGTAACCTCAGCATACTCAAGCTCCAGACTGGCCCTAGCACAGGCCATTCTCAACAGATTTAGGCTCTGGGCCCACCCTAGTACCAGGTTATCCCCTGTGGGCTCACTTTCTGACCCAGACACCATACCAGCTTGCCTGAGGAGTCCAGCACAAGCCTGACTGTGGACCACAGCAGAGGACCTTACCAGAATCTCTGGATAGGTTGACCTGTGATGGGCTTTCCCAGATAAATCAAACCTACAAAGATTAGAATAAGTCCTCATTCTTTCAAATGTCTAGACATCAGTATACAGCCTTAAGGATCAAGAACAATCAGGGAAACATAATTCTACCAAAAGGACTGAGTAGAGGACCAGTAACCAAACCTAAGGAAATGGAAATTCATGATGTGCCTGACAAAAAATTCAATATTGTTTTTAAGGAATTGTTAATTGTTAATTGTTTTTGATGAACTCATCGAAATCAAGAAAATACAGATATGTAATTCAATAAAATAAGGAAACAATAAACAACCAAAAGAAATGATTTAAGAAACATATTGAAATTATTTCTTTCTCTCTCTCTTTCTCATTCAATCAAATTCTGGAGCTAAAAAATATAAAGAATGACATGAAACAAAAATAGAATGTCAACAGCAGAATTGATAAAAAAGAAAAAAGAGTCTGTGAAGTCAAAGAGACATTACTAGAAAATATATAGTCAATGGGAATGCAAACTAACATGTTCCTTTTGGAAAGATGTTTGGAGAATGCTTAGAGAACTAAAAATAGACCTGCCATTTGATCCTATAATTCCTATAAGCATATATCCAAAAGACCAAAAATCACCTTTGTACCAGAATGTTTATTGCAGCCCAATTCATATTGCTAAGTCATGGCAGAAGCCCAAGTGCCCATTAACCCATGAATGGATCAATAAATTTTGGTATATGTACACCATATAAAGAAAGATGGAGACTTTACCTCCTTCATGTTTACATGGATGGAGCTGGAACATATTCTTCTTAGCAAAGTATCTAAAGAATGGAAGAAAAAGTATCCAATATACTCAGCCCTACTATGAAACTAATTTATAGCTTTCATATGAAAGCTATAATCCAGTTATAGCCCAAGAATAATGAGGAAAGGGGGAAGGTAGGGGAGGGGGGAGGTTGGGTGGAGGGAGGGTAATTGGTGGGACCATACCTATGGTGCATCTTACAAGGGTACATGTGCAATTTTCTAAATGTAGAATATAAATGTCTTAACACAATAACTAAGAAAATGCCATGAAGGCTATGTTAACCAGTTTGATGAAAATATTTCAAATTGTATATGAAACCAGCACATTGTACCCCATGACTGCATTAATATACACAGCTATGATTTAATAAATAAATTTTAAAAATATATAGTCAAAAGAGAAAAAAATGAAAAGAAGTGAAGTCTTAGGATTTATGAGATAGCACTAAAAGACCAAATATTTGAGTTATAGTGGTTCAAGAAGATAAGAAAGACAAAGGAGTAGAAAGCTTATTTAAAGAAATAATAAATAAAAAAACTTTCCAAATTGGTGGATACATAAAAATATACAGATGGAGAAAGGCCAACGGTTCCCAGTATGATTCAATCAAAATAAGACTATGCCAAGACTTATTATATTTAAATTACCTCACAGATCAAGAGAGAATAGGATGATATATTTAGAGTGCTGAAGGAAATAAACTATTAACCAATAATGTACCCAAGTTGCTCTTCAGATATGAAGGAGACTTTCCCAGACAAGCAGAAACTGAGTTCAACACAACTATACCTGTCTTACAAGAAATGCTAAAGGGAGTTCTTCAAGTTGAAAGAAAAGGTCGTGGATGTGTTACTTGGTTCAATGTAAACATTTCACATTGTATATCAAAGCAGTACCCTGAACCCCATAAATGAATCAATGTACAAAGTTATGATTTAATAAAAAATAATTATTAAAAAAAAGAAAGAAAAGGACGATAATTAGTAACACTAAACATATGAAAGTGTAAAACTCACTGGAGAAGTAAGCACACCATTAAATTTAGAGCAATGGTTCTCAACCTTCCTAATGCCGCAAACCTTTAATACAGTCCAAAGGGGTCGTGACCCACAGGTTGAGAACTGCTGAGAGTATTCTAATACTGTAATGATGGTGTATAATTAACTTACATCTTTAATATAAAGTCTGAAAGACTAGTCTACTAAAAATAAAAATAGCAGATGGTGCCTGTGGCTCAAAGGAGTAGGGCGTCGGCCCCATATGCCAGAGGTGGAGGGTTCAAACCCAGCCCCCGCCAAAAACTGCAAAAAAAAAAAAAAAAAAAAAAATGCCACAAAAATTTGTTCAGGGATACATAATATAAAAAGATGTAAACCATAACATTAAAAATATAAAAGGGAGAATAGACAGTGGAATATCATCTTAAAAGAACCTGTTATAACTATAAGATATTTTGTGTATGCCTCAAATTATCCGCAAAGCAAAAATCTATAGTAGATACACAAAAAATAAAAAGTAAGGAATCAAAGCATGTCACTGAAGAAAATAATAACAAAGGAAGACAAAAAAAGAGGAGAAGGGGGACAAAGGATCTACAAAGAATGAGGAAACAATAAAACGGCAATAGTAAGTCTTTTTTATTTTTTTATTTTTTATTGAATGGTAACTATGTACATTAATGCACTTCTAGGGTACAGAGTGGGGTTTTCACATGCAATCTGAAATACTTCCATCAAACTGGTCAACACAGCCTTCATGTCATTTTCTCAGTTATTGCTTTAAAATGTTCACATTCTACTCTTAGAAAGATTCACCTGTACCCCTATAAGGTAAACCTCAGAAGTGATCCCTCCAAACCCCCTCCATCCACCCATTTCCCCCTCCTTTCTCCCTCCCCCCTCCCCATATTCTTAGGCTATTTGGTTATAGCTTTCATATAAAAGGTATAAATTAGTTTCATAATAG
>NW_003852397.1:31452736-31498374 GCF_000181295.1 Otolemur garnettii
GGAGTTAGATGATATCTCAGAGTAGTTTTGATTTGCATTTCTCTGATGATTAAGGATGGTGAGCATTTTTTCATATATCTGTAGGCTGTACGCCGGTCTTCTTTGGAGAAATTTCTCTTCAAGTCCCTTGCCCATCCTGAGATGGGATCAACACTAATTACTTGAATGTATATGGACTGAATTCTCTAATCAAATGTCAGAGATTGGTATAATGGACTTTTAAAAACACAAACACAATACCAAGACCCAACTGCATGTTTCCTACAGTAGACTCACTTCACAGACTGAAGTGAAAGGATGAAAAAATATATTCCATGAAAATAGAAACTAAAACAGAGAAGGTGTAGCTGTAATTATATTAATAAACTTTTACAACTGTAAAAGAGACAAAGAAAGTTCTTAAATTACAATAAAGGGGTCAATTCATTAAGAGGATATAATAATTATGAATATAGCATATGGACCCAATATCAAAACACTTAAATATTGAAAGCAAATATTAATAAATCTGAAGGGAGAGATTGACTGTAATAGAATAAGAATAAGGGACTTCAGTACCCTACTTTTGGCAATGGATAGATCATACAGACAAAATAGAGAAACCTCAGTCTTATTTTTGTTATTATTTTAGAGACAGAGTCTTACTTTGTCACCCTCAGTAGAGCGCCATGGCATCACAGCTCACAGCAACCTCAAACTCTTGGACTTAGGCAATTCTCTTGCCTCAGCCTCCCGAGTAGCTGGGACCAAGGCGCCTGCCACAAAACTCAGCTATTTTTTTGTTGCAGTTCAGCCGGGGCTGGGTTTGAACCTGCTACTCTCGGTCTATAGGG
Source organism: Otolemur garnettii (assembly GCF_000181295.1). Classification (NCBI taxonomy): domain Eukaryota; kingdom Metazoa; phylum Chordata; class Mammalia; order Primates; family Galagidae; genus Otolemur; species Otolemur garnettii. Next base: position 31,453,570 of record NW_003852397.1, read on the forward strand.
CTGGCACCCTACTCACTGAGCCACAGGCACTGCCCTAAACATCAGTTTTAAACTATACTTTATTTTATAGACATATACAGAACATTTTATCCAACAGTGGCAGAATGCACATTCTTTTCAAGCACACATGGAAAATTTTGAAGGATTAGGCCACAAAACAAGTCTTAATAAATTTTAGAAGATCAAAATGAAATCAAGTGTATTTTTCAAACACAGCAGTATAAAACTAAAAACCAGTAAGAGGAAATCAAACAACGTGATCCTTAAAAATCAGTGAGTCAAAGGATAAGTTTGAAAGTATCTTAAGATAAACCAAAGTGAACCAAAACTATACTAAAACTTATGGGATAAAGATAAAAGCAGTACTCAGAGAGAAGTTTATAGAAATAAACATCTACGTTAAAAAAAGAAGAAAGCTCTCAGGCAGTGCCTTTGGCTCAAGGAGTAGGGCACCGGCCCCATATACCAGGGGTGGCGAGTTTAAATCTGACCCTGGCCAAAAACTACAAAAAAAAAAAAAAAAAAGAAGAAGAAAGCTCTCAAGTAAACAACCTAAGAGAACACCTAAAGAAACTAGAAAAAGAATAACAAACTAAGCCCAATGTTAGCAGAAAGAAGGAAAAAAATAAATACCAGAGCAGGAAATGTATGAAATAGAAACAAGAAAATTAACAGAAAAGATGAATGACACTAAGAGGTGTTTTTAAAAGACAAACAAAATTGGGAGCTCTTTAGTCAGATAAAAATGAGTGAGAAAACTCAAATAAATAAAATCAAAAAGATAGAGGAAACATTACAATAGACACCATGGTAGTCTACTATAAACAATCATGTGCCAACAAATTGGAAAACCTAGAATAGATAAATTCTTAGGCACATATGACCTACTAGTACAGAACCATAAAAAAGGAAAATGAAAATCTAATCAGACCAATAACAAGTAGATTGAACCAATAATAAAAATTCTCCTATCAAAGCCCAGAATTTGATTTCACATCTTCATTGTTGATTTTCCCTAAACATTTAAAGAACATATACCAAATTTTCTCAAATTCTTTCCCCCAAATTCAAAAACAGTGATTATTTCAAAACTCATTTTATGAGCATTGCCTTAGTGCTAAAGCCAGATAAAGACTACAAGAAGAGAAAACTATAGGCCTATATACCTGATGAACATAGATACAAAAATCTTCAATAAAATACTATCAAACTGAATTTAGCAGCACATTAAAAGGATCATTCACCATGACCAAAGCAAATTTATCCACGGAATGCAAGAATGGTTCAACTGTGTAAATCAATTACTGTAATTCAGCAGATGAACAGAATGAACAACAAAAACCTTGTGATCATCTCAATAGATGCATAAAAAACATTTGAAAATATTTAACATCTTTTCATGATAAAAACTTTCAACACATTAGGCATAGAAAAAAATATACCTAAACATCATGAAGGCCATATTTGACCACACACAGGTAACGTTATACTACTTTCATAAAGCAAAAAGTCCTCTGCTTCTCTATCTTCCCCACCAAACATGGGCTGGGCTAGACCCTAGAGAGGAGCCATAGAGAAGTGTAGAAAAAGACCCACCCTTTCTTCAGAACATCATTACCACCAAGGAGCAGGGTATGGGGATAAATTCCACTTCCCAGATAAACTTGACATGATGTGGGTCAGGTGTCAGACTGTATGTGCAAATCTACAGAGAGGAGGCAGGCTGCCAAAATCTACCTAAGCTGTGGATTTTTGCTCCTAAGTTAGAGGGTCCTCTGCTCAAAACATACACTGATCCTTTTTTTAATCTGGTATTCTCTATCAATTCTTAGGCCCAGAAGAGAAAACATTCTCCTTTCTTTACCCCCTCCCTAATACCAAGGCCCTCATGTCAGGTTCCATGGATCCAGGGAGGGGTTGCCTCTAGAGATGATAGTCTGGGCTCTTAACGATAAGCTGGGATCTTAATGCCTGGGACTGAACCAGATTCCAACCCTCCCGAGTCCTGAAGGGTTTCCATTAACTGCTCCCAGGAAGCACCAATAAAAGAATTCTCCAGAAAGATGGGCAGGCCTCCTATACCACAGTACCTGTAAAAGGAAGAGGACAGGACACACTGGGACCACAGTAGCTCACCTGTTAACTCTATTCTCTTTCCAGCAGATCTTTCTAGAGCAAACACCTCACCTCTAATTTCCCCAGCAGCTGCAGGCCCAAGGCTCACATTTAAATGAGGCCTGGTGGCCCCAACCTTCTGCAGGAAAATGACCCAAGACATGCTATCTGGCTCCCTCCATGTTAGTCCTTCCCACATCTGTGAGTTAAGTCCCTAGTGGCTCCTGATTCCAGGATGGATGTCTAGCCCTACTGTAGTTCACACAATGGGAAACCTAGCTCCATCACTTGGGAATTCATGAAAAATACAAATTCTCAGGTTTCCTTCTGCACCTACCTCCAACAGCATTCTTCTTAGAATGCTGAGTCTTGTATGCATTGTTTTAGATGATTCTGATACTTGTTAAAATTTGAGACCCACTTTCACACACTGTTTCCCTATTCCCCAGGCTTAAGTATTAGGCATATATCTTCTACCTAAGAAAACAGAGTCCTAACAATAAGAAACTAGACTGGGCATTATCACATTATCAATAGAGAGAAGCAGAGGGATTGGGATGAAGGAGTTCTAGAAAGATCTCTGCAGAGTCTAGGGAAGAGTGGGCTGGCTGGAAATCTTCCCAGGGAGCCAAAGTTGGCAGTAACATCCAGATTAGAGATCTCAATCACACCAAGAAAATAGGGAAAAGGGAAAAACCGAGAAAATAAGGAAGAAGGCAAGGTGTGACAGGAGAAGACCTCACTAGTAGGAGGTTGTGGGGCCAGAGAAAGCATGGAGTGGGTTGGAATCAGATGTGGGATGGGTCCCAGGCTTCTCCCCTGGGAGAAGCCAGTGGTCCCTGGCTCCTGTTGCACCATCCTCCACTGCCAACAGCTGCTCAAGTGTCAGACGCTTGGCACAGAAGTGGGCCATAATGTTCAGCCCTGACGCGGCATGCGAGCCATGGTGGTGGTTGTGTTCTACACGGAAGGCAGTATTAGGGATATATCTTCCTAATATATCTCATATCTTATTTTATTTTATCCGTCTCCTCACTTCCTAACACCACCTCGCCCAGCTACTCTAGCAACCTTAGGTTCAGCGTGTCCTCCAAGGAGCTGTCCTCCTCTTCCTTGAAGCCACCGGGGAAGCCTAGGCGCCCTGGAAGTTCATCTGCATCTGCAGGAGGAATAAATGGGTATTTACAAAGCTGCCCACAAGGGGCGCTCCAGGGAGGGTGCAGGGCCAACAGGTTTCCCCTCTCCTCACCAGTATTGTGTAGCGCAGCAGGATGAGGTCAAAGATCATCCCAGAGTCAGGGGCATAAAGCATTGTGTAACAGCTGTGCCACCAGTCTGAGCCCAGCTCCAGGGCCTCCACCAACTCCAGCTTGTGGACCCCTGCCATGGCCTGCTTCTGCTAGGCTGCGGCCAATCAGGACGTGGGTTGGGTCATATCCAAGGCGTAGGGACCCTCTGGAAAGCAAAAGCAGCCTCTAGCAGCCTCTGACGGAGCTACAGGTATGGTCTGTGCCTGGAACCTGCAGGTAGGCAGTTAGAATGATACTCTGGTAAATACGTGCCTATGTCACAGTCGGAGGCAGCCAAGTGTCCCTAGGATCCAGAGAGCTGGGAGCTCCAAAGTTTTTGTAGCCTGACCAGGGTTCAATTACAGAAGAGTCCTGGGAGCCTCAGGAGTAATACATAGTGTTCCGCAAACTACTTTTGGTGTAAAGTGGTTGATACAGGAAGCCTAGGTTTGGGGCCAGGAAGGAGAGAGGCAGGGGTGTCTTCAGAGACCATAGCCTCCCTAGGGACATGAGCATGGGAATGCGTGATGGTGTAAGGAGGCTCTTGAATGGTGGATTTGAGGGGACTCGGGGACTGAGTGAGTGTGAGTGTGCATTGGGCCACAATTAGTTCAGATATTCTGGACCTGATGGATGTGGTGTCGCTTTGGGAGATGGGGATGGAAGGAGGGGCCTGGGCAATGACAAGTGTAATTCTAGTCAGCAGGTGAGGTGGCCATAGACACTGGGCAGCTGCTTGTGAGGATCTGACACACAGAAAGTGAAGGGTCAGTGAGATTTTGGAAGGAAGGATCAAGTGGGGGTAGCTTGGGTGGGCCCCTATGGCACAGGAAGGGTCTGATGCTAAGGAACAGGGACTGAGGATCCCTCACTCCATGTCAGGTGTTCCCCACCCTGCCAAGTGCCCTGACACCCCAAATCAGTATTATGCCCTGGAAAGCAGGAAGCAGCTTCTTGAGGCCCTGGGGAGAAAGACACAGCCTGTAAGTGACACCATGTGATAGGGAAGAGCCCAGAACCTACTTAGACACAAGCCTGTGACCTTAACAAGCCTCTTGACTCTCTCAGATCCTGGTTGCTCTTGTGTCCACTGAGATACACAACCTGTTAGGGACGTGGGGAGACGTGAAGCACTCAGCACAGTGGCAGGCATGAAGTACACAGAGCCATTCTTGCAGTTGAAGGTGGGGGCATAGTTCTGTCTTATGTTAGGACTCAAGGGTTGGAGTCCTTGACACACTTATCAAGTTCCATACCTGAAGGGCAGATTAGACCCGTATGGGGTCATCTTTCCTAGCTTCGTCTTCTGAGTTGCAGGCAGAGAGGCCTCCAACAAACATCCAGGCAACTGGATCAAGGTGATGAGCCTGTAAGTGTGACATAGTTGCCATTAGCCCACTAGAGTTGTAGGGGCCATTTCTAGGCTCTGACTTAACATTAAAGTCACCTTGGAAAAAACTTATAAACACTGCCTATTCCATTGTCCTAGCCCAGACAAATTGAATCACAATGTCTGGAGTTGGTGTCTGGACATATGTAGTTTTTAAAATGTTCTTCATGTGACTATAAACCAAAGTGGCAATCAGCCTTCCCCTTCCCCCTCTCTCATAGATAGGCTATGTTTAAGGATTTAGAGTCAAACAAGTCCTTTTCCAGAGCTTTCTTCTTTCTTTACTGGCTGCTTGAGGAGGCTTTTAACAAGGAATTCAGCTTTCTAAGAGAACATGAAAAAGTATAAAACCAATGAGACTGTTATACAAGAATTAATTGCTTTTGAGACCAGAGCTTTTTCTGGATGAATGAATATGGAAGCCCTAAAGACTGCTCCCCCAAACTTTAACATCTCTTTCAAATTGCTCTCTGCCTCCTCCCTACCCCCGCCATGCTGCCACTCATGCCCCATTTCATTGTCCTGAGGGAGATTGCTCAGGAGTCAGAACTGGAGGTAGAAAGCTGAGGCTTGTTTCTGTAGAGCTGCTCCATGTCCACAATGGTACTCAGAAGCAGAAATAACTCGCTGGTCAACTTTGAAGCATGGTAAACAGAACCAACTCACTACTTTAAAAATGAGCAAAAGGATTAAGCATTTATTTTTTTCAAATATGGATTCTATCTCAAAGCTAGCAAATATTTGAAGGGAAATTTCTTCTATATGCATTTTAGCTAATGAAAGAAGATTAAGGAGCCAATCAAAATTTTACTGTTTTTTGAACCATGAAGCATTAATAGATTTAAGGAAATGATCCTCTATGGTTTCTAACATCAGGAAAAGCCAACCAGTTATTATGTACCTCTGGAAGGAAGAATTCACCACCTCCTATCAATTATTCCTGCCAAAAAATTGAACATTACTCTTATTCTACCTACCCATTTATATGAAATACAGAGAATACTTTTGTAAAATATTGGGAAGAAACTAGAATTGTCCAGGTAGTAATTCATATTTTGTGTAAAATAGAGATGGTTACATATAGAAATATTTACAGATATGTGTGTATGCAAGGTTAGTGTATACACTTTCATTTCCCTACTCTGTCACCCTAGAAGCAATAATAACCCAGTAACAGCAGGGCACCTCGTTCCCAGATCTAGGAACAGTATTCTAACAGTATTTTCTAACAGTATTTTTCTAATAGTATTTTCTAATGAAAGGCACCAAAGGTCATCGGATAAATGCCTCTTTCCAGCACTGGGGCAGAGAATATAAACAATGAATACATGGTAATCCTGAAGCATCTTATAACACCAGAGTTTTACAAGAAAAAAGAAGCAGAGAAAACAAGGAAGAGTGGCAGGAAGTTTGGGACAGGAGGGGAGGAAGGAAAAGAACAAAACCAAACTGAAGGAAGTATGTCAGAGGAACAGCAATTGAGAGCCAGTTGAGAGTTTCCAATGACTAAAGCTGGTACAATCTGAACAACAAAGTAAAATAGTATTGGATTATAACTCAAAGTAGTAAATATCTATAGGTTCATACTGATAATAAATTAGTAAGGAATAAATAAATAGGCAAAGAGAAAAATCTTCCCATGTAGAAAAATTAGAAATAATCTATATAGTTACTTTGCCCTCAAGAAGGTAGAGCGTAACTGCTGACTCCTTAAATATGGAATGTATATAGTGACTTCCTTATGTTATTGCCCAACCAGTTTCATTGCCCACTGCCCAAGAGGAAGCCAATACATTGGGACAGCAGGTGTTACAGTAAGGGAAGGGTTTAATATCGCAAGCACCATGCAAAGAGATGGGAGGAATTTATCAATCCATCTTCCAAAAATCTTGGAGAAAGGGCTTTTAAAGACAGTTTGGGCAAAAGGGTAGGCAATTGGGTCTGATAATTGCCTAGATTCAGGGCAAAACCACAGGGGTATAGAAATTGTGTTCTTTACTGCATTGGTTCTTGGGTCAGGGTCACAAGACCAGAAGCATCAGTTTCTTGATGAGGGCCATTGGTCTGGGTGGGTCAGCTATTCCACTGAAACGCCAGGCCTGGAAGATATCTCAGAAGCTACATTTAGGTTTCAAAAGATAGTATTGTCTGTGGAGAAAGTTAAGAATCCTTATGTTCACTAGCTATGTGACTCCAGAGTAGCAATTATAGAGAAGGAAACAGGACAATGGCTGATTATTATGAAGCAAATTAGGACATAGTGGCCGATTATTTTTAGCTAGGCCTGTTCCTTCACAGAGTTTTAGGCCCCTACCACTGTTCTTGCCTTATACCTCTTTATGATTTATGAAGGGGAGTTTCAATTCCAAAGAGTGCAATGTGGAAACAGGAGAAGGCAATAACTAACTTTTCGATTGTGATTTTGTCTGTAATCTTCCTCCCCAAAAGAAATAGCCCCTATCTAATCATGAGAAAAGCATCAAACAAATCCCAGTCCATCTCCACTGGAAGGAACTTTTTACAAAACACCTGATCAATAAGGCTCAAAAATGTTACTCATTGTCTCGGTCCATTACAGCTGAAAGAACTAAATACCATAGACGGGGCCGCTCATAAACAACAAAAATTGGCCAGGCAAAGTGGTTCATGCCTGTAATCCTAATTTTGGGAGGCTGAGGCAGATGAACTGCCTGAGCTCAGGAGCTCCAGACCATTCTGAGCAAGAGTGAGAATCTGTCTCTCTATTCAAAATAGAAAAAAATAGTCAAGCACTGTGGGGGATGCCTATAGTTCTAGCTACTTGGGAGGCCCAGGCAAGAGAATTTCTTGAGCCCAAGAATTTGAGGTTGCTGTAAGCTATAACACCACAGCTCTCTACCCAGAGTGACACAGTGAGACTTTGTCAAACAAACAAACAAAAAATTATTTCTCACAGTTCTGGAGTCTGGGAAGTCCAAGATCAAGGTGCTAGTGAATTTGGTGTCTGGTGAGGGCCCACTTCCATGTTGGTGAAGACCTTCTCATTGCTGAATCCTCACATGTGAGAAAGGGTGAGGGAGCTCCTCTCCTTGGGGTCTCTTTATAAGGACACTAATCCCATTCATGAGGGCAAAGCCTAGTTACCTGCCTATGTTCTCACCTCAAAACCCAACACATTTCAACAGTTGAATTAAGGGGGAACAAAAATATTCTGTTTGTAGCAGTCATAAAATACAGTGAAGGTTTAAGGAACTCTCACAACAAAGATGAGCCTGAGAAGTGCTGATATGACTGAATGGAATGTGGTATCCTGGGAGAAGGGAACAGGCATTAGAGAAAATGGAAGGAAGTCTGAATCAAGTATGGACTTTGACTAATGATAATATTGTTCCATTATTGAAAGAAATGTTGCATAATAATATAAGATGTTAATTCTGGGTTAAACTGAGAGGAATATATGGGACCTCTCTGTACTAGCTTCAAACATTTTGTTAATGTAAAACTTCTAAAAAATAATTTAAAAAAAGAAATTCATGAGGATATGATCAATACAACCTAGACTGAAGGAGAGTTTACAGGACAGATGACCTGGTTTCTTCCATAGATGAATTGCAAGGGGAAAAAAAGACATGGAAGCAAAATCTATATGATAAAAACGATTGAGGAGACATATCAATTGAAGTTAGTGGGCTTTTTTCTTGGATTCTAATTTGAAAAGAAGAAAAAGTCGAACAGAAATGTGAATCTTAAGTGGATATTTGATGTCTAGGAATTACTGATGAGTGCTTGAGGTGTGATAATAGTGTTGTGGCTATGTTTTGTAAGGGTTCTTTATCTTTTAGAGATATGCATACTGCAATATTAATGACGTGATAAAAATAATTCAGTGAGGAGGTAGAGGCTAAGGGTATAAATAAAATGAGATGGGCCATGAACTGATAATTTTTGAAGCTGGGTGATTTTTCTATTCAGGGCTTATCATGTTATTCTTTTTATATATTTAGGTGTTTTCCACAGTGAAAAGCTAAAAATAAAAAAGACCTTTGGCTTCTTATTAAGTTAAAGGTAAAGGTTATCATTTACATTTGAATAACATTTTGCATTTCACAAAATCCCTTCCTAGATAGCATCCCTTTGCATCTGGGAGGAGGGAGAGAGAAATGTAAGGGTCTAATTTTACTTTTTAAGCAGGGAGAAAACTACAGCCAACACCTACCATCTGTCAGGTAATTTTAATCCATTCTACTTCATCCTCATAAGATTTTCTAGGCACTTTGAATGTAAAGCCAAGGTTGAGGACCACTGGTTTAGAAGAATAGATAATGCAATGTAAGATGGAGGAAGAACCATCAGCAGAGACCTACTAGCTAAGTCTAATAGGACTTCCTGAAAGGACTCAATTCTGTTATTATTTTCAGGCATTCACATACCTGAAATCCCACCCAGTAGCCTTAAAGGAAGTGGCATTCTCTAGAAACCAGCTCTGTTTTTGGTTTGGGGTACAGCATCAAAGATAACTAGTGCTGTGCCATCTGTGGTTCATTAAATAAGTACTTTTTACCCTTAGGGCAGAATTTTTCAGATGCCTCAAGCTTTGGGCCTAGACCTCCTCACCTGAATACCCAAGGAGCACCTCAAACCTAACACACCCAGGAAAGAACTCAGTATTTCTCCCTGCCCCTATCTGCATCTCTTTCTGTGAATGGCCCATGTCCTGCCCAGTCACCTGTGCTGGAGTCCTCACAGTCCATTCCTTCACCCTCTATCCCTCCAGTCCTCACTTCTCCCAGTTCCCTCTCATCAACTCCACTCATAATGTCTTGACTTCATCAAATGTAGGTCAGGCCTTCATCTTTTCCCACTCAGATTATATGTCCTAACTGCCTTCCTATCTTGTTTCCAGTCTACCCTTCTTAAACCTGCCCTCCACACAATGTCACAATATAGTTAAAGTCAATATAGTCCCATCAGGGACTTCCCCTAGCTGCAGAATACAACAGAGCAAAATCAACAGCACAGATCTGAGCTTTGCCTTCTGTATAGTGATCTATTACTAAAACATATTATAAAATACAGTGACAATACCACAATAAACTTTTATTATTTCACAGCGTCCAGAGATCAGGAATTATGGACTGGTTCAGCTGGGTGGTTCTAGCTCAGGGTTTCTCATGAGCCTTTAGTCCAGATATCAGTCAGAGCTACAGTCAAATGAAGGCTTGACTAGGGCTGGAGAACATGCTTCCCATAACTCACTGATAGAGCTGGCAAGTTGGTGCTGGCTGTTGGGAAAATGCCTCGGTTTTCTATCACATAGAGCTCTCCATGAGGTTGCTTGAATGTCCTCACAACATAGTGGCTGGCTTCCTCCAGAGTGGGTGATAAAAGAGAAAACAGGATAGAATCTGTCTTTTATGACATAGCCTCAGAAGTCACACATCATCACCTCTACAGTATTCTTTGGTCACACAGGCCGCCCCTGATGCAATGTGGGAGTGATCTTTAGAGGGCATAATATGAGAAGTGTGGGTCATTGCAAGTCCTCTAGGGCACTGGCTATACCCCTTCCTCTATAAACCCTACATAATCATTCTCACATTTCAGGTACCATCAGCACCAAAAGAAATTCAAATTCACAGAACCTGTAGGGCTGTGTCCTCCATCTTTGTGTTCTTCATTCCTGCAAGATTTTTTCCTAACTTTTATTTGCCTGGTGAGTTCTTATCATTTAAAATTGTGTACCTATACTTAGTGTCTGATATAGGATGGGAACACATCAACCTGAAATCCAAAGAGTAGGATGAGACCGTATCTACAGAAGAGATGGTCTAGGTAGGCTCCATGCTCTCATTCGACATTGCTTTGAAACATTTTGAAAACCAGGAAAGCCAGAGTTCATGGTTCACTTGGACCATTTTGAAAAAGAGTGTCCATATTTTTTCTAAGAGGTCACAGAGTGATTTAATTGGAGATTACCTTCTCTCTAATTTTAAAAAATCAATGCCAATAAGAACAAAGTCCAAAGACTTGATAAAAAGTGTTGGTCAAAGGGGTAGAGAGGATGATGTGGGAAGAAGGAAGGTATATTGTTTAGCTTATTACCCTAACAATGCTGCATAACAAACCACAAGAGCTGAATAACATACAGCAATAAACAGTTACTTCTTGCTTAGAGTTTGCAGATCACTGGAACATCTGCTTTATTCTGCAGTGGCAGGGCCAGCTCTGCTCCATTTCTCTCCTCCTCCTGGGACAGGTGGGCTAGCTGGTGTTGACAGAGGCCCAAAGAGCAAATCCCACTGCACCAACACATTTCTATCCCCTGAATACATCTCACAGCCAAAATAAGTTCCTTGGCCAAGCTCAGAGTTAAGGAATGGGAAGTATCTAGAAGAACTACAAATTTACAAGGAAAAGGTAAATTGGGATAGAAAATTCAATTTATCGGTTTCCTGGTTAAGATGGCGTCCCCTGTAGCAGCACAGGCCAGGAGTCTTCTGCGAGACGTGGCTCTCAGGCCCGCGTTCCTGGCCGCCCGGTCCCAGGCAGTTCAATTAACCTCCAGAAGATGGCTGAACCTGCAGGAATACCAGAGCAAGAAACTGATGTCTGACAACGGAGTGAGAGTTCAAAGATTCTTTGTCGCAGACACTGCGAATGAAGCTCTTGAGGCTGCTAAGAAACTAAATGCAAAAGAAATCGTTTTAAAAGCCCAGATCTTAGCTGGAGGAAGAGGAAAAGGTGTCTTCAATAGTGGTTTGAAAGGAGGTGTTCATTTAACAAAAGATCCAAAAGTCGTGGGACAGCTGGCCAAACAGATGATTGGATATAATCTAGCCACAAAGCAAACTCCAAAAGAAGGTGTGAAAGTTAACAAGGTGATGGTTGCTGAAGCCTTGGACATTTCCAGAGAAACCTACCTGGCGATTCTGATGGACCGGTCCTGCAATGGCCCTGTGTTGGTGGGAAGCCCCACGGGGGGAGTTGACATTGAAGAGGTGGCTGCTTCAAATCCAGAACTTATTTTTAAGGAGCAAATTGACATTTTTGAAGGGATAAAGAACAGCCAGGCACAACGGATGGCAGAAAATCTAGGTTTCCTCGGGCCTTTGAAAAACCAGGCTGCAGATCAAATTAAGAAGCTGTATAATCTGTTCCTGAAAGTTGATGCTACTCAGGTGGAAGTGAATCCCTTTGGTGAAACTCCAGAAGGACAAGTTGTCTGTTTTGATGCCAAGATAAACTTTGATGACAATGCAGAATTCCGACAAAAGGATATATTTGCTATGGATGACAAATCAGAGAATGAGCCCATTGAAAATGAAGCTGCCAGATATGATCTAAAATACATAGGACTGGATGGAAACATTGCCTGCTTTGTGAATGGTGCTGGGCTCGCCATGGCTACTTGTGACATCATTTTCCTTAATGGTGGGAAGCCAGCCAACTTCTTGGATCTTGGTGGCCGTGTAAAGGAAACACAAGTATATCAAGCATTTAAGTTACTCACAGCTGATCCTAAGGTTGAAGCCATCCTTGTCAATATTTTTGGTGGTATTGTCAACTGTGCCATCATTGCCAATGGAATCACCAAAGCCTGCCGGGAACTAGAACTCAAGGTGCCCTTGGTGGTCCGGCTTGAAGGAACTAACGTCCAAGAGGCCCAGAACATACTCAGCAACAGTGGGCTGCACATTATGTCAGCTGTCGACCTGGAGGACGCAGCCAAGAAGGCTGTGGCCAGTGTGTCCAAGAAGTGACAGTTTCATCCTGATCCCTGGGGGAAGGGAGGCTATTTCTCCCTGCGAAGGGGTAGTTCTCTCGTTACTGTGAAGGAGAGGTTATCTTCTTGGGAAAAAAAGAGGGGAAGGCACAAACAAGGATCACTGTGTGACAAATCTTAAATCTGTATCTTATTGAATAAGATGTCTAGACAGCCTCAATCTGACTTTACTGATAGTCTCCATAAAAATAATGTCCTGTGTTCTCATACTTCTTTATCATTTTAAGCCTGCTTAGCAGACAGTATTTTGCCAACTTCTGTGTCTTCTGTGTCTAAATAATGTGAGTATGCACAGAGTTGGAAATCAGGTCTGGGTTTATTTCTTAGAATTTTGATGAGATAATCCTATATAATAAAAAAAAATCACAATCTAGAAAATATTCAGATAAGGTGACATTTAACATATTAAACACCAAAAAGGTACAGGTGAGACATTCAGGCAAGTAGCCATTACACACAGTGGCAGTTTTTACAAGTTTCCAATTCCAACATGTGTTTTAAAATGGAAAGTCCTCATTAATATACCATATGTGTATTTTTACCATTTTGCCTTAATATCAAATAATACTGTTTACATTACACTAAAAGCCAAAAGCCTTATTTGTGATTTTGGAGCAGACATTTCCACTTTAATGTTAAAAATGAAGGATGATGATTCTCATGGAACCCTTAAGATAACACTGAAGATCAAATTGTACTGAATGTCGGCATCTTCTCTCCTTTATCCCACTCCCTGCTCCTAGCACCAGTTTCTGCTTTAAGAAATGGAAAAATGCATTTGAATAGAATGTGGCTTTCTTTTTCAAAGTGTCCATTTTTGTGATGGGGAAAATATTTGAATAAGATTTTTGTTTAAATTTTGGTATATTTTTATCTGCATACAAATTTAAATAAAATCTTGTTTTGTAATCTCTAAAAAAAGAAAATTCAATTTATCAAAGTGGGGAAAAGCCACAGCATTTTGTAAAGAAAAAAAAAATGTTTCTAGCTGTTGAAAGATTGTCTCCTTGATAGAGTTAAGTGTAGGCACCTGCCTAAATAGAACCGACTTGCCCAAGTAGAACTGACCTGCCTAGGAAGAAATGAGTACGTGAAAGTCCCACCCAGGACAGAGTAAATGTGGCAATCCCTACCCCTCCCACCCTTTAAATTCCCATCCACCTTAACCCATGGGCTGACTTCCTCCTTTAACTCAGCTCACCTGACCCTGGGTGGAAATAAAGGCCACATTGCCCATACAGAACCTGGACTGTGATTTCCTTTAATTCATGTTTTGGAATAATCTTTTATTTTTGATCTTTAACCTCTCACTCCAACCTAAACATGTAAGTCTACTTTGAAAATATTCCCATTGGAGTCAAGTATTCAGTTCTGTATAAGTGTTAATGACTCTGCACTGCTAGTGAATATTTGTGAATATGCTGTTTCATAATGCATATTTGTTGAACCAAATTTCTGAACTTTCTGAAGTTAAGGAAGGCTTGGACATCCTAAGAGTTCTGGTGCTGATGATCGCTTAGGGGTTGCACAGGTGATTTAATGTATGGTGAGTTGAGAGGCATTCTGCAGGAAACAGACCTGGTCCAAAGAACTCGCACCCTTGCCTTTTCAGAGCTGCTTTCTTCATGGTTCTCTCAGCTCTTAGCTGACTCTCACCTAATTTCTACTCAACTACTAGCTGAAAATGGCTGAAAGTGTTTATCTTTTAGGTATATTTGTATGGGAATAGTAGAATCTCAGAAACCTTTGAGGATGAATCTCCAATTGTGGAAGATTAGGCAGTTTGATGATAAAGTTAATAATTCTTCCTCCAAAATTGTGAGAATTTTATATCATTTGAAGCATTTCTACATTTTAGGCTGAACCACATTGGCAATTTTCATGTGATTCTACCTGTTACATCATTTACCCTCTACAGGAATTTTTAGACGTAGGCAGAAAACAGACACAGAGGCAGCCACTTGCCCTGGATCACACGGTAAATGATAAGAGTAGGTCTAGAATCCAAGTTATCTAGTTTCAAGTTCAAGTGGTTTTTTTTTTCCCCTTACATAGGTCGTGGAAGAAGTATTTTAAACCTTTCTTTACTCTGTGTCTACCCCTCCTCCCTCATTCTTGCCCCTCCTCTCTCTCTCTCTCTCTCTCACACACATACCACTTCTCCCTCTCTTTTCTGCTTCTCTGCTCCTTTATCATCTTGGTGGTTGGGCCCCATTCCCTTCCGACACAAAAGGAGCGGCTCCTCGTCTTGAAAGAGCAAAGTGGTGTGTTTCCCCACCTTGAACCACCACTTCATTTGCCAACCACCTTTACTCTGAGCCCAGTATGATGTGTGGATTCTTATAATAGACCTGGAGCTTTTGCTCCAACCTCAGCCCCAAAGACATTAAATAATTAACTTCCATCACTCGCCTTTGTGTGCTTTATCTCCGCATCACCCAAAATAGCTAGTGGCATTTCCTCGGCATAAATAGAAAGGAGAAAGGTCAATTGGCATTTGTGGAGATTATATATATATATATTTTACAAAGCAGCAAGCTAGCAGGGTCTCTTTATTCCTTTATACCTGTTTTCTAACCAGCTACTTCCCTAGTTCTTTAACTCTTTGGACAATCCCCCCCATCTTGGAGTTGGTTAATCATTAGTGGCCCTGCTGAAGTGATCCAACATTAAGATTGAGTATAGCTGAAAGAGAGAGTATTTCCTAATGCTAATAAAAATATATTTTTCTTAGGTTATGTTAAATCTTGCTCCTCACCCCCACCCCACAAAGAAAAGTTAAATTTGAGTGAGCTTCTCTTAAGAGGCATGAAGCTATGATCCTAAAAGGTATTTCCTCCTAGCTTTCTTTTAAGCCAGGGTGGAGTATAGCCCAAATCCCTGGAGGGCAAGACATTTTCATTCAAGGCACCTGTCTTCTTAGAAATATATTCTGAAATGCAGGGTATTCTCCCCTGGGCACGTGAATCTGTTTGTGAAAGAAACTATTTGAAAATTTAGCTATTTCCTCTTCAGGCCCAGCAACTCACCCAAATTTTATTCTATTCTAATGTTATAAAAACCATCAGAAAGGATGGTTTACATTAGATAAAGAAACTTTTATTGCTTTGGATGCTGAGATGGTCCCACTCTTCCAGGTTTATTTGCAATCTGGGTGGCCACGGAAGGACATGGGGGTTCCGGGAAGCTCCTCCCAGGGGAAGTATCTTCCCTGTTAATGTGCTGCAAACGCCCACTGGGCAGCAGTGTGGTCACAAACCCCATCCAGCCTGG
Organism: Otolemur garnettii; assembly: GCF_000181295.1. Taxonomy (NCBI): domain Eukaryota; kingdom Metazoa; phylum Chordata; class Mammalia; order Primates; family Galagidae; genus Otolemur; species Otolemur garnettii. Next base: position 31,469,399 of record NW_003852397.1, read on the forward strand.
GTTTCCCAGGGCAAACCTGATTTTCAAGGTTCTACCATGGCAACAACCATGAGTCCTAGATTTTGACTTGGGAAAGATGCTCAAGTTCATAATTCTGAAACATCTCAGATCCCACTTCTAGGATCCAATATTCGGGGCCTGTTCTTCCTGCCACACATGCAGGGGGTATAAGAGCACAGACACCCTCCTGTCACCCAGCATGCAAGGAGGGTCACAAGAATGGGCACTGTAAGCTTCGGGGAAAGGCAGAGGGGAGATTTGTCTGCCTCCAACACTTCTCCTTAATGTAAGGGAGCTGTGGGAAAATGCGAGAATGATGAGCATAGCCCTTGAGGACTGGAGAAATTGTGGGTTCACTTGGGTGGTTGGTTCCTTTGATTGGTGGGCAGAGATTGAAGTAAAGCCACATGATATGCCACAGGTTACAGAGACTTAGAGCCCAGTGATCATGAAAGAAGACCACCAGGTTTTGCCCCTTATGTGGGAACAGACCAAAACAGCCAGAGTTGCAGTAGAGAGTTTTATAATCGAACAGCAGCGAGGTAAGGAGGTGAGAGGGAACCTCAAATCTACTTCCCCAAGGAGTTTTGGACTGGGTTTTTAGGGGAATTTAGGTAGGTAGGGGGCTGAAGGACTAGGATTTGCTGACTGGTCAAAAATGTGACGGGTGAAGTGATGGGACAGGGGGATGAAGAAACTGCATTCTCTTGCTTAGTCCGTTCCTTCCTTGGCATCCTTGAGACTGGCTGGAATCCGTGGACCCACTGCAATGCAAAATCTGGAAATATCTCAGATGGAAAACTGAAGGCTTCTTAACATTGAAGGTGTTATGTATAGAAGTTATGATCTATAACAGGCCCCGAGACTTTTAAGTAGTAAGCAGCTATAGGAAAGTGGCTAGGTAGCTAAACTGGTTAATGTTTAAGCTTTTATTCAAAGTATATCCTTTTGTTAAAAACCTAGAAGTTTAATTTAATGAATTTTATGTGGATGGTTTCAGTCATGCCCCTTTGTTCTTAAAATTAGCCCATCAAGTTATTTACACCAACTCTCCCTAGCCCCAGTTTTGTTTTCACTGTGTGGCATCTGAAATCTCCTTGGCAATCCTTACATCACTTTCAGAGATGAAATAGGCCCCAAGTAAGAGCAGGTAAAACTTCTGCTCCAGGTAAAGGGAGACGGAGAAGGGGGGTAAGAAGAGAGGGTCTTGAACAGTGGTTTTGAGTGTGCTGCCAGCAGTAACACTACCACCTGGAAACTTGTTAGAAATGCAAATTCTCAGGCTCCACTGCTATTAAATCAGAAATGCTGGTGATGGAGCCCATCAATTTGTGCTTCAACAAGTCCTCCAGGTGATTCTAATGCATGCTGAACTCACTAGTCTGCCTCATGCTGGGGGCACAGCACCAGTGATAACAGGTCAGTAAGACAAAGAACCCCTTTGTCTCCGTTTTTTTCAGTCAACAGGAGGCAGAATAGTGAGTAACAGTATTTCTTGCATCAGATTCTCCCAAGTAGTTCTGTAACAAAAGATATTTTTGCCCTACATCTCCCCAAAGGACTGGGATAGGTCTGGATATTGACAAAGATTCTGTTTGACCAAATTTTAAACAGGCTCCTCCTTAAGCCCTCTTTTTTTTTCACTAGGCTTTATCCTTGGCCCTGTCTTTGGCTTGCCAAATCTTGCTTTAGCAAGAATCCTACTAAGTCAGTTTAGTGAAACTCTTCCACCCTTAATAGTTGGTCACCCTCAATATTTGATCTACATGGCCTGCCTTCAGCAGGAATCTTATGCAGTTTAGCAAAAATCTTCCTGCTATGATTTGAATATTTGTCCCCTCCAAAAACGTGGTGGAGGTAGAGGAGGCCCAGTGGGAAGCGTTTGGATTATGGGGGTGGATCTCTCATAAGTGGGTTGGTGCTGTTCTCAGTGTGAGTTCATTCTTGCTCTCACACTGGATTTGTTCTTGAGAAAATGGATTAGTCCCTCAAAAGTGCGCTTTTATAAAGTCAAAACAAAAGCACATGTGGTGAGAATACGATGGAGTCATTCAGGCTAAGGCCAAGAGGACACAGCTGTTCTGGTCAGTTTAGGTCCTATATGACCTTCACCTCACATCTCCGATTCTTGCTGTTTTGTAAATTCAGCTTTAACCTAAACATGTGTATCTTGAAGAGTTTAGGGCAATTGATTTAGGAGATTAACTTTTAAATTGGAATGTTGTTGTTTGGGGTCGTGGCTTATGTTAATTATTGTTTCTTATGGGTCATTATGCTGATTGTTATTATTATTTTTTGAGACAGAGTCTCAAGCTGTTGCCCTGGGTAGAGTGCCATAGCATCACAGCTCACAGCAATCTCAAACACTTGGGCTCAACTGATCCTCTTGCCTCAGCCTTCTGAGTAGCTGTCATTACAGGCACCTGCCACAATACCTGAATAGCTTTTAGTGATGGGGTCCTGCTCTTGCTCAGGCTGGTCTGTGATAGAGTCAAAGCCTACCCAAATAGGGATGAAAGATTATTCCTGAAGTGTGAGATGAAAGGAAAATGGAGGTCCAGTTTGTGCAATTAAAATGGCTTTATTCCACCTGGGTGCAGGTGGGGTAAGCTTTCTAACTGGGCTGGGAAAAAATCCACATGCAGGTAATGGCAAATGGTGGTTTTAAAGGTCAGGAAGGTAGAGATTGGGAAATTCCCGTTCCTGGGTTGGACATCTGTTGGAAGGGTGGGGGTTGGCCCATTTACCTTTCCCAGGTGGGACATCCGTTGAGAGAGGGTAGGGGGGTTCTTTTAGGTGGGTCCACCCTATTTGGGTGAGGTTCGACACTATTATTTCTAGTCTTTTTTGTCTTTTATAAGGAGGTGGGATGATGGGAGTGGTATCTCTTTGACTACTTCCTGTGGAAGGAGGGGCTGTGTGGGCTGCTAGTAAAAAGAATGAAGGGGGAGTGGGGGAAGGGAGTGGTGTTTATAGGAGTTCTTAGGCTTTTTTGGTCTGAGCTGGTTGGTATCCAGTAAGGCAAGGATATGAGTTGTTTTGGGGGTGACTGTCTGGTTAATAAATTGAGACATGAGGCAGATGGTTACTGGTTCAAAACTGAGAATGAGAAAAAAACCATAATTAGTGACCTTATCAGACAATAACCAAAGAGGAAGGTGGACAGTGAGAGGCAGGAACCAGTTGGAGTTGCCAGGGCCGCCAGCAATCCTGAGAGGACATGTAATATCCATTAATAAGATCTCTGCCCATTTTTAGAGGATTTTTATGAGGTAGCAGCATGGATGAAGTTGCTCCCATATTTGTTAGAAAAGAGAAAAGATAGGCTTACCTTCTATAAGCAAAAATTAGACCTAGAGTTCAGTTTTCCAAAATGGCGTCCAGGAGGCATTCTGATTTTCCAGGGGGTCGTCAGTCTCCTGCAGCTAGGCTCAGGAGGGAATTTCAGCTGTGTTCTGAGAGCATCTGCACTGGATCATCAGAAAGACAAAGGACGCCAGACCTCTGTGGGCTGGACACAGTTTGGGGAGGGTTTGGATTTGCGGCACTGCTTTGCCCAGAAGCCTGGTTTGCTGTACTTAAAGTATAATCCTGAGGAAGATTTTGTTTCTTTGGAATGTCTCATGCATTTTGAGAAGTGGTTGGGTTTGGTTAATGGTGAAAGCCAATACTGGAGCTCTGAGAGGTACTACCACACCTTTAGGGCCAGATCAATGAGATCTTGCTGGGAGGTCTGAGGGCTCTGGGGGGATGGTGTATTGTTTAAGGAAAGGGTATGGATGTGGGGGTTGGAGGGCAATGAGAATGGGTGACTGATGGGAGGTTATAGATGGAAGAAGATATCCCATACAGAGAAACTTCCTGGGTGTTCTGATTGAGAGAACAGAGGGATTGTAGAAGGGGGTGTTGGAGAGGAGCAGTAGGGTCTATGGAAGGGTATCAGGAGAAGCTGGTGTTACCTGAGCCAGGAGAATCTGAGAGGGTTCACAGGATGAATACAAGGAAGGAATGTTTCAGAGTATAAAAAATGCCTTGATATAAGGGATCTCTGACAATTTGCCTAATTTCTGACAGTAATTAATGAGATCAGTAAGAATTGAGAGATAGAAGATGCCATGTTGAGGCCACTGCAAACCACTGTCAAGCTTGTATGTAGGCCAAGTAGTATTACAGAAAAAAATTTTTGATTTGAGGTCAGGATAGAGCTTTAGAGGCTTGAGATTAGTCAAAAGGCAGCTTAGAGGTGAGCAAGGGGGCATCTGTGACTGTGTGATGCCTATATTGAAAATTGGAGGTAGGAAAAGAAATGAGATTAAAGGGAGAATATAGGAGGAAGAAAGAAAGTCCAGAGCTGGAATCAGGGAGGTGGGCCTCCACGTGTGAGACCAGTCAGAAAAAAAGTGATCCAGGCCTCTGGAAAAGCACTGGAGTGGTGAGCTTGCCTCACAGAACTACCAAAAATGGTCTAGCCCACAGTAGGGCAATGTACTGACAAACCTGGCTTGTCAAGGTTGGCATTGGGAGATTACCTGGACTCTCAGCTTACGACTTTGGTCAAAAAAGGGCCTGGCCTCTGCATGTGACCTTAACTAGCTGGAGGGGTTTAGGCCCACCGTAGGGCACCAGAGGGATGAGGCTGGGGAACCAGCTGGAGCCCAGGCCTATAAGAGGGATCCCAAAACACGAGGCACTGGGCAATCAGGGAAGCAAGGCCTCCATGTGTGAAACCAGCTGTAAAAAAAAAAAAAAATGGAGAAGGAAGTAAGAGATCCAGAGATGGAGGGAGAGAGAAAGAGGAAGTTGAGAGGATAGAAAGAGAAGTTTTAAAAAGTTTAGAAAAGGAGTTTTAGAGGAACATTCATCTCACCATTACATGGAGTTTAGGCAGGATCAAAGAGGTTTACCGTTTTCTTCCATCTCACTAGAAAAAGGGTCCATTTAGCTGAGACAGATGGGGTATACTTTGGCCCCCCAAAGGGGCTTCTCCCCATCCTGGTTTGGCACTAAGAAAGGTTATGGAGCCAAAGATTAAAGATTACTCTGAGCAGTGAGACAAAAAGAAAACGGAGGTGTGGATTGTGTAATTACAATGGCTTTATTCCACTCAGGTGCAAGTCGGGTAAGATTTCCAACCAGGCTAGGAAGAAATCCTCACATGGGTAATGCGAACGGGGGTTTTAAAGGTCAGAAAGGTGGGGGTTGGGACATTCCCTTTCCTGGGTTGGACACTGTTGGAAGGGTGGGGGTTGGCCCATTTACCTTTCCCAGGTGGGACATCCGGTGGGAGAGGGTAGGGGGTTGATTCTTTTACGTGGGTCTACCCTATTTGGATGGGGTTGGACCCTACCATTCTGGAACTCCTGAGCTCAAGAAATGCATATGAGTGGGCCTCTCAGAGTGCTAAGATCATATTTTCCATTCTTAACCCTGGGGCAAAAAGGTAAACCAAAAATAGGATAGCTGAGATAGGTATGTCTGACTCCTTGGCTGCAGCTCAGCACGTTAGAGTCTGTTGTCCAGTGACCATCACAAGCAGTCTGTGAGCAATCCATGGAGAGCCCAGACAGGCACTGAGTTGTGTCCTTCAGTTGAAAATGGTAAAGAGCATGCAGCTTCTACCAGACCACTCTCAGGGTGGTTCCACCCTCCTGGAAGCCCCGAGAGCACATGAGAGAAATGCTTTTCAAGAAGTCAAATTTGATCTATACATTTTCTCAGCCATAGTCTAAACAACACTTATGACTCTGAGTATGGACAGCCATGTTTACTACTCTGGATAAGGAATTGAAAGTAAAGATGGCAGCTCCAGTTTTATGCTCATTTCCCAGTACGGAGTCCAGCTTCTATGTTCAATGGATTTTCACCGAAAATTGTCCATTTGAACTTCTGCTTGTTTTTGAGAGTTGCTTAGTGATGGCTCTGGAGAGTAGGCCCCTTTCCCATTGTGATCAGCAGCTGCTCCTCAAAATAAAGGAGCTGATCCACTTCAAAACAGTCGCTGGCCCGAGGCACCACTTTCTGGAGATGCTCCTGAATCTCTACTTCACTGGCATTCTGATGCCTTGCTCTCTTGAGGTAATTATAGACCTCTTCAAATACCTCTGCCCCCAGTTTCTGTATGGCTGATCTGCCAAAAAAGTGAGGAAAGATTATGAAGAGCTACACAATACTATTACCTGGAAAAAAAATGTGTTTTAAAATTATACATTTAACATCATCATTGTGGGATTCAGGATAAAAAGGAGGAAAATAAAGCACAATGTCTCAGCTCTAATCATTCAGTGATAGTCAACAAATAATGCTTCAGGTTCTAATGTGTAAAAAATGTCAGGTTCTAATGTGTAATAAAAAAAAGCAGTATGAGGGAGAAGGAAAACCTTTCTGAGGAACTATCATTTGAGCAGAGACCCTCATGAAGGTGGGGAATCCTAGGGGATTTATGTTGGTCCTACACATAAAACATGAAGAAATGTCAACAAGGCTACTGTGGCCAGGGTTGGGAGAACACAACAGAAGAGGATGGTGGGATATGAAATCAATCCATAAATAGTTAATGATAATAAAATAATGACGAGCAAGAAATGAAAGGGAGAGAAACTGTGTTCTTAGCCACTTTTCTACCTACTGTTACTTAAAATTGCACTTAACCTTTACAACAGCTTTACGAGGAAGGCATTTTTTAAAGATCCCATTTTACAAATAAAGAGACTGAGGTTTAAAGGGGGCTAAGGCATTTGGTCAAGTTCCTACCAAGGCCAGTGTTCATTTCCCCATGCTTCCCTCCAGTATTTGTCCACATGTTGCTATAATCTTTGCACTGTTATAATCATATTGCCGTACCTACTATGTTTTTTTCATTTTTGACTATTTTCCTGTATCTCCAGAATGGATTACAAACTAAAGACCTGTGGGCAAAACTTGGCCCGTGTTTTGCTTAGTTAATACCATCTTTTATTTTCATTTATTTATTTATTATTATTATTAAACTCGTTAATGAGAATATCTTTGGGCAGGCCTTGCACACACTGTCCACCAGATGCTCTCTGACTACACCTTATCATTTCATACTAGGCTGTTCTCCTAGTTCTTCTACGTGCTTGGCACAAGGGCATTCAGAGTGGTGACTTTTGCTCTATAGTTCTTCAAATGTGTCATTTTTAATGGCTCCATATTCTATGTGCCAATATTTACTTAATCATTCCTCCACCAAACAATTAGCTTTTTTCACCCTTTTCACTATAACAGTATGAACATCTTTAGACACAGCTTTTTCATTTAGGGGAATATTTTTGGGCATCAATTTTTTTAGGAGTTGTGCTAATTGGTATGTAAAAATTCATATATGCATGATGGTCTCTGTACTTTTCTGCACACATGTACATTTTTAAAGCTTTAATCCTTAAAAGTAATGATGGTAATGTTGATAATAATATTGACAGGATTAATCAGAGACTCTTTTATTCTTTTTTTTTTTTTTTGCCATTTTTTGCCAGGGTTGGGTTTGAACCTACCACCTTTGGCATATGGGGCTGGCACCATACTCCTTTGAGCCACAGGCGCCACCCCTTTTATTCATTTTATAAACTTTTATTTTTTGGTACTATTCGACCTTGTAATCTCTATGACACAGGGATATGGGTTACCTAACCTTTTTTATCTATGGTAGATAAAAAGACTAATTCTTCCTGCTCTACTTTAGAGGCTAGTAATGACAATGTAAGACATATAAATTTTTAATTTTAGCTAAACTTAGAGCTTGCGAAGTGCTTTTGCACTGTTATCTCAAATAGTCCTTGTGAGCTGGGCAATTTATTGAACATTTATCTCCATTTTACAGATGGAAGTAAGTAGGTTTTAGTAGACTTTCTCAAGCCCACACAACTAGCAGGTAGTAGTTTGAACTCAAATGCTGATCTCAGAACTCTAAATGCTGGAGAGACCAGTAGCCCTAGGCTCCACATCATCCACCCTGAATAAGTTTCCCACCATCTGCCTTGAGATAATCAGGACTGATCTCAGCATGCCAGTGGCCCCAGAAATCCAAGCTTCCTTCTGTTGACATTTACAAAACCTTGGCCACTCCCTCATTCACTGATGTCTTCAGTTACCCTTTTACCTCCTGCTCCTGTCACCTCCTCCCTGTCCTATTCCCATTACCATTCTTGACTTTAGTATTTCTGGTCTCTGGTTTTGGACTGCCTCATATCTATCCAACTGTCCTGTATTTTACCCTACCTCAGTTGTCCATTTCCATGATCATATACTTCACCTCATCTGCACCAGCAACTACACAACATGTGAAACTGATTCCAGACCTCCTCCTACTTTCTAGCCATCCCTTCATTACCTCCCACCATGGTTACTATAACTAGTCTTCCATTCATGGTGACCTTCAGTTCTTCATCTCTATCTCCGTAATATTAATAATAATAACCACTCACTCCTTTATATCCTCATGTCCTCACTTCCTAAATTTTCCCAGTTAAAAATCATGGTCCATTATCAGAACTATTATCTTGCAAACACCCTTGACTTTCTCACTCTCTTCTCCCTTTGCCATAGTCCTAATGGTTAAACTCAGTCATACACCTACTCCATGCCTTTACTAAAACAACAGAACATTTCTAGAGAAAGGCATTCTATTATGTCAATATGTCTCATGTAAGTTGATAATCACAATTCAAAATGGTGCTTGGCACTATCCAGTGATCTTATTATACTTCCTCAGTATGCTTATTTTCTATATTTCAGACTTTTTCCTTTATTCTTTTTAAAAATTTTATTTTTATTTTTTGTTTTGAGACAGACTCTCACTCTTGTTACCCCAGGTAGAGTGCCCTGGAGTCATTATAGCTCACAACAACCTTGAACTCCTGGGCTTAAGTTATCCTCTTGCCTCAGTTTTTCTATTTTTAGTAGAGATGGGGTCTCGCTTTTGCTCAGGCTGGTCTTGAACTGCTGAACTCAAGCAATCCACCTACCTCAGCCTCCCAGAGTGCTAAGATTACAGGCATGAGCCACTGCACCTGGCCCTCATTTTTATTTATTTATTTATTTATTTTTAGAGATAGAGTCTCACTTTGTCACCCTTAGTAGAGAGCTGTGCTGTCACAGCTCACAGCAACCTCCAGCTCTTGGGCTTAGGTGATTCTCTTGCCTCAGCCTCCTGAGTAGCTGGGATTACAGGCGCCGGCCACAATGCCTGTCTATTTTTTGCTGCAGTTTGGCTGGGGCTGGGTTTGAACCTGTCACCTTTGGTATATGGGGCTGGTGCCCTACTCACTGAGCCACAGGTGCTGCCCCCTAATTTTTATTTTTAAAATAAATATTCTTGTGTTTATTTGAGGTAAACAACATGATATTATGAGATCCATATGGATCACAAAATGTTTATTGTAGTGAAGCAAATTAACATATATTTTTTAAATTTTTTTAAAAAAAATTATTGTTGGGGATTCATTGAGGGTACAAGAAACCAGGTTTCACTTTTTGCATTTCTTAGGTAAAGTCCCTCTTATAATTGTGTCTTGCTACCAAAAGGTGTGGCACATACCAATACCCCCCCACTCTCTCTGCTAATCCCTTCCCCACTCCTCCCTCCTTCTTCCTCTCTTTGCTCACTCCCTCCCCTTGTCATTAATTGTCCTCATATCAAAATTGAGTACATAGGATGCATGCTTCTCCATTCCTGTGATGCTTTGTTAAGAATAATGTGTTCTACTTCCATCCATGTTAATACAAAGGCTAAAAAGTCTCCATTTTTTTAATGGCTGAATAGTATTCCTGGTATACATATACCACAGCTTGATAATCCATTCCGGGGCTGGTGGGCATTTAGGCTGTTTCCACATTTTGGCAATTGTAAATTGAGCTGCAATAAACAGTCTAGTGCCAGTGTCATGATAAAGGGATTTTTTTCCTTCTGGGTAGATGCCCAGTAATGGGATTGCAGGATCAAATGGGAAGTCTAGCTTGAGTTCTTTGAGGGTTCTCCATACTTCCATCCAAAAAGGTTGTATTAGTTTGCAGTCCCACCAGCAGTGGAAAAGTGTTCCCTTCTCTCCACATCCACGCCAGCATCTGCAGGTTTCAGATTTTGTGATATGGGCTATTCTTGCTGGGCTTAGATGGTATCTCAGGGTGGTTTTGATTTGCATTTCTCTAATAAATAGGGATGATGAGCATTTTTTCATATGTTTGTTCGCCATTTGTCTGTCTTCCTTAGAGAAGGTTCTATTCATGTCTCTTGCCCATTGATATATGGGATTGTTGGCTTTTTTCATGTGGATTAATTTGAGTTCTCTATAGATCCTAGTTATCAAGCTTTTGTCTGATTCAAAATATGCATATATCCTTTCCCATTGTGTAGGTTGTCTATTTGCTTTGGTTGTTGTCTCCTTAGCTGTACAGAAGCTTTTCAGTTTAATTAAGTCCCATTTATTTATTTTTGTTGTTGTTGCAATTGCCAGGGAGTCTTCTTCATGCCAATATCTTCCAGTGTTTTTCCTATACTTTATTTGAGGATTTTTATTATTTCATGCCTTAAATTTAAGTCCTTTATCCATCTTGAATCAATTTTTGTGAGTGGGGAAAGGTGTGTGTCCAGTTTCAGTCTTTTACATGTGGATATCCAGTTCTCCCAGCACCATTTATTGAATAGGGAGTCTTTACCTCAAGGTATGCTCTTCTTTGGTTTATCGAAGATTAGGTGGTTGTAAGATGTTAGTTTGATTTCCTGGTTTTCTATTCGATTCCAAATGTCTATGTCTCTATTTTTGTGCCAGTACCATGCTGTCTTGACCACTATGGCTCTGTAGTACAGCCTAAAATTTGGTATGGTGATGTCATCGGCTTTGTTTTTATTACCAAGAATTGTCTTAGCTATATGGGTTTTTTTTGGTTCCATACAAAACGCAGAATCATTTTTTTCAAATCTGGAAAGTACGATGTTGGTATTTTAAAAGGGATGGCATTGAATAGGTAGATTGCTTTGGGAAGTATACACATTTTAACAATGTTGATTCTTCCCAGCCACGAGCATGGTATATTCTTCCATTTGTTAATATCCTCTGCTATTTCCTTTCTTAGGGGTTCATAATTTTCTTTATATAGATCCTTAACCTCCTTTGTTAGGTATATTCCTAGGTATTTCATTTTCTTTGAAGCTATGGGGAAGGGAATTGTGTCCTAAATTAGCCTCTCATTTTGGCTGTTATTGGCATATACAAAGGCAACTGACTTGTGGACATTGATTTTATATCCTGAGATATTACTGAATTTTCGATGACTTCCAGGAGTCTTGTGGTTGAGTCTTTGGGGTTCTCTAAGTATAAGATCATATTGTCAGCAAAAAGGGAGAGTTTGACCTCCTCTGCTCCCATTTGGATGCCCTTTATTTCCTTGCCTTGCCTAATTGTATTGGCTAGAACTTCCAGCACTATGTTGAATAGTAATGGTGACAGAGGACAACCTTGTCAGGTTCCAGTTCAGAGAGGAAAACCTTTCAGTTTTATCCCATTCAGTAAAATATTAGCTGTGGGTTTGTCATAGATAGCTTCGATCAGTTTCAGAAATGTGCCATGTATGTCTATGCTCTTCAGTTTTCTAATTAGAAAAGGATGCTGGATTTTATCAAATGCTTTTTCTGCATCTATTGAGAGGATCATATAGTCTTTGGTTTTACTTCTGTTGATACGGTGAATAACATTTATAGACTTGCGTATATTAAACCAACCTTGTATCCCTGGATAAAACCTACTTGAGCATGATGTATGATTTTTTTAATGATAAGCTGTAATCTATTGGCTAAGATTTTTGTTGAGAATTTTTGCATCTATATTCATGAGTGAAATTGGTCTGAAGTTCTCCTTTTTAGTTGGGTCTTTCCCTGGTTTGGGTATCAAGGTGATGTTTGCTTCATAGAACATGTTGGGGAAGATTCCTTCCTCCTCACTTTTTTGGAATAATTTCTGGAGTACAGGAATAAGCTCTTCCTTGAAGGTTTGATAGAATTCTGGTCTAAAGCCATCTGGACCAGGGCATTTTTTGATTGGAAGATTTTTTTATTGTTTCTTTAATCTCAGTGCTTGAAATTGGCCTGTTCAGGAGCTCTGTGTCTTCCTGGCTAAGTCTAGGGAGAGGGTGTAATTCCAAATATTGATCCATTTCCTTCACATTGTCAAATTTCAGAGCATAGAGTTTCTGGTAGTATTCAGAGATGATATCTTGTATCTCTGTGGCATCAGTTGTTATTTCCCCTTTATTATTTCTGATTGAGGATACTAGAGATTTTACTTTTTTATTTCTAGTTAGTCTAGCAAAAGATTTATCTACTTTATTTATTTTTTCAAAAATAAACCAACTCCTTGTTTCATTAATTTTCTGAATGATTTTTTGTTTCAGTTTCATTGATCTCTGATTTAATTTTGGATATTTCTTTACTTCTGCTGGGTTTAGGCTTAGATTGTTCTTCTTTTTCCAATTCCATAAGATGGCTTGTGAGTTTGTTGATGCGGTCTCTATTTTTTCAATGTAGGCATCTAAAGTGATAAATTTTCCTCTCAAAACTGCTTTTGCAGTATCGCACACGTTTTGGTAACTTGTGTCTTCATTGTTGTTATGCTCAAGGAAGTTACTGATTTCCTCTTTTATTTTTTCCTGCACCCAACTGTCACTCAACAGAAGGGTGTTTAATTTCCATGCCTTTGTGTGGGGTTGAACGTTTTCATTGGAGTTGAGTTCCACCTTTAGTGCCTTGTGGTCTGAGAAGATACAAGGTAAAATTTCAATTCTTTTTATTCTGTTGAGGTTTGTTTTGTGTCCTAGGATATGATCAATTTTGGAGAATGTTCCATAGAGTGCTGAGAAGAATGTATATTCGTTATCTTTGGAATGGAGTGCTCTATATGTGTCTATCAAGCACAGTTGCTCTAGGGTCTCATTTAAGTCCCTTATATCTTTGTTTAATTTCTGTTTAGAGGATCTGTTCAGCTCCGTAAGAGGCGTATTAAAGTCCCCTGTTGTTATGGTGTTATAGGATAACATATTGCTCAGACTGAGTAATGTCTGTTTCAAGAATCTGGGAGCATTTAAATTGGGTGCATAAATATTTAGAATTGAAATGTCTTCTTGTTGAATTTTTCCCCTGACCAATATGAAGTGACCATCTTTATCTTTTTTGACTTTAGTTGCTTTAGATCGACATGCATCTGAAAATAAGATTGCAACTCCTCTTTTCTTCTGAATTCTGTTTGCCTGAAAAATTGTCTTCCAACCCTTGACTCGGAGTTTTAATTTATCTTTTGAAGCTAGGTGTGTTTCCTGCAGAGAGCAAATGGATGACTTGTGTTTTTTAAGCCAGTTGGCCAATCTCTGCCTGTTCGGTGGGGAATTCAAGCCATTGACATTTATTGAGATAAGTGATAAGTGTGGTAGTGTTCTATTCATCTTATTTTGTGAGAGTCCATTGCTTAGTTTCATCTTTTGCCCACCTACTAGAGTCAGACTACATATTCAGCCTCCATCTCTTCCCTAATGAAAGGATCATCCCTGCTCCTATCAAAGACCAAACTCTCCCCAAATGCTTTGGATCCTGGCCTGTGTTACCACCATCTCAGTAACTTTCCCTCCTACAGTCATCTTCTTTCTTTTCCTCATAATCATTTTCTACCTCTACCGGATTACTTCTGTCTGTAGATAAAAATAACCTACTCTATCCTGTCTCAAACAAGAAATCTCCCTTCCTCAAGCTGTCTATGATGAATTAGGAGTTTTTCCTTTTAAAATTTTGAATCAATCATGGACTGATATGTGGACCTATTCCCCATGAGTAACATGTAGTCTGCCTCACACAATTCCTGCTCCTTATAGCTTCCTAAGGGAATTTGACAACTTCCACACTTCCATGTTATTCAATGAGACGGGTCCACTTAGCACATGTTTGGATGTTATGGCAATGTTAATTTGCTATAACTATTTCTGAAACTTACCTTTAGTTTCTGTCATATGTCATGTGGACTGGTAATGGGATTGGTGCTCTTATAAAAGAGGTTAAAGGAAGACTGTTTGCCCCTTCTACCATGAGAGGACACCTAGAAGGTGCTTTATGAGGAACAGGCCTGCACCAGACACCAAATCCATTGTAACCTTGATATTGGACTTTCCAGCCTCTAGAACTGAGAACAGTAAATTTCTATTATTTACAAATTAGCTAGTCTCAAGGTACTTTGTTATAACAGCAGCAGTGGACTAAGATACTTAAAACTTTCTGAGCCTAGGGTTTCTCATATTCAAGTGAGGATTTCATACACCCCATAGCAAAATACCTGCTACTTACCAGGCACTTAATAGCTATCATTTTATTATCTTGCACATCATTGTTGCTTTTCTAATGGTGAATTACACAACAATCCTATTTCTGTTTAACCGGAAGCCTCAAGCAGTTTTGTAGTTCTAGCCTTGGTAAAGACACTATTTAAAAATATTTTAAACTTTTCTGAATGAATTTGAAAACAACAACAACAACAACACAGGGAGGCTACTGACACAGTGGGAGTAAAAAACATATAATTTTGTAGAAATAATCCTGAAAAAGTGATTTGCCAGAAAGCCTTAGAATACAGATTGTTCTTTAAGCCTACGTTAAGGAAACTCTGAAAATGATTTTATGGAATATAAGAAATCCTTGCACATTCAATATGCATGAGTTGCTGCAGGAATAGAATGGTATAATGCATTTTACCTTTAGTACTGTGATTTCAGCAATCATTTGGTGCTAACAAGCATCTGCACACTTTGTTAAGCCCAGTGTTTCAAATGGTTGTCTCTCCATCAGGTGGCAGAGGCAGCACAGCTCTCTCTCCAGGTGTAGGCAAGTGCACTGGTTAATACTTCTGTAGTACACCACATATAAACATGGTACAGGTGACTGGAAGTCCCTTTCTGTCAATGGTGCTTCCCTCCTGCTCTGAGGGCAATTGTTGGTTTGGTATCCTGTTAAAGCTAACCATTCCTTAAGCCTGGTGTGGTGGCTCACACCTGTAATCCCAGCACTCTGGGAGGCTGAGGTGGGCAGACTGCTTGAACTCAGGTGTTTGAGACCAGACTGAGCAAGAGCAAGACCTCGTCTCTAACAAAAAAATATAGGCAAGCATTGTGGCAGGTGCCTGTAGTCCCAGCTACTTGGGAGGCTGAAGCAAGAGGATCACTTGAGCCAAGTGAGCTTGCTGTGAGCTATGACACCACCACACTCTACCCAGGGCAAGAAAGTGAGACTCTATCTCAAAGAAAACAAAACAAAAACCAAAAAACTAACCATTCCTGAAAGGATTCTTTTATTTGTTATTTAAATACTCTCTATTATCCAAAATCACAGTAAATATAGATGGACTAGACTCACTGATTGAAAAACAAAACCTAGCTAGGTATTGTTTGTAAGAGCTATACTTAAAACATAAGACCATTGAAAGGTAGAATTTTTTACAAAAGACATTAGGCAAATAATTACCAACAGAAATTCAAGGTAGCCATATTAATATGATACAAATAGATTGCAAGTAAAGGAAAAATAAAGTGTCATCAGGCATAAAGTCACTGTAAAATTATAACAGTTTCATTCATAAGGAAGAAATAAAAATTCTAAACTAGGATGCAGCCAATAAAATAGTCAAAATACATAAACCACTACGGAGAGTAACTGCCAGATAGAGCCTCATAATGTAGTATTTCAGTATACCTTGCTCAGTTATTGATAGGTGAAGCATTTACAATATTAGCAACGATATGGAAGATCTGAGTAACATATGAAATAAGCTGATCTTTTTTTTTCCACTTAATATAGCACTATTTATTTGGAAGACTGTCCTTTTTCCTTTGCACTTCAATGTCACCTTTATTAAAAAATTAAGTGATAGTATATGCCTGAATTCTTTATTTTATTTCATTATACTCACATATAGACCTCTCCCCTTCCTGATAACTAGGGAAAACATATTCTTCTCAGGCTATCAAGTAACGTTTGCAAAAACTGACCACATTATAGACAATTCAAGTCTCAACACATGCCAAATGATTTGTTTCATATAAGATCTAGTTGTCTAACCACAATAAAATTATTAGAAATGTGTAACAAATACACAGATTAAACATATCCACATGTAAGTCATTTTTAAAAACATATTCCAAATAAACTATGGGTCAAAGAAGAAATGAGCTATGCTATAAACAAACTCATTTTAGGCTAACAGAAAAGTCGTATGTGCTCCAGCTTTATAATATTGCAGTGTAAATTTATTCTGATACTTGGAAATACTATATTTCTGCAATGATGCATTTGAACATTTTAGGATTCATAAAATAGAATATCCTATTTAAGGGGACTCTTATTACTATCTAAAATGTGAGAAGGAAGGGCAATGTTCTCTGTGCTGTTCAATCAAAGGAGGAGTCCTAAGTTTCTTTTCTTTTTGCAGTTTTTGGCTGGGGCTGGGTTTGACCCCGCCACTTCCGGCATATGGGGCTGGCGCCCTACTTCTTTGAGCCACAGGTGCCACCCTCTAAGTTTCTTTTTTCAAAGAGAGGAAAGCGGGGGCGGGGGGAATAATCCCTTTAGTTAGTTGGGTATCTAAAATAAAACAGCTTATTACATTTTCCCATCCATCTCTTCCTAAGTTCCATTTCTGTTCTCAATTTTAACATCTTTGTCAAGACTCAAAAGTCTTTAAAGTTTTTTAGAGAGTGCTAAATATCATTTTAGGTCAGCTGCTTCATGTGTAGGTTAAGTGCTGTGTCCAACCTTGAACAGGCAGTTGGGTACAAAGAAGGGAGTAGAACATAGTCTCTGGCCTCTTGGACCAGAGCTCAGTGGACTGAATACATTGTCTCTGGACACAGGAGACTTGGAGGAAAGCTCTCCAGGATTCAAAGTTTGAACTGCTTGGGGAAGATCCCAAATATGTGTTTGACTCTCTGCCAAAAAACTCTATTAAACTCTCCCCTGCCTGTCTCCTCCAAGCTGAGTTTGTCACTCACCAAATTCTCTTACTTTCTCCTGTGGTTACTTTTCATTTATAAATGTCCATTTTATCACATCTATTCATTTGCCCATTGTTTATCGACTACTTTGTGCACCCTCTAATAATTTATCTCTACCTCTTAGGGGCTCAAAAGAACAGGTCCATATCTGCTTAGTTAGTTTTATAAGAACATTGTACAAAAATGTCCTCACATTTAAAATATTATTTTAATTTTGAAATAATTCATACTTACAGAAAAGTTTCCCCAATTGTCCAGTAACACTGCCTACTAACAAAAAGATTCAGAATAATCATGAGTTACGTTTACTTGTCATTATCTCTTCAGTCTCATTCAATAATGTGGACTCTGAGTAACCAGGTTATTTAGTAGAACTTTCCTCAATTTGTGTTGCCCATGCCTATAGGAGTTACTAATTCTTACCCTCTGGCTATCCCTCCCTTTATATACTGGTCTGAAAGATAGCTTCAGAGACAGTTCCTATACTAGTTCAAGGGTTCCCACTTCCCTTGAGTTTAAAAAAAGCCCAAATTTTGATAGGAGAAGGATTGTGTCACTTCCAGGTACTAGTGATTTTTCCAGACAGCCTTGTACCTGTTGGAAAGTGAAGTAAGTTTCCAGAAGCTCAGGAAAGAATACCCTGTCCCAAATATTTCCCTGCACTCCCTACCCCTGTCACACTGTATAAATTCCACCGCTGAAGGGACTGCTTCTCAAAGCAAGGTTAAGGGCCTCCAAACCTAAGAAGTGAAGCCCCACAGTGCTGCCTGGGATTCTGATATCACCTTTCGGGGTGTCTTGAGGTGAGTGATTTTCATTGTCTGAGCCTTAATTACTTCATTGCAATTTAGACTAAATGGTTTTTAAGGCTTCCTCTGGCCCTAAATATTCAGATTCTACTGTAATTGAGAGCTCAGGAAGATATCTTTGCTTACAGGTGATCAATAAATATTTGTTGAGGATGGTGTCTGTCACTCAGTGGGTAGGGCACTGGCCCCATATACCGAGGGTGGCAGGTTCAAACCTGGCCCTGGCCAAACTGCAACAAAAAAATAGCTGGGCGTTGTGGCAGGCACCTGTAGTCCCAGCTACTCGGGAGGCTGAGGCAAAAGAATTGCCTAAGCCCAGGAGTTGGAGGTTGCTGTGAGCTGTGTGATGCCGCAGCACTCTACTAAGGGTGATAAAGTGAGACAGAGTCACTATTTACCAAAAAATAAATAAATAAATAAATAAATAAATAAAATAAAATAAATATTTGTTGAAAGAATGAATAAATAAATGATTCAAAGGCCAGGAATAAACTAGATGCTTTGTGAGATGTGAATTTCACTTTTTTTAAAATTAAGTCATTCATACATAGATCATAAATCCATTTATGCCATCATAAGAAGAAAATTATTTTTAAGAACTTTCAGTCATATAAGTAGTTCTTGCTCAGAGTTAAAGGGCAAAATGAAAGGAAATCTTTTTTTTTTAAGGGTCTATTAGGGTACCAGGAACTTTTTGTTTTATTTCATCTTTGTGAAATTCTCCTTTTTGTATATATTTTTAAATATTGAGAAAAATTATATAAAATAAAATTTATTCTTTTGAGTGTATAGTTCTATACCTTTGATAGACATATACAGTCAGATAATCTTTACCTCAATGAAGATAAAGGACAATTTCATCAACCCCCCAAATTCCCTTTATCCTTTTGTAGCTAATTCCTCCTCCTACTGCCCACTGATTTGTTGAAGATAGAGAACAATTTCATCAACCCCCCAATTCCCTCTATCCTTTTGTAGCTAATTCCTCCTACTGACCACTGATTTGTTTTCTGTTCCTTCAGTTTCGCCCTTTCCAGAATGTTGTATGAATGTAATCATTCAAAATGTAGCTTTTTGAGAACTCGTGCTTTTCACTAGGCATAATACTTCTGAGAGTCATCTGAGCTGTTGTATCATAGGTTATTCCTTTTTTACAGTTCGTCCACTCATAGTTGGCTAACATTTGGGTTATTTTCAGTGTTTAAAGACTGTGAATAAAGTTGCTATATGTGTTAATATATAATTTTTTTTTTTTTGAGACAGAGTCTTACTTTGTTGCCCTTGGTAGAGTGCTGTAGTGTCATAGCTCACAGCAATCTCAAACTCTTGGGCTCCAGTGATCCTCTTGCCTCAGCCTCCCAAGTAGCTGGGACTATAGGCACCTGCCACAACACATGGCTAGTTTTAGAGATAAAGTTTCCCTCTTTCTCGCTCAGGCTAGTCTCTCAAACTCTTGAGCTCAAGCAATCCACCCTCCTTGGCCACCCAGAGTCCTAGGATTACAGCTATGAGCCACAGTACTCACCCTTACAAGTTCTTGTATAGACATATATTTTCATTTTACTTGGATAAATACCTAGAAGTGGTACTGCTGGGTTGTATGGTAAGCACATATTTAACTTTATAAGGAACCACCCATGCTTCTTGGCCTTATGACTAAGACCAAGTATGGAGAAACCACCCAGCTATTTTACAAAGTGGCTGTCCCTTCTGCAGTCCCGCAAGCAGTAGGAAAGTTCCAGTTGTTCCACAGCTTTGCCAGAATTTTTTTTTTTTTTTGGTATTTTTTTTTTTAACTCTTATCCTAAGTACTTTATGTCTATTTTAAAAATTTGTTATTTACACAAACCTCTGAGATATAAAACATGACTCCTGCTTTAAAAATTGAGGCAACTAAGGCACAGATATTAGTAATGTAACCATTATATGGTACTAGATTGGGGGCAGGGGTAAAGACTGATTTTCATTCAGGTTTTGTGCCCAGCTAGATGTGGGGCCTGGTCATTCACTTTTCCAGGACAGTCACTTGTGGGGTAAACCCCCACAAACTGTGTGCTCACTTTGAACTCCAGAGGCAGGCGGACAGACTTCTGTGGAAGGCAACTCTGTCGATGACCCAGTATCCCTGGTCAGCATGGAACAGGGCCTGGGGATTGGGGCATAAAAACCAATCTCCAGTGACTCTGGCCATGTGGCTGTTAAGCCTGCAAAGAAGGGGTTAAAAACCTTTTTGCAGAGACACAGCCTAGGGGTTGATAAGCAAAGAACTTATTGGAAAACAGCTTAGGCCTCCAGGTTGCCTAGAAACAAAGGTCATGAAAACCTGCTTTCTTATTTTAATGAGTGCATAGCAAAACTTCAAAGCCTTACTCTCCTCTTGGTAATCTCAAGTCTCCAGATGTACTCCCTTTTGCAGCTGTCCTGAGTTTTCAAACTTTGTCTCTTTGAAGATTGAACTAACTTTTAAAAAGATTAGTAATATGTATATTTTACTTGTTAATTAATAGAGTGTACGTGACCAGCTGACTATAAAAGGATGGTTAAGAACAATAAACTTTGCTATTTCCACCAGAGGAGTAGTCTGTCTCTTTCATCATAATAATTCCTGATGCAAGACTACACCTGTGGCGACGCTGTCTGTCTCTCCTCGTGAAACCCCTACATAACAGTCACTGTTGTCCTTCCTAATATGAAGCCATTAACTTCTGAACAATTTCTAAGCTCATTTTTAATATCTATGAATCCTCCTTCACACAATGTGTCTGGAAATATTTCTACGGCTTAATGGATACACAAGAGGTTATTATCATCTAATATTTATTACTCAAGCCCCCAAATATACAAGGACTTTTAGAGCCTCAGAACATATATTTACTGATAAAAAATAGTTGTGTATGAAATTAGTCCACCCTAAACCTGCCTCTCTACAAATGCCATTTCCTCTCTTTCTTCATCAAACTAAGAAATTCTGTTGCTATGGGTTTTATGAAGAGGTAAACACTAAGTGCAAATGCAATGTAAACTGGCGCCATTAAAATGGTATTGCAAAGCTTGCAAAAGACACAGGATGTGCCACAGTGCACGTTACAGTTTGAATGTGTTCTCCAAAGATCATGTGCTGGGAACTTAACCCCTAATGCAGCAGTGTTGAAAGGTGGGACATTTAAGAGGTGATTGGCTCATGAGGGCTCTGTCCTCATAAATGGATTAGTGCCATTATCATGGAAGTGGGTCCCTGGAGGATAAAAGGAGGATTGGGACCTTGCTTCCTTTTCCCTCTCTCCTGCTCTCTTCCCCTTCTGCCATGGGATGATGCAGCAGGAAGGCGCTTTACCAGAGGCTTTGGTATTGGACTTTCTGGCATCTAAAACTGTGAGAAAGGAATTTTCTTCTTTATAAAACAGTCTGTTGTAGTAACACAAAGCACACTAAGATGGTGATGAAAACCCTGCTGGAATCTTGTCTTGTCATTGATAAGAAAGGATCTGAGGATGAGGCCAGTTAACTATTAAAAATTAGAAAAATTAATAATAATGACAATTGGCGTTTCAAATGGAATGATTCAAATTTTAGGGACTGGAATAAGGAAATCAATACGATCTTTAAATATTTTTCAAGAGATGATCCTCTCTATACTTTTATTGTACCTGTTCTTTCATACCTCCCCAATCTCCTTATGTTGGCAAATCCAGTGCTTGGTCCCCAGATCTCTTCTGCCCTCTTATCTACATTGACTCCCAAGGTGGTTCATCCAGTCTCTTATCTTTAAATGCTTCATTTAAGTTAATGGTTCTCAAATACTTCTCCTTTCTTCCTTCAACTCCAAACTCAGCTACCTTCTTGATATGTCTATGTGGATATCCCGTAGATATCTGGTGTTTATCATAACCAGTTAAATTTCTCATCTTTCCTTTAGAATATTCTAACAATGCTATGGCCTTCTATATTTCTGTTCATGTCAATTCTTGCCTTCCAATTGCTTAGGTCAAAAATCTTTGAGTCAGCATTCATTCTTCTCTTTTACTCATACTCTAATAGACCAGTTTCTCTCATAATCAGATCACTTAGTAAATCCCATCAGCTCCATGGTCAAAATGTTACCAGAATCTCCACACTTCTCACTATTTCTTCTACTGCTCTGACCTCCCAGCCAATTGCTTTAATAGTCTTCAGTTGGTCCCTGGTCTGCCCTCACTTCTATTGTCAGCTTAGCAGCATGTGTGAACCGGATTCCTTCACTCCTCTGCTCAGAACTCTACAGAACCCCCATCTCACTCGGAGTGTGGTCGAGGTTCTTCCAGTGGAAGGACTATCATATCCTGAACAATCTTCAGCCTTTCTTCTCCCTGCCCTCGCTCACTCCATTCCAGCCTCACTGGAATGAAGAGCCTCCCTGCCCTTCCTTGCATGCACCACACACGCTATTCCAGGGCCTCTGCATTTGCTGTTCCCCCTGACTAGAAAGTTCTTTCTCAATACACAGTTTCTTTTCTTCATCTCCTTCAAATATTTTCCATCATGCCATCTTCTCAGACATACTCCATCCACACTCTTTAAAATGGCACTCTTTGCTGTCATTCTGTGCTTTTTATCCATTCCCTCTGATTTTGTATTTTCTTCTTAGTACTTGTTACTTTCTAGCCTGATCTGCTTTTTCCCAATATTTTATGGTTTGTCAATCACCCATTAGAATATAAGGTCCAGGAAGGCGGCAATATTTTCATTTACTTTGTTCACTGATCCTACTGCCTATAATACCTCAAGCAGAATAATTATGTCCAATCATTTATTTATTATCTCATTTATGTATCCATAAATATATGGATAAATAGATGTTTTCAAAGTGAAATAGGAAGAGAATGTAATGATCTCCTATCACTTTATTTAAAAACATATGCATCCCTAGTATTTGTTCTAAGAATTACCACATAGTGAAGTTATAACCTAATTTTGTAAACTGAAAGATTATTTTTATGGTTTTTAGTTTCTGTTTTTCAAGATAACACTTTAGGATGGTTTTTAGTACGTGACTTTACGGGGCCTGTGCTCTCATCATTGGATAAAAATGACCTCAGATATTTCCCTGAGTGGGAAGAAACAAATCTTATGTTTTATAAAAGAAATTCTACATGGAAGGAAAAGTGTTTCTGCCTGTCTTCTTTCACACTTCATACACCTGGGCCATCTGGAGAGCAAGTAAGTCTGTTCCAAGCTCTTGAAATCCCCAGCTGCCTTGCAAGAACATGGGATGCCTCTGAGCAGGATGACTCCTGAGCCCTCAGCTCCTTGGAGGGGGTCAGCAATCCACACAGTGTTACTCAACAGATGCCATCATCGGCCGGGGAAGTTAAATAAGGCAGAAAGCAGCAGCTGAGGAGACTCTAGCCTCCTGTTCTAAACAATATTTTAGCTTAAGAGCAGAAAATGTTTAACATATTTACTCCCTCCTAGAAAGACAATAAATAATTTCTCTTCAGAGAGAGGGAGAAAAAACTGATTCCACCATTTCTGATGGGTCAACCAGATTTAGAAGTTCCCTTAACTCTAACCCTTCAGAAAAACTAACAGAAATGTATCTTTCCTTTTCCCTGAAGGTTACTTACCTTGCAAGCCATTTCTTTGCCCAGAAGTGACCCAATAATGGCTACACATTTAGTTTTGTTTCTAGATGATGAATGATTTGAAAAGTGTAAAACTAAAAGTAGAAGACTTTTATTTGGTTTCAGGATTGCTTCCCAACTAGAACTGGGGACAGAGGACCTTTCTGAGTTTTCTTTGTACCTTGCACAGGCCCTGGTACAAAACAGCACCCAATTTAGCACATTTTAAATGAGCACATTATACACACCAAGTGTATGTAGCCACAGCCTCTGACCTCATAACGCTCATATAAAAAAGTAAACAAATAAGGTAATTTCAGAATTTGTCAATGCTACAAAGAAAATAAAACAGGGAAATAGGAGCGAGAGTGTAGAAAGCAGGACTACTGACAAGAAAGGTTTGAATTTCCAGCAAAGGTGGTGGCAAATAAAAATATTTCTAGGGGATTTGGCACAGACCTCCCTTTTTATCACATGATCCTGGAATTTGAACCAGCTCCTCCATTTTCCTGACTCTACTGTGGAAGAAGCCAGGCTCGTCTAAAGATAAACAAGAAATGGAGCTTTTCAGAAACAGGTTCTATATTAAGTCATTATTTTCAATTTGATTTACTATCACTCATATTCAATTCTTCACAGTGGCTTCAAGATGGATATTTTATAATAAAGGAGCATAATCCAGAGAGGGATAGAGCAATTTTGAAAACCAGAATTACAGAATTTTTAAAACTTCCTGTTAGGTACTAAGGAGCTCACCTAATTGAACATCATCATTTTATAGACAAGAAAATTGACACTTGGAATAGGGCAGAAGTTGCCTGGGGGTGAGCACTGGGCTTCAGAGAACAGTGAATCACAAAGGAAAAAAAGGAGAATGTAAACAAGCTTGAAAGACTTTCTTAGAGCAAGAATAAGTTCTTATGACTGGGAAACTATTGGGTTTCCTTGGTTAAGAGTGAATTTAAGAAGCTGTATTTTCATCTGGTGAGATTTGACAAGAATGCCTTTCTCAACCAAACTTTAATGAGGTTCCTCTGGGCCCTCTTCTTGACTGGGCCTTGTCCCTGGCCTGCTGAGCCCACTGCAGCAAGAATCCTTCCACTCTCAATACCTACCGCCCCATGCTGCCATTGGCTATAAATCCCCAGCTTTCCTTGCTATATTCAGAGTTGAGTTTAATCTCTGTCCTATTATAATAGTCTTGAATAAGGCCTTTCTTGCCCATTTAATTGTGTCTGGTACATTTTTCTTCAATAAATCACCTCTAAATGCCAAACTGTCATGGAGTCCCATGCCTTAAACTGCCTCTGAAGAGACTGGCCATGGGTCTCAGTTAACCCTAGGTAGTCCCAGTGCATGCCCAAGGCAGAAGCACAATCACCAATGGCGGCCCATTCCATTCTCAAAAGTGTCTTGGTTCGCACAATAAATTATGTTCACCCACATGTGGTAAGAAATTTGTGGGCTAGAGACTCTTACTGAGAAGAGGACCCTATGAACTTTCAAAATGGTGCTATGGCAGTACACAAAGAACAAAAGAGAGCAGTAAATTCATTGAACTGGAACACTTCCTTTTAATCCTGATTCCTGAGGCATAGCTACATTTGATTTGTATCATTTTATATCCAAATTAAAATGTTTTACCATGAAAATTTCTGATTTTTACCACTTTCTCTTTCAAACATATTCATATACACAATGGCTTTATTATACCTCTTCTTTGAAGACTGCAGATGGGTTTATTACAGAACACTTACCAGGAATGTGAACTGCATCCCAGAAAGAGAGAGAGGAAGGGAAGGAGGGAGGTAGACAGGGAGGAGACAGAGACAGACTAGAAAGGCCCCTTGGTATTAGACCTTGGAATCATAGCTGAGATTAAATCAATACCTCATTCTCTAGAAATTACATTAAAACACTGAAATGAATTTCCAAAACAATAATTGAAGCTGACATATGCTCTTGACAGAAGGGGCCCAATCAAGACTGAGCTATACTTTAGCACCTTTGGTGGGAAGAGGGTAGAACAGGAGGGGAACTGCTAATATCTTTCATTAGACATGCTGGGGTTTTGACTGTCTTCTGAAGCCAAAGTAGAAACTCCCTCACTAAGGTGGGGTTTGCTGAGTGGTTTTGAGCAATAGTTTTTGTTTTTGTTTTGTTTTTTCCTGGTTACTTCCACTGATTTGAAAATATCTGCAAGAGACCTTTATTCTGCAGAGCTTCCCAGGTCTGATGGGATAGAACAATGACAACTACAAATTCGACAGGTAGGCTGTCAATAATGGCCTTTCTTTCAGGCATGGGATGTGATACGGGGAATGGGCTAGATCAGATCATCTCCAAGTTTCATTTAACTGGAAAGCCTAAGGCTCTGTCCTTCACTGGACTTTTGACATGTTAACGCTACCATAAGAACATAGAGGTGGAAAGGTACCAATAAGGACAAAGCAAAGTCACGAAAAGGGAATGGGGGCCACTTGATTTCAGTGCTCAGTATCTGACCTGCAGGGTTAGGCTATCAATTTAGAAAGGGGAGAAAGAAGGAACCCAGACCCTCATAAGGGGTTTCTACAAAACCCGGCCATTCCAAAGACTAATAATAATCTTTGATTCATAATACACTGTCAGTATTAATAGCTATAGTTCTATGTCTTAAGATGCTGACACCAGCCTTATAGGGGATAGAGATTTTGATTTATGGTCTGCTTGATAGTTTCCTGAGTCTGCTTGCTCACAATTGCTCTGACTCCTAATTCTGCATTGGCTAGAATTCTGTTTGCTTAAATAGGCAGGAAACATTTTCCCCTTCAGTTCAGGAACTACTACATTCTAATCTCATCTTACTGACAACCAAGTATACACCCGTGTTAACAACTTTTCTCTTGTTTGTATCTGGGGAAGAAATTATTTGTTATAAAATAAAATTCTGATTTAGTCTTGAGAAGAAACAGAAGGAACTAAGCATATATTAAATCATATGGAATTGCTACTTATACAGGTTAAAACAAGTTCATATAGTTCAACCTAATTAGAACATTTCAGTTTAAAATTTCCTGACTTAACAAATATTAGGAGAGTAGAAAATACTATTTGTGGAGGCTACTTTGACTGTTTTCCTGAGAAATTTGTGTTTTAGAAATTGGAGAAAGTGTTTTGAGAGGCTAATCATCTTTCTGTTCCAAGCAGCCAGAAAAAAGGGGGGGGGGCGGATATTAGAAATGAGGTTTGGCTATACATTCAAGTTAAATGTGTGTGTCCTTGAAGGAGCCTTTTTTTATTCAGTATGTGAAAGATACATATAAATGGTGTCAGACCTCGACACCAAAAACTAAGGTTTCTTTCCTACTTCCTTGTCATAGTCAGGTGCAGTTATTACTGGACTCTGACAAGAGTTATGAAGAGAGGCCTGGGGAAAGATTTCATAAAGAAGATCCCGCTGGCAATTGCAGCAACAACAAAACTAAATAAATGGGATCTGATCAAGCTTAGAAGCTTCTGCATAGCTAAAGACACAATAAACAAAACAAATAGAATTTTCAGAACAGGAGAAGATGTTCATATGTTACAAATGGGACAAAGGGCTAGTGACCAGAATCTGCAAAGAACTCAAGCAAATCAACAAAAGCAAACAACCCAATTAATCACTGGGCGAGAGACATGAACAGAACCTTCTCCCACGAAGACAGATGAATGACCAACAAGCACATGAAAAATGTTCATCTGGCTCGGCACCTGTGGCTCAAGTGGCTAAGGCGCCAGCCATATACACCTAAGGTGGCGGGTTCGAATCCAGCCCAGGCCGCCAAAACAACAATGACAGCTGCAACCAAAAAATAGCTGGGCATTGTGGCAGGCACCTGTGGTCCCAGCTACTTGGGAGGCTGAGGCAGGAGACTCGCTTGAGCCCAGGAGTTGGAGGTTGCTGTGAGCTGTGATGCCCTAGCACTCTACCCAGGGGAAAGGCTTGAGGCTCTGTCTCAAGAAAAAAAAAAAAAGAAAAAAGAAAAATGTTCATCATCCCTAGTCATCAGAGAAATGCCAATCAAAACCACCTTGAGATATCACCTAACCTTACTGAGAATAGCCCACATCACAAAGTCCCAAAGCTGCAGATGCTGGCCTGGGTGTGGAGAGAAGGGAACACTCACACACTATTGGTGGGACTGTAAACTAATTCAGCCTTTTTGGAAAGAAGTAAGGAGAATCCTCAAAGAGCTAAAAGTAGACCTCCCTTTTGATCCTGCAATCCCATTACCATGCATCTACCTAAAAGAAAAAAATCATTTTATCATAAGGACATTTGCACTTGAGTGTTTATAGCATCTCAATTCATAATAGCAAAGATGTGAAAACAACCCAAGTGCCTATCAACACATGAATAGATTAATAAACTGTGGTATGTGTGTGCCACGGAATATTATTCAGCCATTAAAAAGATGGAAACTTTACATCTGTTGTATTTACCAGGATGGATTTGGAGAACATTTTCCTTATGAAGTATCTCAAGAATGGAAAAGCAAGCACCCCATGTACTCAATACTAATTTGAAACTAGTAAATGAACAACTACAGGCCCATATGAGAGAAAAACATGATTAAATTTAAGAAGGGGGGCACTCAGTAAGTTCCCACCTAATGGGTACAACGTAGGAGGATATGGCACATCTCCTGGGTGAAAGATTCAAATATAACTAACAAACACAATGTAACCTGATAGTACGTACCCTTATTAATCCACAATTAAAAAAAAAAGTAAGAAGAGAAGTTATTTCCCCTTCAGAGCTACCACTAAGTTAACAACACTTTTTAGCTGTAAGATGGGAAAGGAATATTCAAAGCAAAGTAGTCTCTTTTTGGTTAATTATAATTATACCATAAGTATGCTGAGTTTCCATGGTATTCTGAGCATAATTCCATGATAGCCTGAATCACATCGCAGGGCAATTGTGTGTTTAAGTGTCTGTTTCTCCCATGCCATCCCAAGATCACACTCCAAGTAATAAAGTAGGATTTGTATCTTACTTGTGATGATGAGTCTTGTGCCTTCAAGGGATCTCAGCACACAGTAGGTATTAATAACTCTTTTCTTTCAAATTTAAAAGTTTGTTGAATAAATGATGACTTTTAATAACCAATCACTTAGCAAAAATTGAAGTATTACATTAAAAATCCTTTTGGAAATCAGTTTGGCAGTAAGTAGCAAGGGTCACATCTGTGAACTAGTAATTATAATAAAAGGTCACATCCTATGAATCAGTATGTACAAGATATTTATCTTCCTCTAAAATTTGAAAAGAAGATTAGTCTTAAAAACTTTATGTCAATAGTATGTATGAGCTAGAAAACTGAAAACAACCTAAAAACCCACGAATAGAATATTATAGATAAATTAATGATTTGGGGAGAGTATTTAATAACAATGGAAAATGCTCAAAAGACTGGGGAAGAAAACCTTAACTAATGTCCTGTCTTTTTTCCCCACTTAGCATTATATCACAAGACTTTAAAATTATTCAGGTTATTGGCTCGGCGCC
>NW_003852397.1:31498637-31533294 GCF_000181295.1 Otolemur garnettii
AAAAAAAAAAAAAAAAAAATTATTCAGGTTATTCAAAATTCTGTCAAAATAGTGCTTGTAATGGCTGTAGAACACTTCATTCAATATAAATTATCAATGGTGGTTTATGAATACCTGCATATATGTACACACACCTTTTTAAAGGACACACAGATGGGATTATGTCAGCCTGTTTTCTGCACCTTTCCTTTCTCACTTATCAGCGTAATCTAGAGAGGTCACCACATAAGCACACACAGATCTTGGTCACCTCTTTTTAATGTCAGGGTAGTTTTTCTTTGCAAAGATATACATTGAATTTTCAAAACAACTCTTATTGATATCTTTAGGCTATTTATAGATTTTTGTTATTTAAAAAAACATCTTGCGATAGATATCTTTGACATATATTTTTGTGCACATATACAAGTACTTATATAGCATAAATTCTGAAATTGCTATATTAAAGAGAATTCTCATTTAAAACTTTGAATAGATGTTGCCAAATTGCTCTCCAAATTATTGCACCAATAACTCTCTTTAACGCTGTATGAAAGTAACTGCTTCATTTTAAAATGGAAATAGTGAAAGGGATGAGTTTGTGTATCTGTGTGGGTTTGGAATACCAGCCCAGGGACTTCAGTAGCACTGGCGCATTGTAAATTAGGGTTCCCTCCCTCCTGCCCTACCTTCCTTCCCACTTTCTCTTCTTTCGACCTTTCCTTCAGTGTTTGTTTGCTTCCTTCCTCCTTTTTCCCCTTCCTCCTTTCCTTTGACCTTATTATTTTATCTAATGGGAGAAATGATAGAGAAAATTCAGTGTGAGGGCCAATGGAGAATTAGTTGAAAGCAGAATGTTGTAGGGAATACATGCAGTGTCTTCAGGTCATCCCGACTGAGGAGGACAGTTTGCATTAGTGTGTCTGAGCTGGGGAACTTGTTTAAAAATGCAATCTCTGATTAAGTCTGGCGTGGGGCCTGAGATTCCGTGTTTCTCACAGGCTTCCGGGCGATACTGGTGCCCCCATCTAAGAACACACTCCGAGGAGCAGACATCACCAGCAGGGGCATTCTTCATCAGCCGGGCAGACTGTGAGCAGCACTATTTAGAGCCAAGGAAGGCCTCCTGTGAACGCTACAAGGTGAGAAAGAGAAGGAGTGGGAGCATCTCACTGCTGCTCACCCACCTGCCCTGACACATGCTCCCACCAGCACCAGGCAAACCACTGCTGCATTCAAACCAATGTTTTTCACCTTTGCAAAAACCTTATGATGGAATTGGACCATATTTTATTTGCTTTATCTCCACAATTCTGTCACATAGAGTCCTTCAACATTGCCTCGATTCATACAATACCTGGTGCTGCTGACACTCTCCTAGGTTTAAGTGCTAATTGCTTGCTTTAGCCTCAGTTCTAAGAGTACCCATAAACTGCAGCTGATGGGACTGAGGCCTCACCCCATTTTTATTTTTTTCTGCAACAGAGTCTCACTCTGTTGTTCAGGCTAGAGTGCCATGGCATCATCATAGCTCACAGCAACCTCAGACTCTTATGCTCAGGTGATACTCTTGCTTCAGCATCCTGAGTAGCTGGGCCTACAGGCCTGTACTGCCACGCCCAGCTAGTTTTTTCTATGTTTAGTAGAAACAGGGTCTCACTTTTTCTCAGGCTGGCCTCAAACTTCTGACCTCAAGCAATCCACCTGCTTTGGCCTCCCAGACAGAGTGCTAGGAATGCAGGCTTGAGCCATCATGCCCAGCCCCCATTATTTTCTATATTGGATGAGAACAAAAAGGGAACCATTGCTTGAAGGTCCAGAATTAAAGTGGTCTGAGTCCAGGCTTTAAAGCATCTCAATATCCTTTTGGATGCCTGTTGGAAGCCATTTTTTAAGCTTCTCTATAACCTCTCCCTCCTCCACGAAAATGTTTTCTGAAGTGCTACATACCAGCCAAGGTGGAATTTTTTATGCATGTTGAGGAATCAAATGTTTGATTTTTCTTGTATAATGTTTTGCCATCAGTTTTTGCAAATCAAAGGAAGTATGAATGCTAACTTCAAAAAATTCATTAACTGAAGTTCAGAAGAACATTTTTCACCTCTCTGATCTAAGCCAGACAGTGTTGGATGCTGGCCTAGGTTCTTTCTCTCTCAGTTTCTTCCTAAGGACAAGAAGATTTAAAGATATTGTTTAAAAAGAATGAAAACAAAAATCATACATCATCAAAATACATTAAAGAGCTGAGGTTCCAAGAAAACTATTTAATGCACATTCTCTTTTTAAAAATATAATCAAAAGGATTAGACTCGGAATAACACAGGTCTTAAGAACTTTGTCACCTAATGAAGCTGTTAGGTATTAGGTGACCTTCTGTGTCTATGCCTAGGAAAGGTGATTGCATTTGAGAAATAGGTTCAGTGTGAGTAAAACCATGTGTTCCTCTATAGCCAGGGAAGAGTGGAGGACACAAAGGGTTAGCTTTACGAGTGAGGGATACAAGTTAAGGATCTATGAGAAGTTTCTAATAGAGTTGCATTCACTTTAAATTTTGATCTAATTAGGCATCTTTCAAAAACATGGTGACTAGCAATTAGGCTGTATGTTTTAATTGGCATCAAAAAGTTCTATTTGAGGAGAAAAGCAGAGAGGCATAATTTTTTTTTTCCTTTTTCAAGAAATTAGGCTGTTTGAACCATTTGTTTATAATAATTGCAGAACTGTCTACCTGAAGTATGAAAGAAAAACCCAGCTTTTTGAGAACTATCTTTAAATATATACATGTAGAAAGCCATGATAGTCTTTAAGCCTTTGTACTAATAACTAAAAAAAAAAAAATAAGGAACATGGCAAGATATGAAAATCACTTGCATCTATTGACAGATAAATAAACAAATTATGGTACACAGACACACGTGTGCACGCACATACACACACACACAGGAATATTATTCAGCCTTAAAAAGAGAAGATACTGCTATTGATGACAACATGGATGGACACAGAGGACACTGTACTAAGTGAACTAAACCAGACACAGGCAGAAAATACTGTATGATCTCACTGCATGGGGAATCTAAAAAAGAAATAAAATTGCCTACAGTGCATAGAATGGTGGTTGTGAGGTAAGGACTAAATGGGAAGATGGAAGTCAAAGGGTGCAAAGGTGCACTCACAAGATCCAATGTACGACGTGAGGGCTACAGTTAATGCAGGTCTTCATTAGGTGATGAAGTTCTTAAGACTGTGGTTTCTGCTCCAACAATGCCTTTGGTGTGGGGTGGGCTGGCAGGCTGTGCCAGTATTAAGCTATTGTCCCAGCTCCAAACCCACTCTTCTGCACTCTGTCCGTGACCCTGTGCCCTAGGCTCTGCCAACTACATTTCATTTTAGCTTTCCAGTTGCTTCCTATTAGGCTCTGGCAATGGGAGGTGCTAGAGAAAGACTTACAAGGTGGAGGAAAAAGAGATTTGCCCTATAGTTCCCGTGACTGTCATGTTGGCAACAGGTCTCTCCAGCAGCAGCAGCTGTGCCCAGTTTGCAGTTTCAACCACACCTGCTGACCCAGACTTAGCCCCTTCACTCTGTCCCCAAACACCAAAAACTGGCAGCTGGTAACCGCTCCTCTGAAATCTGGGACCAACCTACCGAGCCCCTCCTGACACTAGCAGGAGCCGAGCAGTGTCTCCTCCTCAGAGGTCTGAGTCCCTGCTGGACCCTCCTCCAGGCCTCTTGAGTTTTAATAACCTAAATCTTCCCTCTGCTCTCCCAGCCTATAGGCAGCAGCTGCTCCCTGCATTGCTTCTCCATGATCTTCCAATGTCCTCCTTTCATCTTTTTTGTTCCCTAACACCTAGTAAATCACTCTATATTAAATCATCTTCATTAAAATAACTGGTGTGGTTTCTTTTTGCAAGGTCCTGACTGATAGACAAGTTGAGAAAGGCTGGGTAGAATTCCTTTCCAAGATAGAATATTCTCTAGGTATAAAAGATTTTCTTTTAAGATTTGTTGTGTAATTTGATAGTAAATCAGCTGTGGGTCCAACAACCTGGTCCTTGTTTGGAACATCGAAATGAGCACAAGAGAACCTAGTAGTCTTGATGGTTGCTCCATGACTTTCCACCTCAATCTCCTGCCATTGGTGCTTTAACAGTACACAGGTAAATAATAGTATGTGAGGTGGTGTGAGATCCTGATTACAGAATTCTACAACTTAATGCCATACTCTCTCTCTCTCTCTCTCTCTTTCTCCATGGATAAAATGGAAGAAAGCAATGAGAAGGATTTCTGGAGATAAATCTAGGGATTCTCAACCAGTATCCTGGGTAAACAACAACAACAATTAGATAATGTTCCCAAAATGAATGACAGCATTGTTAAGTTGGCAGCTGACACTTACTTCCCAATATAGTGGATTGAAAAGTAAATAAACCTTCACTTGAAAACCTTTCAAATGAGTGGAAAGAATTGCCATTTCTTTTATTTTGGGGAAAAGCACAATGTTGAAATGCTACTTGGTTCCTATGTAAACCCAGGGATCATAAGTATTGCTAGTACATTGCACTAATGGGCTACTATTGTTGTAGAAGTGTTGTAGAAGTCTTGTTCATGAAAGTTCCTAAGATTCTTTTGTTTGTGCTGGTTGAAAATAGCAAAATCATGTACAGGGAAACACAGTGTGAAAAACTTCAGATGAGGTGCTGTGTCTATAACACAGTGAAGACTATGAAATCTTCCTGTGTCCTGTCTACTTTCCTTTCCTTTTCAGTCTTCCTATTCGAACTGTTCTGAAATAGGCACCGGTAAGTGTCTTAGGGGTTCTGAGATTTAGCTGAGTTACCCCTGCCCCTTTTCTGGATTAGAAAAGATCATCTCATGTTTGTGCTGCAGATGTAAAAGCCACAGCTATGAGAATGAACACTCATTCAATAAATAGTAAGTTCCTTCTAAAGAAATAGGGTCAGCCCATGAGCAGATTGTTCAAAAGAAGGATCCCTGGAGCCTACAACCACCCTGAAACCCACACTCCACATATATTGCCTGGATTAGTCCTCAGGAGACTTTGATCCTAGGTCTGCTCTGCACAAAGGTTAAAGCTTAGAAGATACTCCCTTCATCTGTAAAATGGGCTGACATCTACACCCTTATCCTCTGGATGTCCTCCATCTCCCACCTGCTGCCCCATGGTCAGTAGGTTAAGAAGATACTACAATGTCTCTAAGGCATGAGCACTGTTATAATTTCCACAGTGTGGTCATTATGCATTCTCAATCAGCCAGTTCTAGGCAGCATCTAGGATCATTACACATCCTATGGATGTAACAAAATATCACACGTGGCTCGGTGCCTGTGGCTCAAGTGGCTAAGGCGCCAGCCACATACACCTAAGGTGGTGGGTTCGAATCCCAGCCCGGGCCCGCCAAACAACAATAATGGCTGCAACCAAAAAAATAGCCAGGTGTTGTGGCGGCGCCTGTGGTCCTAGCTACTTGGGAGGCTGAGGCAGGAGACTCGCTTGAGCCCAGGAGTTGGAGGTTGCTGTGATGCCATGGCACTCTACCCAGGGCGACAGCTTGAGGCTCTGTCTCAAAAAAAAATCACACGTACCCCATAAATACAGACAAATATTCTGTGTCAATAAAATTTTTTTTAAAAGTTCTAGGCTTCCAAATCCCCCTTTTCTGGACACACTTAAATAAAGGAAAACATGTCCCAGGAACTCTGCTAATCCACAATGGAGTTTATGGGAGGAGGGAAAATAGCTAATAGAGGTAACAGATAGTTCCTTGTCCCCTAAGCAGGCTTAGGAAGGAAGTCTGGGAGGCTAATGCTGTGAAGCTAGAAGCAAATGACTGAGCTGCATAATCACAGATATCTTAGAAGGAGTACGGACAATGGCAGCGGCACAAAAATGACACATTTTCATGTTACAACAGTTGGGATGGTGCAAACTGCTCAAGATGCTGCATTATACTGTTATACAACTTCTGTCCTGTCCTGTATTTGTCAATTTGCTGCAGCGATACACACCGTACTTTTTCCTGCAGATGTTCATCAGCAGCAAAAAACCACATTCCACTGCAGCTGACACTCCAAAGCTGTGGATGCCAACACCCTTGACATCACTTTTCACTTTTAAGTTTTAAAATGTGTATTTGTTATGTACAAAGTAAAAGTAAAAAGCAAACCAGAAGAAAAACTGAGATGCAAGACATTTTAAATAGCTAATTTTTTCATCAGTGAAGTTGTCTACAAAATCTTTCCTCATCTAATGTTGAGAATTAGTCTTTGCAGTCCATGAGGTGTGTCCTAGAAATACTTCATGTTAATCCTCGAATGAAAACCCAGTTCCTTTCTAAGGGTACATGTTAAATCTACTAAGCATAGGATATAAATGTCTTAACACAATAACTAAGAAAATGTGGTGAAGGCTATGTTAACCAGTTTCATGAAAGTATTTTAAATTGTATACAAAAGCAGCATATTGTACCCAATAATTGCATTAATAGACACAACTATGATTTAATTAAAAAAAAAAGAAAGAAAGTTCTTCACTGCAGCCCTGCATCTTGTCCAGAGAAAACAAACCTATGTGGTTCTGAAAACTGCTCCTAGAGCCCATTTTCCTAAACCCAATCCACAATTCATACAGGAGAACCAAAGATCTGAATTGTCATAGATCAGTGAGAAACAACTCTTTAGACACTCAAGAGTACAATAAAGACAAAAATTCATTTCTATGACCCCATATTTCATTCATTCATCCATTTATTCAGCATATAATCTCAGTGCTGAGGAATCAACAACAAAGCAGAGAACCCTGTCTAAATCATTGCAGCCTCTTCTTTCTATAGACAAAGTGCAGTAAGGAAATCATGTGATCATAGCTTCCTTTTTTTTTTTTTTTTTTTGAGACAGAGTCTCATTATGTTGCCCTCAGTAGAGTGCTGTGAGGTCATAGCTCACAGCAACCTTAAACCCTTGGGCTCAAGAGATTATCTTGCCCCAGCCTCCTAAGTAGCTGGGACTACAGGCGCCCACCACAACACCCTGCTACTTTTTTTTGGTTGAAGTTGTCTTTGTTTTAGCTGGCCCAGGCCAGGTTCAAACCCACCAGCCTCAGTGTATGTGGCTGGTGGCCTACCCACTGAGCTATGGCCGCCACCAATCACAGCTTCCTTTTAAAATACAATGTTTTGCCCTCTCATTTCTGAATAAAAGGGGAATTTTCTCTATCTCATTCTTTAGGCTGTCTGGCAAGAGACTCACCTCCTAACCTAAGTTACTCACCATTAATTCTTCCATTTAAGCTGATAATATTGAAAAAAAATATATTAGAAAGCATTTTTCTTGTATCTACATGTTCTAGTCCCTGAAGAATCTTGGTGTAATTTGGGGGGGTAATGAAAAGTCATTGCTTATGAGTTGCATTTAATGGGAATATCTCTTGAGCTACTGCAAGCAGATGGAGAGGAGGTTGTTTTAAAGGCATATATGCTCCTGATGGTGGAAGATCCATTTTAAACCAGAGCACAACTAGAAAATGACTATCTATGTGCCAATGATGTTTTTTAACAATGCAAATAATAACTTCAGAGCCCAATTTGTATTGCTTTAGGCTTTCTCCCCAAAGATCCAGCTGAGAAAGAGTGTATGTAAATGAATTTTAAAATGTCTTTCCCAGCACCATGGCAGGCAGACTACCTGAGTCCCAACTTTAGATAGACCTATAGGCTTCAAGCAAACATGAAAAAGCATTCTGGAAGGGATTGGGTATCGCCAAGTATTTTACAGAGTACAGTCGAAGGTGCAGGAATTACAAAAACAAGCCAATAGCTATTGTGGTTAAGTTGAATTTTGAGAATACTCAGGTGCATATGCAGGTGGCACCTTGTATAAATAACATTTACAAAATGATAGAAGAACTGTATTAAGAAGAATGGATCTTTAGTCTTCTGGATATATACCTAGTAGAGGAATTGTAGGATAGAATGGTAGGTCTATTTTTAGTTCTCCAAGTGATCTCCAAACATCTCTCCAAAAGGAATGTATTAGTTTTTGGTACCAGAATGTTTATTGCCACCCAGTTCATAATTGCTAAGTCAGGGAAGAAGCCCAAGTGCCCATCAACCCACGAATGGATCAATAAATTGTGGTATGTGTACACCATGAATATTATGCAGCCTTTAAGAAAGATGGAGACTTTACCTCCTTCATGTTTACATGGATGGAGCTGGAACATATTCTTCTTAGCAAAGGATCTCAAGAATGGAAGAAAAAGTATCCAATGTACTCGGTTCTACTATGAAACTAATTTATTGCTTTCATATGAAAGCTATAACCCAATTATAGCCTAAGAATATGGGGAAAGGGGGAAAGGAGGGCAAGGGAGGGGGGAGGATGAGTGGAGGAAAGGTAATTGGCAGGACCACACCTACGGTGCATCTTACAAGGATACATGTGAAACTTACTAAATGTAGAATATAAATGTCTTAACACAACAACTAAGAAAATGCCATGAAGGCTGTGTTAACCAGTTTGATGAAAAGATTTCAAATTGTATATGAAAACCAGCACATTGTACTCCATGACTGCATTAATGTACACAGCAATGATTTAATAATAAAAAAAAGAATGGATCATCTTAGTTCAAATTAGAGTGGAACATGCAGAAGACCATCAGCAAAATGTGTATTAGACAAGAAAAAGGAAGATTTAGAACAGATTGGAGCAGTTATACTGTAAGAGGATAATCCCTGGTTCTTTATGAAGAAAGCAGAAATTTTCTGTGCTTACTTCCTTTTCCCTCTGTTCCCATTCATTTAGCCATTAGAATTTGTTTTTACATACTTCTGCAATCAAAAATTCATTCTCATGCCAGAATGTGAAGTTGATAGCATATAACAACTCCTTGAGATGCTTTAGAATCAGTTCTGAGTTAAGAATCCCTTCCATGTTTTACTCTATTCAGACTTTCCTGGTTATTATGGGTAAGATTCTACTGCCTGAAGAACAGGTAAACCAACGCAGCAGAACTCCCACTGAAGAAGGATGGAGCTCCATGCTGAGTGACTAATGGATGCTATTCTGCATCTCCCTTTCTTAGAAAATCAATAAGAGCAATTGTTCTTTAACATTCCTTGATTAGAAGCGTTCACAAAAATAGAAAGTCTAAACACTGTTAGTTAATTAATTCATGACAATAGAGAAGCATACTCATCAAATCAGCCAAGGGCATCCCTGACATTTATTCCTCTGAGAATTTAAATCAAAATCTGCCTTCAGTTTTGTTCTTATTCCTTCTTCAAGGATCACATATTTTTAATTTTAAAAATGAGAAACAAATACTTAATTCTAATTAAACCCAAGAGATTAGAAATTCTCTAGGTACTTGAAGTTTTATCATTAAATGGAGTTAGCCCTCTGGAAGACTACATGGTTTAGTTAATTATAGGACAGCTTTTTATCACCAAAGAAGCTTCCCTTTAAGAAATTCACACCTGCATATCCTGCAGAACGACTGACAATATTACTTAGCTCAATATGTTCTATGTAGAACACCATATGAGAGGTCTGTCTTTCCCAAAGAACTGGTAGCATATTTGCACTCTTGATAATGAGAGCTAGGAATTGTATCATGTTTCCCCTTTGTGACCTGGCTTCCCAGAAGCTCAGACAGAGCAATATAGTCAGCACATTAACTTTCTCACTTTCCTTTTGATCTTCATTGCTATATATGTTATTAGCCATATATATATATATATATATATATACACACACACACTCACACACATAATAATTGTATTATATATATATACAATAACACACATAATACATATATATACATATACATTTATATATGTAAAATTTTTTAAGACAGAGTCTCATTTTGTCACATTTGGTAGAGTGCTGTGGTGTCACAGCTCACAGCAACCTCAAACTCTTGGGTTCAAGCTATTGTCTTGCCTTAGCCTCCTGAGCAGCTGGGACTACAGGCACCTGCCACAATGCTCAGCTATTTTTAGAGATGGGGTCTGTCTCTTGCTCAGGCTGGTCTCGAAACTGTGAGCTCAGTCAATCCACCCACCTTGGCCTCCCAGAGTGCTAGGATTACAGGTGTGAGCCACAGCGTCCAGCCCAACCTTGTCATATTTCATTTGATGTAAAAATGCATAAAATAGGGCAGCGCCTGTGGCTCAAAGGAGTAGGGCGCTGGCCCCATAGGCCGAAGATGGTGGGTTCAAACCCAGCCCCGGCCAAAAATTGCACACTCAAAAAAAGCATAAAATAAATTTCTCTCAGGTGTAAGAGATAAGCTCTGAACAGCAAAACATGCTATTTATATGCATCAACTGGTACCTTGATTTTCAGATCTTTCTAACAAAGAATAAATACATTTTTTAATGAAGTAGATTTTCATTCTGTCAAAGGCAAAGATTGTGTCTTTTATTTCTCTCTCCCCTCCCTACAGTTGTAGGCACTGTTCTTTGCATGAGCAAGGGCTCAATAAACACCACTGAACGAGCGAGAGCTGACACATGCTTATTGGAGGTTTGGTCTGTATTTCTTGAAAGGTGATGTAACCTGGGAGGCTATTTTCAATCTCAAATCTGGAATCTGAGCATTTCTTTTGAGCATAAAGTCAGCACTCAAAAGTTTCAGATTCTGTATTTTTATATTAGAGATACTCAATCTGTAGTACAGTATCATGAAACCCTTGAAGGAAAACATAGAGATGAGTGGAGTCCAGTCCCATGGGACATCATATTGCTTGGCTGTAATTTTAAAATTTCTTCCTGCAAAAGACAACATCAGGGAATGAAGAGACACACCATATATTGGAAGAAAATGTTTGCAAAACTTGTATCTGATAAAGGATTCTTACAAGGAGAAAACAACCCAACTAAAAGATGGACCAAAGAAGACCTATGGATGGCAAATAAGCAAATGAGCAGGTGGTCCTCATCACATGTCACCAGAGAAATGTTAGAATGGCCGAAATCCACAACACTGACAACAGCAAACGCTAACAGGGATGTGGATGTATAGAAACTCTCATTTATTACTGAAGAAATCACAAACTAGTTCAGCCACTTTGAAAGACAGTTTGGCAGTTTTTTACAAAACTAAGCATATTTTTACTACATGATCCAACAAACACGGTCCTTGATATTTGTTTACTCATAAGGGTTGGAAATATGTCCACACAAAGACCTGAGCACAGATTGTTTATAGCAGCTTTATTCATAATTGCCAGAACTGGGAAGCTGGATGATGCCCTCATGTTCTTCAATAGGTGAATGGATGAAAAACTGTAGTGCATCCGATAATAAAATATTATCCAGAATTAACAAGACATGAGCTACCAAGACATGAAAAGACACAAAAGAACCATGGTTAAATGAAAGACACAGCCTGAAAAGGCTACATACTGTATTGTTACAACTAGTTAAATTTCCAACATTGTGGAAAAGGAAAAACTATGGAGACAGTACAAAGATCAGTAGTTGTGGGGATAGGGAGGGGGGAAGGGAGGGAGGAATGAACAGGCAGGGCACAGAGGATTTTTAGGGTAGCGAAACCACCATCTATAGTGATGGATACATGCCATTATATATTTGCCAAACCCATATAGGATGGCACCTAAAGGGAACCAAAGCAAACAATGAACTTTTCGGTGATCATAATGGATGGATGTAATTTCATTAATTTAATAAATGTCCCACTGTGACGGGGGATGTTGATAAAGGGCGAGGCTATGCCTGTGTGAGGGCAGGAGGTATATGAAGAACCTCTGTACCTTTCTCTCAATTTTGCTGTGAACCTAAAACTTCTTTTTATGAAAATTATTTGTTTTTAATGAAGAAAGCAGAGATCTGGCCTTCTCAGAGTTTAGCAGACTTGTAGATATCTGGGTGCATGATTGCAGGCTGTCTCAGGCTCCTTCATCAAGTGTCGGGTGGGGTCACAGAGTTGGGCAGCACTGTAGCAGCAGGGGACATCCTTGGGCCCAGAACACTGGGCAATTGTCCAGTCAATAATGACTTAGACAAAAGACAAAGGAGACCGAACCCTTGGCCTGGGCAGCAGTCTCCATTTACATACGCTGCATTCCCTCATCTGGCCTGCTTCTTTCAAATCTCAGCTGGTTCTCTGATTTTTGCAATGGTAGGCATCATAATTTCTTAGGCTCAGAACATTACAGCTGACAAAATATACTGAAAAATCATCTTTTTTTCTTTCTTTTTATAAAATGATGTAAAAGCAGCGACGCCCCGGCCTTGTCTGAAATTCCTCTTACCCGTCTCATTTCTGACCCGGTGTTGGTGAAGATGCACACACTGGTGTAGGACAGGACCACACATGAGCTCAGCATCCTGCCCAGGCTGCCAGGCATTAAGCATGAGGCTATGACCAAGAACTGGAGCAGGGCTCTATCTCACCATACCATAACCAACAGTTCAAAACAGAGGCTCCCTCATTTCTGACTCGCTTGGGAAAACATTCCTATGTCTAAAGTTAGTCGTCTGCTGAAAGCCCTAGATAGTGAGGTGCCTTTCCTCAGGCCTCCCTGGAAAACTTGCCTAGTTGTCTGCTTCAACCAAAGGCCCTGCTCTGTAATTGTTGGAGTCAAGAACTTGGACAACTCACTTGCAGAGGCAGTGTTAAGAAACCCAAGTTCTCACCTCATCTTTAGATGGCAGGTAGAGCAAAACTGAGCATGCCCTTTCCCCATCCCTCTGTACTGCGCTGGACCATGACAGCAGGTCAGCAGTGCCAGGTTGTCTTATCAG
This sequence comes from Otolemur garnettii, assembly GCF_000181295.1. NCBI lineage: Eukaryota > Metazoa > Chordata > Mammalia > Primates > Galagidae > Otolemur > Otolemur garnettii. The sequence continues at coordinate 31,511,414 of NW_003852397.1, forward strand.
GAACCTCTGGGTGACAAAAAACATGCTGAGAAAGGGTGTGGCCTGGACCAATGGTCACTGAGACAGAGGCTGAGGTGCTGCCTGCAGGTCTGGAAGTGTACACCACCCAGAAACTGAAATCTAGGCACAGGGGAGAAAGCCAGGTTTGTCTGAACTGTTACAAGTGACACTAAACAAAAATGGTTTCAAATCAAGTCCCATTAGTCGTCTCTGTTGCACGGGCAGAGGCCCTTGGGGAGGCATTTTATATGGTAGGTGCCAATGTTTTCCAGAGAATCACATCTACCCTTTGTGGCCCAGGCAGAAAAAGGCCCGTGAGAAAGTCCTTACCCCCACAGGTAATAACAACATCTGATATTAGGGGCTGACTTGTGTATCCCCAGAATTCTTATGTTGAAGTCCTAACCACCACTACCTCAGAATGTGGCTGTATTTAGAGATGAGGGCTTGAAAGATATGATTCAGTTAAAACAAGGCCATTAAGGTGAGCCTAATCCTATCTGAGTGGTGTCCTTATAAGAAGAAATTTGTACTCCATGTGAAACCATAGCAGAGCCTCCTTTCCAGTGAACCTGCTGGCTAAAGAGCATTTCTTTTTTTTTTTTTTTTTTTGAGAAAGAGCCTCAAGCTGTCCCCCTGGGTAGAGTGCCGTGGCATTACAGCTCACAGCAACCTCCAACTCCTGGGCTCAAGCGAGTCTCCTGCCTCCGCCTCCCAAGTAGCTGGGACCACAGGCGCCCGCCACAATGCCCGGCTATTTTTTGGTTGCAGCTGTCATTGTTGTTTTGGCGGGTCCGGGCTGGGGATTCGAACCCGCCACCTTAGGTGTACGTGGCTGGCGCCTTAGCCGGTTGAGCTATAGGCGCCGAGCCAAGAGCATTTCTTAAGAATAGGAAAGCCTAATGATTAGTGTGAAGTTGCTTATTTCCTTGTGACATGAGACCTTTATTACTGGCTTTCAAATCTCCCGCAAAGTCAAGTGTTCTCAGAGAAGATCTGGGTGAGTTAGGGGTATTAGAGAAAATGGATAAGCAGGTTGGATTTTTACACTGTACAGAGTGAGGACGACAGACAGAAACCCAGGAGACAGAATCATCACAACAGCCAATAATTTGCAGAAGTCTCAGGAAAGGCTTTGAGCTACCACTGGCCATGGCCTTAGGGTTTGAGGCAAGGTTGCCTAGACCTAGAGGGGCAGGGACAAGCTGGCTGGCACATGGGTTACAGTGATATGGCTGAACCTTGGCTTCCTAGAAAGGGGGCAAGGCACTTTAGAGGCAGGGAAACACTCAAAAGTCCACTTGAGGGAGAAGTGCTTGGCATTGTCCATCCCGTTAAAGATGGGCCTCTCCTCTGACCTTCCAGCGTGGCACTTGGCATGTACTCCTATCTGACAAGTCACACTTCCAGGTGTTCAGTCTCCCTAGCTAAGCTGTAAGGTGCCTCTATGTTGTGTGCCCCACAGCACAATGCCTCACACCTAACAGACTTGAAAGGGAACTTCAATTAATTGGTTGCAAACTTGAGTGACTGGGTAAGAGGTCTGAATGGCTCTTACAAAGGGTCTCTTAAACCTTACATATAAATTAAGAACCACTGCTTTGGAGCAAGGAGCCCTAATTTGCTAGTTGCCAATCCTTCCTTACTACAAGCTTTTGTTGTTTTAAAACTGAAATGGTGATTTCAGTGGCTCTTTGAGAAATGCTTCCTGATATTGACTTTTTATTAAAGAAAATAAATGTTGAAAACATAGCCATCCCCTCTTCCTCTTCTGAATCTCTTCATGAGATTCAGAAAATATAAAGAAATGAACCACAGTTTCATCTGTAGCTCCATTGAAGGGTTATTTCAATTAGTGAGACAGAAAGACTTTACTCATAAAGCACTTGGAAATCCTGAAATATTAAGTTCTTAGTATTAAAGATAGATAGGTGTGCATATATATGGCATATATATATATGACAACGTAGAAGCCAGGGCTGAGAGAATGAGATGACAATCAAAATACAGATACCAATATCAACCAACTCAGAAAAGCACGTGAAAGGGCATAAAATTTGACAGCAGAGAGACCAGCCTTGGATGACAGGTCTAGCCCTGGATAAATGAACCCCTCTGGATCACAGATTCTTCATCTTTACATTGGGTTGGTAGGACCTATGACTATCAAATGAGAACAAGCAGGTTCCAAAGCAAGATACTAGGTATGTAAATGGCCTATGGTTATTTAAAGGCTCCTTTAGCGTTCCTGATGTGACTTGGGTCTTGTTTCCCCATCTCACTGTGACAACGCTTACCAGTTCTGATTTTAGAATTAATATGACTTCTATTCAAAATGTTGCCTTGCCACTTAGTAGCTGTATGACAGTGGGGAAGTTTCTTAACCTCCTGAAGTACAACCTGTTTTTTTTTTTTGTTGTTTTTTTTTTTTTTGTAGCCCTCAGTAGAGTGCCATGGCATTACACTGCTCACAGCAACCTCCAGCTCCTGGGCTTAGGTGATTCTCTTACCTCAGCCTCCCAAGTAGCTGGGACTACAGGCGCCTGCCACAATGCCTGGCTATTTTTTTGTTGCAGTTTGGCTGGGACCAGGTTTGAACCCGCCACCCTTGGTATATAGGGCCGGCGCCCTACTCACTGAGCCACACGCACCGCTCTGAATTACAACCTCTTTACCTATGAAAGGGAGAGTCCTGACCATATCACAGGCATATGGTGGGAACTGCATGAATCCACCTTTGCACACTCCCTGGCACAGAGGGGTGTCACAGAAACATGGCCAAGGCTTTTTCCAGATTGGAACCTGAGTTGTTACTATTACAAACCTCCCACTACTCCATCTTGGAAACATTTTTGCAAGTGATTGCTACAGCTCTGAGAGCTATATATGAGGTTAACTAGAAGGACAATGAAGTTCTTGGACTTCTCATCTTCAGTTTACCTTTCCTTAGTCAAGGCCTTCTTGTGATAGAAAATGAAAGAAAGATTTCAGGAACTTGTGAGCCATCTATCTGGGACTGAACCAATTACTAGGTTTGACCTCAGTGTTACTTACAGAATCTCCTTGTGCCTTTTGCATCCTCTAAAATAGTTGACTTTAGCTCTCATCACAGCACTCCACCAGGGTTGGGCTGCTCTGACCTTGCTAAGATCTCTCCAGAGAGCTGACATGAGAGGTCAACAATAAAATTGCCAGGAACTTGCCCCAGCCTTGCAGCATTCAAAGAAGGCTCTGCTGCCATAGCATGTAACACAAGATCTAGTGCTGCCTGGCTAAAGAACAGGCCTCTCTCTCTCTCTCTTTCTCTCTCTCTCTCTCACACACACACACACATACACATACACAAAGGAAACCAGTTTTGGGCATCAGAAGTGGCAAGCCTGGTGCCCCCATTTAACATACCAGGGCGCTAGACAGCTCCATTGCAATCACCTTTCTTCTCATGTCCTCAATGAAGACTATAGATAAAATGCCCGCTTTTAGGAGAGGCAATGCCCTCTTGGGCATGACATGCATGTCACTACACTGATGTTTGGTCCCTAGGCATTAATTATCTGAGACTGATGAGACCAAAAATCAGTAGCCCCAGAAAGTTTCTCTTGGGTATTAGGGATTTAAAGCGCCACAAATCCCTTCTTCTCATTAAGATAATCTCCATGAAAAATCTGGATAAGTGGAAAGCAGCATCATTTGCACAGTTTCTGGCAAGTTGTGTTGGACATCTTAGTTGAAACCTAAGGCCAAAACTGGCTTCTTTCCTTCCACTCCAAATCTAGATTTGGGAATATTTTGTGTAATTTATTCTCAAGCTTGTTTGCTGTGAGAGATGAAAATACAGCTTCCGAAATTCCAAAAAACATACCAAAAGCAAGTAGACTACGTCATGAAAGACATTTATAAAAGAGAAAACTAGGTATATGACAGAATAAAAGATAAAATTCAAAAGTTGGTAACAACCTTAGTGAGGAAATAGCATTCTCAAACATTGCAGGTGGGAATGCAAAACGGCATTTGGAAATATCTACCAAAGTTATATATGCGTTTATTCTCTGACCAAGCAGTCTCACTTCTAGAAATCTCCACAATAAACTGGCAATAAAACAACAACAACAAAAGCTGAATATACAAGGCTATTCATTACAGCACTATGTATTCTAGCTAAGGATTAGAAATACCCCTATGTCCATCATTAAGGGACAAGTTGAACAGGCCATGGTACCTCCACACAAAGGAGAACCTGGAAACTTTGAAAAGAAATGAAGCATGTTTCTATATACTACCATGAAGCAATCTCCAGAATATATGGCTAAATGATGGAGACAAAAGTATGACATGCTACCAATTTCTTAAGAAGTGGAAAGGGGATGCATTTATTTGAATATATTTTAAGATGAAAACATGAACTGCGCATTTTTTTTTTAATGGAAGGGAGAGAATAAAGGATGAAGTATAGAAGTAACTTCTTTAAATATGCCTTTTTATAGGTTTGACTTTAGACCCATGGAAACTTGTTACTATTATTCATGAACGAAAGTAACAAAACCAGTTTCAAAAAAGTTTGAAACAAAATAAAATTTTAAAATGTATGTATGCTCAGAGAGCACTGATTCAAATGAGTATAGACCAGCATATGAATGATAGGAAATTACTGAGGTAAAGAAGAGAACAATGTAACCTAAAAACTTATATCCTCATAATAATTTGAAATAAAAAATAAAGATCCTTCTGAGTGTCAGAGAGAATAGTACTCGAGCTCATGGTGGGGCCAAGAATAGGGCCTCTTTATACATTCACACTTGTCAGATTGTAAACAGATCATTCATTGGCCATTGGGTTAGGTACACAGAAGAGACTTGCCTTGGTGAGAAATACCTGGCATAAGCTAAATAAGCCCTTGGTTCCACACAGTAAAACTTAAAAGTAAGACCCCAAAGTATCAGACTGTTTCCAAGTAGCTAAAACCAAGATCTAGACAAATGGATACAAAAATATCTGGTACCCAAGAAGGTAAAACTTACAAGGTTGAAGACATTAACATAATTAGTATAAATGTATTCTACCTGTTGAAGTAGCTAAACAGTGAAGGAGCTAAGCAGAGACAAAGAAGATAGAACACAAAGACTCACATTAAACTTCTAGATATTAAAAATGACAATGTCTGAGATTTTTTAAAAATGCTGAATGTTTAATTCAATTTTTCTGTGAACCTCAAACTGCTCTGAAAAATAAAATCTATTTTTTAAACAGACACTAAATGGGGTGGCGCCTGTGGCTCTGTGGGTAGGGCACTGGCCCCATAGACCAAGGGTGGAGGGTTCAAACCCAGCCCTGGCTAAACTGCAATGAAAAAAAAAAAAGACACTAAATGTTACTGTTAGCAGATAAGATACTGTACAAGATTAATGGATTTGAAGACACAGAAATAGAAATGATCCAAAAAGAAAATGAGGGGAGACCCTTAAAAAGATAAAGAACAGTGTCAATAAGCTATGGGACAGCCTCCTGCAGCTTAATGTGTAACTGTGGTTCCTACAAGGGAGGACACGCATCCCTACAGACAGCAATTGCTTTTCCTGTGTTCTCTTCATGAATTAGCAAGACTGGTGTGATTCAGGGTGTATCCCTGCAGGAGATGCCATGTCTGTCATTAAGACCATGACTTAGGGCCCGAGTGTTTTTTTCAGTCATTGACTTCCAACTGTTTTTTCAGGTCAATGACTTTTAGGTCATTGACTTCATTCCTTGCAGGTCTTGGTAGGCCTGAAAGCTCACCAAGACCTGCAGGCCTTGTCCATGGCCTCCACTCTCAGGCTGAGTGTTGGTGGTCTTGGTGAGATGGATTTGATCTCTAGAAACCGCAAGGGAGTGAAACAGTGGGAGCTGCTTACTTTCATAGTTCCCTGGCACTAAGGTGACAAATCTTTGACAGGGAAACCAGCAGTTCAACCACAGAATTTCCTGGGTAGACATTTTCTCTAACAGCAGCAGACTCTTAGTGGAGCCAAAAAGCTTAGGGACAACTGCGAGTGAGACTTTAACCTGAAACCTGATTCACCTTGTGACGGGTTCTGGGGAACTAAGGGTTTGAATTCAGAACTACCAGTGTCTAACACATGACTATTCATAGATCTAAATCCATACCCACAACTACTATCCAGTTGTAACTGGGGTCTATGATGCTAAGTAATGATTCCACTTATGTGACATTCTGGAAAAGGAAAGACCATAGGGACAGAAAACAGACTGTGGTTGCCAAAGATCAAGGGGAAAGTTGACCACAAAGGGTCAGTTGAAGGCATTTTGGAGGTAGAAAAACTGTTCTACAATCTTCATTGTGCTGGTGGCTATACAACTGCATGTATTTGTACTTAACATTGATAGACGTACATATTAAAAAGTGTAAATTTTATGGTATACTAATAAAGTGATTAATTTTTAAAACTCATAAGATTACTTTTTTAGAAGGTGAGATTTACTGTATATAAGTTATACCTTCCTTAGTAAAATAAATGGGAAACATAAATTTTTAAAGTCTAAAAAAATGGAGCCTTAAAAAATATAATTGTATACATAATATTTTTATCTGAGTGATCCTAATTCACACTCTAGTAACAAATGCCTCCCCAGGGCAAAAGTCTCCTTGGGTCCATGCTTCTCAAACTCTAATTGTATACAAATCTCCAGATGCTTTGTTAAAATGCAGATTCTGATTCAGGAAGGGTGAGGTCACAAAGTCTGCATTTCTCACAAGCTTGCAGGGGACATCAATGGTGCTGCTTATGGACCATACTTCACGTATTAAAAAATGCCCAGGATACCAAAGAGACCACTTAATGTATAAAGTTGAGGCCATGAGCACTACTCAGACTCAACAAGCCGTTCATGGCAGGACATGTCACTTCAGCCTGTGTGAGTTAAAGGCTTCGTCTCTTGGTGAGAGTGTAGTGCTGGTGCTCTTCAGAGCTGCAAGCTCCTCAACTATCATTCCATGGGGCCTCCTTCTTGGCCTACAGTAGGAGCATGGAGCCAGGCCTGGAACTGAATCTAGAATGACGTGGCTTAAAAAACTCTTCTCAACAGAACACCAGAAATTCTGCCCTGAAAATAGAGGCTTTGGGAAGCTCATGAAGCAAAAAAAGCCCATCTACTCACGCATCCACTCACCCATCCATCTATCCTCCCATCCAGTCACTTGTCCATCCATATATGACAGCATCCATCCATCCATCTATCTACCCATCCATCCATCCCCTTATCCATCCACCCACCCACCTGTCACCCATCCACCCACTCATTCATCTATTCATGAATCTATCCACTTATCCAACCACCCATTCCATCCCTTCAAATGTACATGAAAATTACTCAGTGAGAAAGAGAGTCAACACATATTTATTGTCATTCTGTTGACATTCTAAAGACTTACAGCAGCACCACCTAAGATCTGCTAAGAGCTCAGTGCAGCCCATTCCCCAGCAAAGAAGTTTCATCCATGGAGTGGTCTCACCACAGGAGTAAGTGGCTATGGCAGAAAGCCAAGCATTGGAGGATGGCAAACGGTTGTTTTTATATTTAAAAAACCTCATAACATTTTCCCAGAGAATTGGCATTGGCACTATTTTTTTTTTTTTTTTGCCTGCTAAAAAATTACTATATAAATATCTTCACAGGTAGCTTCTTCACCTAAAGATGCCCTCAGGTATAAAACTCCACTTAGCAGACTAAACATGTACCTTCAGATCCCTGTCTTGGAACTATTCAAAAGAAAGCAATCACGTGTAATTGAGAATCTATTATAAGTTATTAACATTTACTGAGTATTTACTATGCAACATAAACTATCTGTAGTATATTTCAAACATATCAACTCAACTTAACAATAACCCTAAGTAGGAACCATTATTAGTCTCACTTTACAGATAATAAACCTGAGACACAAAGAGGGTGTGTAACTTGCCGAACAATACATGCTAGTGAGTGGGGATATACAAATCCCATGGCCCCTGTCCCCTCCCTCTTGACCACTGAACAAGGGTCTGACTAAGCCCCACAATCTACTAACTGAGAGAACTTGTAGGTTTGTTGCCCTCCAATTTCCTCATAGAGCTTCACTTTCTCACGCTAGGAGATGACAAAGTGATTTTTCTGATACCCTTAAACTTCCACAGACTAAGCAGGCCTTCAGTGGTACTGATGACTAGGCTGGAAGGTTTGTTCTGACTTAGATCTTGTTTTTGCTTATGTAAACATGGGAAAATCTGTGGAGGAGGCAAATGTGATAAGGCCGTTTAGGAGCTCAGTTTGGATATACTGAGTTTGAGGTACTTAGTGGGCATCCAAGGGAAAATTCCTAAGAGCAGGCAGAAATTCACATATTTACTGAAATATTAATGGGTATAAGATATGATGAACAACATTTCATTAAGAGTAACATGGGAGAATAGGTGGGAGTATAGCAAAACAACATTGGTCATGGGCTGACAATTGTTGAGCGGGTTGTGGTGATAAATTAACCCCCATTGGGGTTAATTATAATATTCTGACTACTTTTGTATATGTCTGCAACTTCCTAAAATTAAATTTTTAAAAATTCAGAAGGGCACATAGCATTGTTTATGTAAGATACCATAAAAAATGTATGCCCCAGATCTAATAATGAGGAAACACCAGATCAACTCAAAATGAGGGATGTCTTACAAAGCAAACGGTCTGTACTTTCCAAAAATGTCAATGTCATGAAGGACAAAGAATGACTGAGGAATCGTTCCAGAATAAACACCAAAGAGACACGACAACTGAGTACAATATATGATTCTGGCTTGTATCCTGCATCAGAAAAACAATTGCTAGAATAGAAATTCCTGAGGCAACCAGTGAAATTGGAATATGGGTTGGTGCATTAAATAACAGTACACGTTGATATGGAATTTCCTAAATCATCATAATGAGGTTATATAAGGGAATGTTCTGGCTCTTAGGAGCTACACATGTAAATATTTAGGGATGAAGAATCACACTGCAGCATGTTCTGTTAGGAGCTGGGACACAGAGTTCTGCCTCCCCCAGCCCCCATCCAAGGAAAAATTGTCTTCTGTGGAGAAACTGTCTTCTCTGACTTAGGATCCCGGTGCACAGCAGGAGGTGAGTGGAGGGCTGTAGAGTGAAGCAGCTTCATCTGTATTGACAGCTGCCAGCTGCTCCCCAGTGCTGGCAATCTCCACCTGAGCTCCCTACACACACCCCACCCCTACCTCTGGGGGAAAATTTGTGGAAAGTTTGTCTTCCATGAAACCTGTCCATAGTGCCAAATAGGTTGGGGACCACTGATTTAAAGCATTTCGTAACATGCTAGGAAAAGGGGTATTATGTGACTCTGCAAAAGTAATGAAATCTTAGATCAAAAATCTGACACTATGTTATTAACTTTTAAGGGTGTAATAAGCAAACTTTTTCTTTTCTTGCAGGAGTATCCAACCTTTTTTTTTCCTGCCCCACATTGGAAGAAGAAGAGTTGTCTTGGGCTACACATTCAATACACGAACACTATCAGAAAGTTGATTAGCAAAAAAAAGTCTGTGAATATTTTTAGTGATATCTGACCCCAGAGATAAGCAAAAAATGTCCTCATAAAATCATCAGCTGCCCAAGGGCTGCAGATTGGACACCCCTGTTTAGCAAAGCTTTCTACATCATCTCCTCTTAGCAAGGAGAGGTTCAAGCAGGCAGAGACAGGAAAGATTAATCTGATTTCCCTTGCTTTCAGTTTCTGAGAATTGCTTGTTGCCATGGTAATTACTTTACTGTATACTCTTGTATAAGCAGGATTTGAAAACAGTAAGTATCAAAACATATTAAAGAGCTTTAGGTTTGGATAATTTTCAGCATTTTTCTCTTTTGCTTTCAAATATTAGCCTGGTTAATGATGCACTGTGTGGCAAGAACAATATAAATGCAAATCAACTGAAAGCTAATTGTTGCTAAACTTCCATAACTATTCAACCAGTGCCAATATAGGAAATGGATCTTAGAGAGAACTTTCTAAGTTGGAACATCTGTAGTAGGGGGTCAGCAAACCAAAAAGCCCAGAAGTCAAATCTGATCTACCACCTGTTTCTGAATTTCCTAAAAGCTAAAGAATTGTTTTTATACCTTTAAATGGCTGAAAATAAAAAGAAAAATAATATTTTGTGATACCTGAAAATCATACCCCTAAATAATGTTTTATTGAAGCATAATCATGCACATTTACTCATATATTATCTACGGCTGCTTTGTGTGTTACAGTAGCAGAATTGAGTAAATGTGCCAGAAACTGTACGTCCTGCAGAGCCTAACATATTTACTATCTAGACTTTTACAGAGAAAGTTTACCAACCTCTGATCTAGAGATGTGGTATGTACAGGAGAAGTTAAGACTAGGAGAGACTAGGTGTCTCTTCTTTACCAAGCAGTCTGTAACAGGAAGCTTTGATGGAGATTCAGGCCTTTCCGGCTGAGCTTTTCCTTGTTCCATTCACCAGTAGATATAGGAAAGTACAGCTGTATCTTAGTGGAGAACAAGTGGAACTGCATCTGCTATGGGTTGGATGTTTGTATCCCCTTCAGAATTCATGTTGAAACAATTCCCAATGAAAAGGTATTATGAGGTAGGGCATTTTAGGAAGTGACTAGGCATTCATGGATGGGATGAGTGAACTTGTAAAAGGGCTGGACGGAACCATCTAGGCCCTTGGTCTTCTGGCACTTCTGCCATGTGAGTACACAACATTCAAAGTGCCATCTTGGAAGCAGACTGGAGCCTCACCAGACACCAAACCTTCTCCCACCTTGATTTGGACTTCTCAGCCTCTATAATTGTGAGCAATACATTTATACTACTTATAACTTACCCAGTCTCAGACACTTTGTTAGAGCAGCATGAAGGGACTAAGACTGTGTCCTAACAAAAAGTAGGGTGTTGCTATAACAAATACCTAAAAATGTGGGAGGAGCTCTGGAATGAGTTAATGGATAAAAGCTAGACTGTACAGAGCTATTCTGGTAAGGGTTCAAAAGAAGGAGAGAGCTGCAGAGAAAGCCTCAGTCTTCGTAGAGATTACCTAAGTGGTCACGAACAGAATGTTGGCATAAATATAAATATGATATGGTCTCAGATAGAAATATGTTATTGGAAATTGGAGGAAAGGGCATCCTTCTTGTGAAGTGGCAAAGACCTTGGGTGAACTGTATTTGTGTCCTTGTGGAAGGCAGAAAATGCCTAATGAATTCTTCTTATTTGGTGGAAAAGATCTCTATGCAAAGTGTTGAGAGTACTACATGGTTTCTCTTGACTGCTTATAATAAAATGCAAGAAGAAATAAATGAATTAAAAACAAATAATAATCAAAAGGGAGGCAGTACTTAAAGATCTATAAAACTGTCAGCCTGCCCATCTGAAAAATAAAAAAGCACATTTGGGAGAAAGTCAAGGATGTAGCCAAATGAATGCTTTAAAGGAGATTAGCATGGGATGAAGAAATCCAGAGGCTATTCATCAAATAATGGAAGAATGACCCCCACAGGTATTTTAGAGATTTTTGAGGCTGCTGCTTCCATTATAGGACCAGAGTACCAGGACCTTGAGAATAGAATGGCTTCAAAAGAGAGGCCCAGGGAGCCCATGGGATCTTGGGGTTTGCTGCCCAGCAGCACCTCAAGTTTCTGCTCCATGCATTTCTGTGCAGAGCTCCTTGCCTGCTCCCACTGTGGCTCAAGGGGCCTGGGTGTGGCTAGAGCTGCCACACCAGAAGGCATAAGTGGTGAGCTTTGGCAGCATCTGCACAGGGCCAACTCTGTAGGCACACGGGGGCAAGAGTTGTGGAGACATGCCGACTCCCACCTAGATTTTAAGGGATGTCTTAGGGAGCCTTGTGGCCCAAGAAGAGAACTGCCACAGAGCCAGGACTACCACGTAGAGTCCCCACAAAGATAATGCTTAATGGAGCTGCGAGAGCAGGGCTATTCTCAAGACCCCAGAACTGTAAAACTGCCAGCATACAACTCCAGACTTGGAGAGTCACAGGTACAAGACTAACCCATGAGAGCTGTGCTGTGGGCTGTGCCCAACAAAGCTCTGGAGGTGGCGTTGCCCAGAGCCTTGGGGACCCCCTCCCACCCAACACTTCCAGTGTGTCTGGAAGACAGAACATGGAGTTAAATAAAATTATTCTCAAGCCTTGAGATTTCAAGTCATTTGCCTTGTTGTGTTTTGGACTTCCCTAGGACCAGCGATCCCTTTCTTCTTTCCAATTTCTTATTGGAAGGGGCATATCTATCCTATGACTGCTCCACTATGTGTTTCGGAAGCACATAACAGCCTTTGATTTCACAGGTCACAGGTGGAGGGAGAATCTGCTTCAGAATGAAGCACACCTTTGACTCACCTATATATAATTTAGACAATGTTTAGATGAGACTTTGGACTTTAGACTTTTGAGTTGATGCTGGAACTAGTTAAAAGACTTTTAGGGCTATTGGGATGGAATGAATGTATTTTACTTATTTTGTATATGAGAAGGACATGAACTTTGCAAGGCCAAGGGAGAATGCTATGGTTCAAATGTATATGTCCCTTCAAAATTTATATATTGAAACTTAATCTCCAAAACAATAGCATTTAGAGGTGGGGCCTTTAGGAGGTTGTCTTGGTCCATTTTTACTCTGTTTTGAAAGAATTCCATAGACTGGATGATTTATCAAGAAATAAGACTTATTTGGCTCATGTTTCTAGATTCTGGGAAAGTCCAAAAATACGGAGCGGGCATCTGGTGAGGCCTTAATGCTACATTATCCCATGGTGGAAGGGCAGAGGGCATTACCTGGTGAGCGAGCACACAAGACAGAGAGAAAGTGGGGGCCAAACTTACCCTTTTATCAGGAGATGGCAACTTAATCCATTCATGAGAGCTGGAGCTTTATGGCATAATCACTTTTTTTTTTTTTTTTTTTGAGACAAGAGTCTCAGCTGTCACCCTAGGTAGAGTGTCATGGTGTCATAGCTCACAACAACCTCAAACTCTTGGGCTTAAGCAATTCTCTTGCCTCCCAAGTAGCTGGGATTATAGGTGCCCACCATAATGCCTGGCTATTTTTTGGTTGTAGTTGTCATTGTTGCTTGGCAGGCCTGGGCTAGATTCAAACATGCCAGCTCTGGCTGGTGCCCTAGCTGCTGAGCTACAGATCCCAAGCTGCCTAATCCCTTCTTAAAGGCCCAACTTCTTGATACAGTTAAAATGGCAATTAAGTTTCTAACACATGAATTTTGGGGTACATGTTCAAGCCATAGCAGAGGTGAGTAGGTCACGGGGGCTCCTTCTTCTGAAATGGAATGAAGGTGCTTAGAAAAGAGGCTTCACATAGTGTTCAGCCTTTTTTGCCCTCCTACTTTCCACTATGTGAGGACAAAGTAACAAGGTGCTATCTCAGAAGCAGAAAGCAGCCCTCACCAGACACAGAAACTGCCAATTCCTTGATCTTGGACTTCCTAGCCTCCAGAACTATGAGAAATACATCTAAGCTTTTTATAAATTACCCCACTCCAGGTATTTTGTTCTAGGAGCACAAATGGACTGCGATAGCTTCACGTGATTGGACCACCCACTTGGTCACTACTTTCCAACACTGCACCCTCCCACGAGTCAAGCAGCACATTACTTACTCCTTGATGCGTTTCATCTTGGTCCCAGCTACTGCGCTGTTGAAAACTGATGGTCCTGGAGACATGTCTGTAGCTGCACTGGCAATGGTCCTTGTGTCTGAAAATCAATGCACAGCCCTTACTGACTTCATCAGCACTCCTGCAACCTCAGGCAATGTCCAAGGGCAATCAGAAAACAGAAGCTAAGCCACATTTGCCACATGGTAATGCTACGTTAATTAGAGATGAATTCAATTATAGCATGCACATTAAGGAGATTTATTCCAAATGACAAGATTATTTACAGTTTTAGTATGCATAAGGAATTCCAGGACTAAGCCTCTCTCAAAAACGATTGTTTAAAAAATCATCATTATTTAAAGATGAACTGTTTGTACCAGAAAACTCAGGGGGATATGTATCTGCAGAAAAGTAAATGTGCTTGAGGAGCTTTTTGGCCATTCCCATCCAGCAGGTGTGGATATTTGTTTAAATAACTAGAAATTTTTCTAATAAGCTTAGATTTCCCTTTATCTTAATCTCACACCTGAGCATTAGCTTTTTGCAATGGAAAGCAGAATGCTGACCAGGGGTCATATCTGCAGCTTTAAAGTGCAGAAGAATAGAGCAGAAGGCCAAAGTTGGGTTCAGAAGGTAAAGAGCTGTAAGGAAAGCTGTGGTGTTATGAAATCTGTTGAGAGAGCCACGATTTTTACTGAAATATCCTGGACGCCTTCGTAAAACATGTTGAAACTGAAGGGAAAGAAATAGTTTATCAACTGAACAACACCACTTCCTATTAAGAAGCTAAAATTGGCCCATCAGTGAGAGTTCAGAGTAATCCATAGAGCTGGATTTACAACTTGGCCCTTGGAGGCCTTTTTTTCCTTGTGTATTTCCTTGGATCTCCCACCAAGTACCTCACATCCATCAGTAAAAAACTTAGCCCACTCTAATATTCATTTATATATTATATCCACATCTTTGCTATGTCAGAGAGAAGGGACTCATGGTATGAAATTCTTGGTCTTTTCCCAGTGGATTTCATATAACATGTGACTGTCTAACTTAGGGACCATCCAAAGAAGAGAGGTCTAATCCCCTTTTATTACTATAGTTTTATTTCTTATTTTGTATTTCTTTTAAGTTTGAAAAATCAAATGCAAATTCTAATATTTTTCATGTGCATTATTCTTTTGCACTACTCATTAGAGTATATGCATCCCACTTTGAACTTCTTGCTCTTATAGATACTATTGAGATAAAAATTCTCCTGCTCAACTCTTTGCAAAAATCTCTTTGTCTTTCCTAAGGCCTATATCCCTAGTTATGGAATTACTGGATCAACAGGTATAATACAAACTTTGTAAAGGGCACAGTACAAATAAACAAACTGTCGTTCTTGGTACATCACAATTGTGCCTCCATGTCAAAGATACAAGTACCAGTGACCAATTCCTCTCACTCCTGGAGGTGAGACTTCCACACCTTGGAGAAAAAAATTGCCTCAGGCCTCACTACCATTGGACACCAGCTTTACATCGGTGCCCATTTTCCCACCAGCTATGACTAAGCCAGCTACTTTTCCTCAGGGACGGCTTGAGGAGTGGACAGGAGGAAGGCACAGGGCTTCAATTCATATTCATGTTGGTTGCTTTTTACAATCACCTTGCCCAGCACCTAAAAAGTTACTAAAAAAACCCCACCATTTATGCCAAGTAACCCACATGTGACCTCAAAATCAGTTTTGCCAAGAACAAAATGTAGATGCTCCTTTCCAGTTTTTTCTAGAGAGAGAGCTGGAAAGTCCCAAAGACAAATAAAGGTCGAAGCAATTTCCAGGGGAGCTGTAATTTATTTGAAGCTGGCCCCTGTTTCCCTCAACAATGCTCAGCATTGCCAGGAAAGATGCTAAGCCTTGAGCCCAGGGGTAGAGAACAGGGCAAATGTAATTACAAGCAACAGGGTTGGCAAAGCTTGGTGCTCACAGCAATTCCATTTTTAGTATTTCTTATTGGTCAACATTTTTTCTCTCTCTGTCCAACCTTCCAACATAAACACTGGTTGCTTTATGTAAAAAAAAAAAAGAAAAATTAACAATCATGATAAAAACAATTGGGACTAGAATCATAGACATCATCTAATAGGTCACTGAATCCCAGAGCCCAGAGTGTTTTCATCCATTGCTTCTCAAACTTTAATGTGATAGAAATTATCCAGAGATCCTGGTAAAATGCAGATTCTGTTTTAGTAGGTCTGTGTAGGGCCTCAGAGTCTGCATTTCTAATCAGTTCCCAGGTGATACCAATGCTGCTGGTCGGGGACCATGCTTTGAGCAGTAAGGCTCTAGACAGGCCAGCTACATAATTTTTAGGGGCCCAGTGCTAAATGTCAACATAAAAACCCTGTTCAAGTGAAAGGTTGTTTTCTTCTGCACTCTGTCTGGACCTGTCATGGTGTTTTTTTATTATGAATTTAGTGTCGCTTTCCCTCTGGAATTACGATGGATACTCTTAAGGGGAGTAAATACACTCATGAGGACTTGGAGGATCCTACTTGACCCCAACCTTTCTCCACTGGAGATGAAGGGTGGTAGTGGTCACAGGGTGGAGGCTGAGAATGGGTGACAAGGATGAGGCTGGAGGCATCAGCAAGGGTTTAAGCCCCAGGCATGTGTTCTATTGTCCCATCAGATTTCACTCATAGAACACAAGTTTAAAGATAAATTTCATTAAACCCCAAATGTAAGACTCCCTGAACTTGGGGTCCTGTGTCACTATACTGATCACATGCCTGTGAAGGCCTGGTTCCAGAGCTGTGCTTTCTTAAACGTTGTGTTCAAATATAAATGAATCCTTAATCTACACATTGAGTTTTTAAAATTAATTTTCCCTTTATTAAAATTAATTAACAAACCAAATCTATCAACATAAAAAAGGATTGTATACCTTGTCCCCTAAGATCAGGAATAAAACAAGAATGTCTTCTCTTGCCATGCCTCTTTAACTTTGTACTAGAGATTACAGACAGAGAAACTAGGTAAGAAAAATAAATAAAAAGGGGCTGGCATTTTCCCTTTCTTTCTCTGGGATGCCACACAATTTTCTCTCCCCCCTACATCTTCCCTTCTCTCACTCCCTGCTCTCCGCTCTCTTTCTCATCTCTGCCCCCCACTCTCTTCCCTTTTTCTAATATAAGCTTATACTTTTATATTCTAAAAATAAATAGGAATCAGATTGAAAAGAAGTAAAATTATCTCTATTTGTAGATAATATGATTTTATACATAGGAAATCCTAAAATAGGTCTATTCAGATTTTTTATTTCTTCTTGAGTCAGTTCAGTAATTTTCTTTTTTTTCTAGAAATTTTTCCGTTTCATATAAGTTATTTGATTTACTGGTATACTACTGTTCATAGCATACCATTATAATACTTTTTATATCTTTAAGGTTGGTAAAATGTCCCTTCTTTCTTTCTTAATTTATTAATTTCTTGGTGAACATAGCTAAAGTTAGCCAGATTTGTCAATCTTTTTAAAGAACAAATGTTTTGCTTCATTAATGTCTTCTATTATTTTTCTAGCCTTTATTTCATTTATTTCTATTCTAGTATGTATTGTTTCCTCCATTCGACTTGCTTGGGGTTTAATTTGTTCGCCTTCTTCTATTTCCTTAAAGCTTGTATTTTATATCCTCAATTGTGGGAGTGAAGACCAAAGGCAATGTAAATAGTAGCTGTCATCCTTAACCCATAAAAAGCTTGTAGCCAATCAAAAAAGATGCTGAGTATGTATAATAAGACACTAGGCTGCATATAGGCACAAGAAGAGGCCTGCTGAGGTCTGTGAAAAGGAATGGCCTTCAAGTAAGATGACCAGAGTTTTAGTTCTATGCTCAGGCCTCCTCCCTGGGCCTCAGTTTTCACATTTTATAACTAAGTGGTTTCATTAGGCTGAGGACCTTCGCTCAATTCTAACTTTCTATGATCTACAGTGAGACTAGAGCAGGACACAGAGCTTCCTTGGGAAGACAAATACCTTTACTAACAAAGATAAAGAGCAGTCACAGCAACCAAACACTTAAGAAACAAATGGCTGCGACTAAGAATGAATGTTACAAGCATTACATAAGTCAGGCGAAATCATCCTGAAGTTTCCTTTCTCACCTGTGAAATATAGAATGAGGAGGATTATTACGCCTGATACTACCCCGTGGGGATGTTTTGACAATGAGATGAAAACAAAATGATGTGAAGAGGCATTAGGCAACCACCACCAGCAGAGTTTCTCAAGTGTGCAGAGTACAGCTCGGAACAATAATATTGTCGGGATTCCTCCCACTTCTCTGGTCTCTCACCCGCAGAGCTGTTTTCCCCGAAGGAGTGACAGCTTGATGATTCTGACATTTAACCAGCAGAGAGAGATTCTCCTCTCATTTCTTCCAAACTTTCCTTTTACTCATTTCAGTTGCTGGATGAATGACCTTAATCATAAAACAAAACCCTGTGTTTACCCTCCCTGATAAACATCCTCCCATGTGGGCAATAAAGAGCTGATGCAGGGACTGCAGGGTTGGATATTTGGCAAACACGATCTCTTTTAAGCACCTGGGACATTGCTTACTCAGGAATCCTTGCAGACGCTGCCCTTGGCGCACTACCCAATCTCCTTTAGCCCTCCTCTTTCTCTCAGTTTCCTAAGGATAGGAATAGCAGTCACTTGACAGACACACTCTTTGCCCAACTTACTGGCAACGCATGTCCTCATGGCCTGTATTTTATCCTCCTGCTCTTGGAATGAGACATGACAGAAGATATGCCTAGACCAAGGGCCAGCAAACTCTTTTTCTGTAAAGGGACAGCTAGTAAATACTTTAGACCTTATAGCAGGGGTCCTCAAACTTTTTAAACAGGGGGCCAGTTCACTGTCCCTCAGACGGTTGGAGGGCCAGACTGCAGGCCCTTGGGACGAGTCAGCTGCTAAGTAGGACAGGCAGTGGCAGCAAAAACACGCTGTGGGCTGGATAAATGTCCTAGGCGGGCTGTTAGGGAGTCAGCTAGATTTATCCTGGAGGCCATGGTTTGCTGGCCACTGGCTTAACTGATGGAGAATCATCATGATTCTGAGCTGCAGGTGACCTGAGAACTCCTCCTGCTGAGGAGAATTTTCTTGTTTTGTATGAATGGAGAGACTGAAGCCAAGAGAGGCTATATGGGAAGCTATAAGGGAAAGGGGCAGAGCGGAGACTAGAACTGCAATTTCCTGATTCCCAAATAAGTGGTCTTTCTAATCCCCCACAAAAGTGCCACATTCAAATAAGGATTTTCATGTGCTGATTAAAAAAAATCTGGACCTTGGCTTGGCACCTGCAGCTCAGCAGCTAGGGTGCCAGCCACATACACTGGAGCTGGCAGGGTTAAACTGGCCCTGGCCTGCCAAAGAACAACGACACCTACAACAACAACAACCACAAATAGCCAGGTGTTGTGGTGGGCACCTGTAGTCCCAGCTACATGGGAGGCTGAGGCAAGAGAATCGCTTCAACCCAAGAGTTTGAGGTTGCTATGAGCTGTGATGCCACTGTACTCTACTGAGAGCAACATAGTGAAACTGTCTTAAAAAATTTTTTGGACATTATAAAACCTTTCCTCCAAAAGATTAAAATTTAGAGAGCTCATTACATCTGCTATTCCATTTCTTCACCTCTCTAGATGATAGCCCCAAGTCTTGTTAAGGGAGGGGCTGTGAGTTAGCAGCACATTGTGAAAGCTGTTCCACTCTGCTGAGAGGCTTAGCTGACCAATCATGGCAAAGATTTTTCCTGTGATGACAGTGGATGTCATAATGGCAAAAAATGAAATGAAATTAAATAAAATGCGTAAGAATCTGCAAAGCAGGCTGATCTCCATTTCCAACATCCAACAGGGTGTTGATGTTATATAACACCCCAGAGATGGAGATGAATTCCCTGGAAAGATGGACACAACTGGGATTTTGTAACCTGAGATGCTGCTGTATTCCTTGATCAATTCTATGAGTTTTGTAGTAGACTCCCTGGTGTTTTCCAGAAATACAATCATATCATCTTCAAAGAGTGAAAGTTTGATCTCTTCTGACTCTATAAGGATACCCTTGATCATCTTTTCTTGCCTAATTGCAATGGCTAAGACTTCCATTACAATGTTAAAAAGCAGTGGAGACAATGGGCAACCTTTCCTGGTTCCTGATCTAAGTGGAAATAATTTCAGTTTAACTCCATTCAATATGATACCGGCTGTGTGTTTGCTGTAGATGGCCTCTATCAGTTTAAGAAATGTCCTTTCTATACCAATTTTCTTAAGTGTTCTGATCATGAATGGATGCTGGATATTATCAAAAGCTTTTATGCATCAATTGAGAGAATCATATGGTCTTCATTTTTTAATTTGTTTATGTGATGAATTATATTTATAGATTTACATATATTGAACCAGCCTTGAGACCTCGGGATAAAACCCACTTGATCATGGTGTATAATTTGTTTGATGTGTTTCTGGGTTCTGTTTATTAGGATCTTGTTGAATATTTTCGCATCAATATTCATTAGTGATATTGGTCTATAATTTTCTTTTCTTGTTGGGTCTTTTCCCGGTTTGGGGATCAAGGTGATGTTTGCTTCATAGTTATGGAAACAGCTTGACTGGTTACAGCTGGGTATTTGTCTTATTTGGACATGGACTGATCAGTTGGCAGCCCAGGGAAGGCTTCACAGAAGAGTGAAAGGTTTGTGATTCTGTATTTCTGAGGACAGGACGAGGTCATGTTCACTATAATGGTCTCAGAGTCTAACACATAACATGGCACAGAGTATTTTTTTCAATAATCACTTACTAAATGAATAGAAATAGAGTTGCCAAGTGGTCAGGGGAAGAAGATGTTCTTTAGAAAGGACCTGGCTGTGTGAAAGCTCAGAGGTATGAAATAACTGAGTAATTTCATGGAACTATGAAGAAGTTTGATGCTACTGGAACTTAAAGAGTTGGCAGAACCTGGATGTATAGGGCCAAGGTCATGGAAAACTTCATGTGCCAGATTAGGAGCTTGAATTTTATCCTGTAGATTAAGATACCACTGATTTTTAAGCATGATGGGAAATAATTAAAATGATTTTGGATCGTTTTTAAGCATGATTAGCAAATAAGGAAGGTGATTTGGAAGGAGTGACTTGAAATAGAAAATTGGCTATGGGCTATCACTGCACAGACAACAGATCAGGTGTTACTGCAGTAACTATTCAGGATCACACTACTCAGTAAGAAATACAGATGACCTCTGTCTTCATTCTCATCAAACTTCCTAGAAGGATAAATTCTGTCTTTATATGTTTTAGTAACTACATTATGAGCAAAGTTCAACATTCTCAAATGTTTGAAAAATTAGCTGTAATTCTAGAGAGAAGTCATCAGCAGAACTATACATGTACTTGGTAAACAATATTTATAAAAAGGCTTTGTACATCCAAATTGAATGCTGTTACAGAAGTAATTAGAATTTCACAGATGCTCCAAAACTCTCTCCCCATTAAGATTTCTTTAGTGTGCTGATCTGTCTCATCAGTCTGGTGTTTTGAAAATTGTCACCCCTCCATTCTTACAAAGAACTTTGGTAATAACTATTTAATCTCCACTAAACAGTATACGACTGATACAGACCAAAGAAGGCATAAGAGCTCTGCTGAACCCTTTAAGAAACTTCCCTTGCTCAAGCTCTTCAAACACTAAGCCGTTAAGTAAGGGATGGATGAATGGCAGCCATTTAACCTTGCACTATTATTATGCTTTTCCATCTTGACAGAAAAGAATTTCCCTTAATCATTAGCATGATTTCAACATAGTGTTTTATCCTTGGTTGCCGATACATTGAAAACACTATCATTAGGAGGAGAGGAGTGATATTTTGGATCATTGATCACTTAGATCATTTTCACGCAGATGAACAATATACAGTACATGTTTGCCATTAATCCTTCTGTTTATGTCTTTTTTTTTTCTGATTTTTTTCTTTTTCTTTTTTATTGAATGGTAACTATGTATATTAATGCACTTCTGGGGTACAGTGTGGGGTTTTCACACACAATCCGAAACACTTCCATCAAACTGGTTAACATAGCCTTCGTGTCATTTTCTTAGTTATTATTTTAAAACGTTCACATTCTATTCTTAGAAAGA
>NW_003852397.1:31533401-31568593 GCF_000181295.1 Otolemur garnettii
TATTAGGTTATAGCTTTCATATAAAAGGTATAAATTAGTTTCATAATAGGGGTGTGTACATTGGATACTTTCTCTTCCATTCTTGTGATACTTTGCCAAGAAGAACTTCTATTTATGTCTTACAGAAATTTATTATCTTATAGGATTTAAGTTTCTACAGCTTCTTTAAAACTCAAAAGAATTTAACAGATTCAGAATTAGTGGCAAAGAACCTGCTACATGTCTGCCACCTTGCCAGACACCTTCATGATAGATATGTAGCAGTGGGGTAGGGGTGGGGGAAAGACATTATAATATAAACAAACCCTTATTGCAATCTTATTAATTATTCATATTAGTATACTTTTAACAAAGTATGTTCTGTATATTCCTATTATCTAGAAAAAAGTTCCAGTTTAGTTTACACAGCTAAAAGAGAAACCTAGCAATCGTTAAATCATTGAATACTTATGTTTATGGTTTCCTTGAAGTTAATATAATCTGCAGAAGGAATGCTGCACATCGTACTGGGGGTGTACCCCAATATGCAGCCAACATATACCTGTTCACCGTGTATACTGCTTGCATCACAGTGCCTGTAATTATCTGCCTCCCTGACTAGGTTGGGATCACATTAAGACAGGGACCTTGTTTTCTTCATTACTCTGTGACATCTGGCTTACTGCATATAAGTTTAATAAACATTTGTTGAGAAGGAGGAAAAGGAAAAGAAATAGAGGATATAAACTTCAACTATGGACACTGGCCACATTCCTGGCTGTCCCCCATGTTCTCATTTCTGACCTTTTCTGTTTCCCTTTAATTCTTCCTAACATTTTTCTCCTAATTCTGTCTAGCATCCTTCAATATCCTGTTCATAACTGGCCTTATATTGATGGAAAAATTTCAGGAGAATTCAGGGCTTTATAAATGAGGTACCTCCATTTGGGACAATTTGTCCTCCATAGAAAAAGCACCTAGTGGGTGCTCCTTGGTAGAATTAGAAAGTTTTGCCCTGTTTTACCCAGGAACCCACATTATTACTAGAACCACATTTCAACTGAGTCTTAACATCCATCTCCTTATGCAATGTCTTGAACCTGCCAGATGCAGATTGTGAGGATGTGGCTGAAACACAATACATATTCCAAGAAAATTCATAACTCTTAGGCACAGTGCCAGGTAGCCCATCACACACTGACAAGGCCACATAAGAAGGAGAGGAAAAAATCCAGAAAGAAGATACTTCATTTTAGCTTATAACTAAGTTCTTTATTATTTAAAAAAATAGTATTTATTTTATACTATAGAATTATTTATTTGAATTACAGATTGGGGTGCCTGTAATCCTACTACCTGGGAGGCCAAGGCTGGAGGATCACTTGAGGCCAGGAGTTTGAGACCAACCTGAACAATACAGTGAGACCCCATCTCTACAATAATGTTTTTTAAAAATAGCCAGATATTTTTAAAAAGCATGTGCCTATAGTCCCAGCTATTTGGTAGGCTGATACAGGAGGATAATTGAGCCCAGGAGTCTCAGAAAAAAAAAATTCAGGCATTAAGGACTTTAAAACCATGATTCTCAAGAACCCAGAGAATCAGTATTATATAGGAAGTTCTTAGAAATACAAATTCTTGGCCACACAGCAAACCTGAATTTTGAACCCTCTAAGTGATTCTGATTTATGCTCAAACTTTAATCTTACCTTGATGCTACAGAAGAGACTAATACTAAACTCAGAATGCAAAAGGGCATCTTCTAATTCAGGACCTATTGAAGTTATACAAATGCTAACTCATTTATCTAGTCCACTCATTGTGATGTAAGAAAGGGAAAATTTCCTGCCCCTGTTTTAAATAGGAATCAAATTCAATCTGAGTTCAGGGATGGGGTCAAACCACTGCATACAATATTTTCAGGACTGCAAAGTTAAAACTTGTTTGGTCCAAATCACCAGAAAGGACAATGCTGTTCTTTCCTCTCTTATTGAGAGTTAGGAGTAGCCCTACAGGACTCTTTTGAAGACACTTAACATCCTGACATGCTCAACAGGCAAATGGGCATTACCACAAAGCACAGGATGCTGATGAACGTGAGCAAAGGCTGGCTGAACTCACAGAGGTTTTATTTTTATGTGAGAAGGCTGACACTCTGACATATTTAAGCTTATATCGTCCCTGGATCTTGTTAATATGCTGACATATATTAACAACCACAATGATTAATAAGCTCTAACTATTACTACAGCACAGCTGGTGAGTCTTCAAAAGTGTAATTAGAGCAAAGCAAATATCACCCCTTATCTCCTATAAGACTATATGAGGAGACTCTCTTCGCAGTTTTCATGTAATGACAGGGAAGCACTTGGGCTCCTGAAAGCAATAAAGTTCTCATGTGTGTAATGAGGGTCCTGCCATGAATTCTCCCTGCAGACAGGAATTTCAAAAGTACATGCTCTCATCATCTCGATATCTGTAGCCATAATCAAAGGACACCTTCCATTTGAACAGCACCATTAGTTAGACTCCACTGCCCTGGGAGCATTAGAGGTCATCACGATCATAAGAAGCAGTGGAAACGTTCAGTTTTAGCAATTTACATGGAGTCAGCACTGAAATGTCCTATGAATCATCCCAGCAGGTGCTAGGATGTAAGCAGTGCAGAGACGCCCCAAACAGAAAAACATTCACCAAGGTCCTTACTCAGTATCTTGCAATCAGACAGTCTAAAAACAAATCATTTTAATTCAAGAGTACATGTAATTTTTTGTTTCATAACTTAGCTTTTAACAAAATTTACAAATTTAGATTTACTATAATCTTCTCAGTAATCAAGGTGTCCAAAAGTCTTAAGCCTGCCTTGACAGTAGGCCCACTAAAGTAATGGAGTAATTGGGATCTTTGCTTTCCAATGCTAATCTCTTTAAAAATTGACTTCTAATCTAAGAATTCATGTCCTTAGTACTTTTTAAAGTCAAAGCTTACAGTTGACAAGAATCAAGTCTATATCTCATATATATCATAGGTTTATACAGCTATTTTTTATTTTAGACTATCTATGGACTTCCTTTTATGTATGGAGAATGTAAATTTGGTTCTCTTTCTGCTCTGTTGAATACACATACAAATATTTTCCCATCTATCTTTCCAATACCATTATATCACAGCTTTTTAATAACTCAATGTTTAAATTATTATACCTATGTAAATACTGTGAGATCTATAATATGTATTTTCTTCCTTTTATAACTTTTTTGGAGTTAATAGTTTCTTTCAATTGTTTACCTTGCTTACTTTTTCGATTGCTTTTCTCTAATTTATTCCCAAACTTTCCAAAGGAACTGAAAACCTTTCTCATTATGGTCAGATCCCAGTGAGTTACCCGTTAATTCAATTCCTCCACTGGAGATACCCACACATTCTTTGGAGCTCTCTGGCTCATTCTAGTCTAACTGGATTGTTCTCTAGCCCTGTTGCCCAGCTATCATCCAGGGACCTTTCCTTACTGTCATTCTGAGAATCCCCTTCTCTCTTATGTTGGATTGATGGTGTATATACTCTATAAACTTCCTAAGAAAAGTCATGAGAGATTTATACTTTTGAGACCTCATTTTTAAAATGAAATGCTTAAAAATGTCCTTATTCTTCTCCAACACTTGATTGGTGGTTTGGGTAGATAAACTATTCTAGGTTCTAAGTTTATTGTTTTCTAGTTTTCAGATATTATTGAAAAATAAGGCACCATTCTTTTTCCTGATACTTTATAAGTGATCTGTTTTATTCTCTCTAGATATTTTTATTTGTTTGGTAAATCTATTCTGTTCCTTTTTCCTAGAATTTCTATTAGATGCTAAACCACCTGTACTGATCATTTTGTTTTCTTATTATTTATTAACTATATTCTGGATATTTTCCCCAATTTTATCTCCCAAATCTTCTACTGAATTTTTTTTTTTCTGTGATGGAAATTATAATTTCAAGAGCTCTTTCTTATTCAGGGCATATTTATTTTTGTTTGTTTCTTGGAGGTATTGGTAATATCTTTTAGGATTTAAATAATTTTTGAACTTTCATTTTATTTCCTACAATATGTTTCCCAAGTCCTTTGTTTTTACTTTAATCTCTCTCTTGCTTGTTCAGTTTCCTCAGATATTGTCTGCCACCTGGCTAGATCTTCAAATTTAAGCATGAGACATTACAATCAATTTAAGTTCTTTCTGTGGATTCAGGGATTATTGAGCAGTAGGGATTACTGCCTGGTAGGACTCATTCCCACCATTTCTTGGGAGAACATTAATATTTTTAGGATTCTCAGACTGGTAAATGTTCTCAGAGAGATATCTTCTAAAAAGCTCATTCTCTTCCAGATTTAAGGGGTACCTATGTTATTAGCCAGTGCTTCAGAAGCCAAGTAGGGGAGTTGTTGGGGATTTCATCATTCAACATGCAGACTTTCTCTTCTTCTTTCTATTTTCATCATATCAAATCACCCTGCCTTTTGGTGTCCCTCATGTCCCTTCATGCAGAGCCTCCCTGATTCAATGTCCCCCCCCCCAAATTAAATCCACTGTCCTCTGTCTTGACTGTAGACAGGAATTTCCTGGCTGTGCCAGTGGAGGGGAAAGGATATGGGGTCTATTTCATCTTATTTGTATTGTTTACCAATCCTATTTTTATTTTCACTCACATCTTGTCCTCAGAGGTAACTGAGGCCTCTAACTCCTGGGCCTTTCTGAGATTCTGTGTGTTCAGTTGGCTTGCTTCTCCGAGCCTGCTGCTCACATTCTCTTCTTTCCCACATACATCTTAGGTGCTGACCTTAGAGCTTTCTCGGTTTTCTAAATCAGTTATCACTCATCTATTTGTTTTCAAGTTCATTAAAGCTCTCATTACTCTCATTTCCCCTTTGTTCCCCTTTTTCCTATAGGTCTCTATCAGCTTTATTCCTTTTTTTATTTTTATGGGGATCCAAAGAAAGATAAGAATGTACCTTTACTTTATGATTCTAATGCTTATTTCTAAAAAAAACATACAAACTAGAAGGGAATTTAAATATCACCTATTTAATTCAGTGTTATTTAAATGTTTTTGCAGTGAAATCTATTTTTTTCAAGACACAACCTTAGTTAGAAATCTAATTTATAAAACAGATAAAAGTGAAACTATTTTGGTTGAAGCTGGTAAAGAACAGAATCTGTATGTAATTTCTCTTAAAAATATATAAAAATATTTATTAAGGGTCTCTTCTGTGCCTGGAAAAACAGATGAGCAGCACCAACACTCCTTTTAACCCCATGGTGCTCAGTATATCCCCTTTGTCTAATCCTGGAGGTGCCTAAGGAACCTAGTTTGAAAATTACTGATCTAATCAAACTGAGGTCCAGAGAGGGAAAATTACTTAGTCATAGGAAAGCCTTTCTGATCTTCAAGTCCATACTTGGGAGTTAAATGTTTATAACTTTACATAACTTTAATAAATGATACTGATACGCAATTAAAGAGATCACAGGGCGATAGAGGAGAGCTATGTTATGACTGAGATTTCCCACATGGAAACATAGAGTAAGCTAGAAAAAAGATATAAGTTGTAAATAGAGCTCCTAATGAAATACTGAATGTTTGCCCACTTGAAAACTTAATTGTTTATCTTTATTCCTGCCATTCCCTTTGAAGAAATTACTTTTGGTTATGCAGTTAAAATTTAAAATAAAAAACTCATAATCAGGCTTGAAAGAAAATAAATCTGAGTTTTTTTCATCTAGGACATGAAAGAATATTCTGTGTGACAATTTATCAGTTAGTGCTATAAGTTATCACTATTGATCTTCTTGGATTAAAAAAAATAGAACTTAAGAAATAGGGTTTTACCCTGAAAGCACGGCAATCCTGTTTATCGAGACTGACAATACTAAAGAAATTGCAGCTTTGTTTTTCAGACTAAATTTCTTCAAATAACTGACTAATCTTTGGAGTGATGATCCTTTCAGCTTGACTGAATGCAATCTGCTTCTCCAGGACAAAGGAGAGAGGGAGAGTCCTTTTCTAGAGACTATAAAATCTGTATTTTCTACTGCCAGGCTACCATTTGATCACACAGGAGTACAGAATTTCAATTATTTCATCCTTGGAGCCTGAGAGTCACTTAGAATAATAACAAGCAATTCTCTCAGTTTCTTGGCCATTGGGCCAGATACTCAACTATGTTGGTCTCAGTTTTCTCTTTTGTAAAACTAGGAGGTTGAATTGAAATATCTATAAGATTCCTTCTAAGCTTTCTACTTCCTGGATATTCCCATAGTCAGTAGCTATCACTGTATTTTGGAGTCTGAAGAAACTTACCTAGAGAGGTGCAACCTAGAACATTTTCCAAACACCTGGCCAATGCTTCAATATCACTGTCCTGTAAAAACAAGAGAGAAAGATTTACTTTCCTTGTATGATGGAAGAATACTGAATGACATGGAAATATGTTTTTGTGATATCTAGGCCAAACAAAACAAAAAAATCTGGTTGCAAAATTCTTTTACAATATAATCCTAGTTTTAAAAAGAAAACTATCTATATATACTCTAGAACCCCCATAGTTGATCACCTCTCTACATTGAACACCTCAAGCTGACCCAATTTTCATAGACCAGATATTCACAGCATGTACCTATCAGCATAGTAGGCCTAGTTCCTTATGTTGACCACCTCTGTCTATTGACCAGTTTGCTACAGTCTCGTGGGTGGTCAACTTACAGAGGTTCTACTGTATATATACCTACATTTCTCTTTCCATATCCATTTCTAGATATATTGCTGTATCTCTTATGGGAAGAATACACACCAAAAATGTTAACAGTGGTTTTGACTAAAAGATGAGCTTATAAGTGATCTATCTTTTCTCCTTTGTGTGTTTACATCTTTTCCAAGTTTTCTATAATAAACAACTATTACTTAATCTATAAAAATAATAAATGTTATTACAATGAAAGAAAAGTTTTGTTCAATCTTATATATGCTGATATACTATGCTGATATGTACATGCAGTGGACGTCTGGTCTATGATATTTGCTTAATAAAGTAGAAATCAAGTGAGTATTTTTTTTTTCCCAGAGAATATTTCTAATAGCTCTTCTTGGATGTTTATGGTCTTCATGAAATAATAAACTTAAAAGTTGCACTCCTTATTTACCTTAACCCTCAACAAGAGTCAGACATCACCTATGAGGGTTGGGAGTCTCAGAAGACTATTTGATAACAAATACTGTCTTTAATACAAAATGAATATCTGTCGTCCTCCACCCCATAGGCTTTAAATAACTTAAAACAGCAACATAATGATCTGGGAGAATTAAACCTCTTAGTTATTTTCATGTTTGTGGTTATACTGAGGAAATTAATAATTTATAGCCCACCTGCTCCATTTCAAAATAAGCAACACATTTCATACTGCAATAATTGACTGAATTTTAGAAAAATATACTGTACTATAATAGGTTACTTCAAAATGCTGCATCCATGTGTTGGGTTTTATTTTATAATATCTGGTAGGGTTTGGATAGACACTTTTATGCATATAGTAAAATTAAACATCATTTCATACTCATAATATACTTAAGAGGCAATGATGAGGAAGGCATGACTTGTCAGTGCTGGTCAATGAGGCCAAGTCACTAACTAAAGACCTCTAGAGACTAGCTCTGGAAGGGACCAGGCAGGGAAAGAGAAGAAGGCAAAATAGACCCTTTGTTTGTGCACCCCTGTGTATTCTACACTTAACACACAGCTTTGAATTAGAGAGGCACTCAGCCAAGAGGCACCTGCTGGAGGACAAGCAAAGCAACATCAATATATGCAGGTGATGCCGCCAATCAGGGAAGCCCAGGTTCTAAGCCTGCTCCAACACCAGGCTGTCCTAGGACTGGGGCTTGACCTCCCAGCTGTCAGGTTTTGCATCCATGAAACTAGGGTTGTCACAACCCATGATAGCTGCTATAACAAAATATTATAGACTTGGCAGCTTATTGTTATGAAAGCTGGCAAATCTAAGATCAAGACACCAGCAGATTCAGTGGCTGGTCAGGACCTATTTCCTGGTTTATAGCTGGTACCTACTCACTATGCCCTCACATGGCAGAAACGAGAGTTCTTTAGGGCTATTTTGTAAGGATACTAATCCCACTCATGAGGGCATCCAATCACCTCCCAAAAAGCTCCATCTCCTAATATCATTACATTGGTGAATGGATTTCAACATATAAATTAGAGGGAGACACAAGCATTCAGACCTTAGCAGGGGTTGAATCAGAGGATAAAGAGACGTGTAGCTCTAATATCCTATTCTTCTGATTAAAGAGCTATATGGACAGTGAGTATAGCAGACTGTTTCCAAAAATGGCTACAGCAATCCCCCCTCCCGCTACTGTATCCCTCACATCCCTTTCTCCACCCCTTGAATCTGAGCTTTCCCTGTAACTTGCTTTGGCCTATAGAACGTAGCAGAAGTGATGGTATGTGACATCTGTCACTAGATCCTAAAAAGGCATATATCTTCCATTTCACTCTCTTGGAAGCCAACAACCATGTAAAGAAGTCTAGGCTCTCCTTTTGGAGTAAGCATGTGGTGAGAGAAGGCCTTGGTACATCAAAGGCCATGAGAGGATAAAAGAGGTCCACAGCCAATAGCCAGCACCAACTGCAAGTAAGTGAGGCCATTTTGGACACCTTTAGTCAAGCTCCCAGCTAAATGCAACCACTTAAATGAATCTAAACAACACCACAGGAAGCAGAAGAACTGTTTAGTGAGAGCCCAAGTAAACCCAAATTGGAAAAAATGAATCATTGTGTAAATCCACTGTGTTTGGGTATGAAAAGAAAAGGGTAATTGAGACACTAAACAAACTGAGGTCACTGACTTTCTGTGTTTATGTCCCCAGCACCTAGCATACATGTTTCTTGTGGCTTCCTGATTCGCAAGGAAGTAAAACAGAGGAGAGGGTCAGCTTCTTGGGCTGCCATACCCATAGACCTTCAGCTGGACAGCAGGGCTCTCCCCCACTCAAAGCACATTTTCTCCACTAAAAAAGTGGAGGAAAAATTGCACTACTTTTTAATTTTGTAGTCTCTGTCAAAGTCAGTTAACCTCTCTAAACCTCAGTTCCTTAATGGTAACGTGAGAAGAACAATGGCCTCTATCTTAGACAGAGCTCTCATGAGAAAGAAACAAGTGAAATCACAAAAAACTTGAGCACAGTGTATGTTTCATTAGAAATAATGAAGAGAAGAAAGTTGGATAGGATGGGATGAACTGGGAGAGGGACAGGGACATAGAAGATTAAAGAGTCCCAATCACTATGTTTGCTGCTACAGAGCATGGAGAGTCTCAAAAAGTGTTTGAGTTAAATCAATGCAATAGAAACAGCAAGATACAGAGACAAGGCTACAAGAAGCACTTAGATGGCTGAGACACATTGATTATATTTCCCTAATACAAAGGTTAGAGAACACTGTATGTGGGTGTGAGGAGGCCAGAAATAATCCTAATAATACTGAATGAATGAATGAATGTATTCTAACTTTTATTTAGGTCTTGTTATGTGCCAATATACATGTATGAAGATACTTAACCTCTACAAGGTAATAACTATTTTTCTCTCCACTCAACAGCTGACAAAACTGAGGCACAAACAGGTTCCATGATAATAATACAGCCAAGGACACATAACTAGTAAGAGGTGAGAAAGCCAGCATTGCCTCCAGAGCCTGAACTTTCTCAGCTACTACATTACATTACATGTACATACAGTAAAAGGCAGGGCTCCCAACCCAGAGGAGCTCATGATATTGGTGAGGAACCAGGCTATGAACTCATGAAAAATACCTAAGAACGATTCCTGGGCAGATATGTATATGTGTAACACAATGCACCCTGGAGACAAGGTGCATCAGTGGCTTCTAACCCCGGGCTCATAGGGCAGCTTAAGCAGAACATTAGTTCTCCGGCTACAAACGGTTTTGACAGGAAGCAAACACATGAGAATGGGGAACACACAGGCACAGTCATGGGCCATATGGGCACCTGGGACCTCTGCTAACTTCCCTTCATGCCCCTGAAGACTGTAGACCCAAAGGTCATGGACAATGACTGAGCTGAGTTTATATTCCCAAAAAGTGACAAGTCATTTTCTACCTCTAAACTGCAGATAGGGTTATTAAGAATAACTATATCTACTATATCTACTTAAATTTTTTTTTGTAAATTTTGAAATAATTTCAGACTTCCAGAAAATTTGTTAAACAGTATGAAAATGCCCATATATCCTTTACTCTGATGTCAATATTGTACGTTTACTTTATTATTCTCCCATGTATCTATACACATCAGGGTTTCTCAACCTTGGGACTACTGGTGTTTTGGGCCAGTTAATTCTAGAGCTTTGGATTAGATAAGTCTAATATCCTGTAGAACACTGAACAGCATCTGGGGCCTCAAGCCACTAGATTCTAGTAGGACCCTTCTATTGGCCCTCCTGCTGGCACTCAGTAGTGAGAACCAGAAATGTCATCATACGCTGCCAAATGTCCCATGGGGGGCAAATCTCCCCTCGTTGAGACTCATTGATCTATGTCTTCACATTTATCTCTATTATCACATACAGATTTTTTTTCCTGGCCAAATTTAGAACAAATTGAAGATCAAAATAAATGACATTAGAAGGTTATAAACCATAGAATAAAATAAGATGCCAACTTTACCTTTTAACATTAAATGAAATTATCTCTATTTTGAAAAAGACAATTTATGTCAAAGATCAGGTTCTACATTTTTCATCTTCAATAACTAAGAAAAAGAGTTCAAGAGATTGTTTTACTGAGTTACAATTAATTTAGCAACCAACACATTCTTGGCATTCTAGAAATTATCATAAATAATGGTAAAAAACCTCAACAGAAATATACCCACCCCATGAGAAAAAGGAGAAAAATGGAAGTGAATGCCAAGCCTAAGCTATTTTCTGATATTCTGCCCCCTGTGTCCACTTTAGCAGAGATTCAGTCATGGAAAACACATTTCAGGAGTATATTATGTGGGGATTATGCTTTTGATTGGAGTTTTTGCATTTCCTCATTGTTTCAAACTGAAACATTGTTTTAAATTGAACTTTGCACGAGTTAAGAGAGAGAACCGCATCTCACTGGATGCCAAATTACAGTGCCTTCTACTTGAGGTCTGGGAAGCCACATTTTCAAACGCTGTGAAGATAACAAAATAGCTTCTTTGCTGATTAACTTAGATGTTCTTCAAGTCTCCTTCCCCCATAACCATCAATCCCTCTATAACAGGAGCATGCCTTAGAGGTAGGAAGAACTGTCTGTAAGATTCTGAAAAACTGCCTGGCAGTTTCAAGTTCAGTCAAATACCAGATTTTTTTTTTTTCAGAAACAGATGCTGTCATTTGAATAATGAATCAGAAATTGCTTTTAAGGAAAGGTAGCTGTTTTGAAAGGTCCATTCAGATCTGTGATATACACAATTATCAATGCCTACCTAGCAGCCACAGAAAAACCTATGACATCTGGAGCACTCTCCCCTCTAAATAATGTTTTTTAAAATATATTTTATCTAATAACTTACATTCATTTTTTAATCTGGAAATGATATGATATCAATGAAAATAAGTACCCCAAATCTTCTCACTATTAACACATACACACATACACATATATAGTCAGTTCTTTTCTTTATACATCCATCTCTTAGATATTTGAGATTATATTATACATGTATGCTACATATGTGTCTATATTTAAGATAGTTGAGATTAAACTACATATGTGTATCTATCTTTTAGATATTGAAGTTATATTACTTATGTATGATATTTGTGAGTATACATAAAATAAACACACTTAAACACTTGTGGGACTTTTAGCCCAATGCTATAAAACCTTCCTCAGAAAAATAATTTCAATGGCTGGATAATATTGTACCCTAAAGTTATATCATTAGACATCTAAGTTGCTTCCACTTTATTTTGGTCTAAATAATATTGCAACGACTAACTTTGCACATAAATCTTTGCTACACATTTATTATTACTTCCATGTAGAAGTGGAATTATTGGGCCAAAGAGTGTGAACATTTAGAAACCCTCATTTTCCCTGTTCTTGTTCTTTCCTCTACACTCCCACTCATCCCAGCTAGTGTATTTTTTTCCACTATGAGCTACAATCCCTTTATTCATTTTTCATCTTTCTCTGTATTAAAATCTACTTTGTCTCAAGAAAAAAGAAAAAAACAAGATGCATCCATTAAAGCCAAAATGACTGATAAGGCTTATGTGTTATCTCTTTCATGATATTTGTGTTTCATAAGGGATGTAACCTCAGATCAGAAAAATTTATTTCTAATAGCAAAAGTTTAGGTGGCAGCAAGGTATGTCAAAGGGGAAGTTAATGGGATCTTCTGAGGGTTGTAAAACCACACTGCACAGATCTTCATTTAGTTATCAGTCAGTCTTCTTTGAATAAATAATCCTGATTATCTCCTCATCTTAGAGTTAGTCATTAAAAAAGATTAAATTCACAAGGAAAACTGTGTCACTTCATTACCCAGTTGTATTTCATTCAGAAAACATGTATTAAATGCCAATTATTGTCAAATGTATACACAAAATGAGGAAGTCAGATGCAGCCTCAGATCATCATTTTGGGAAAGATAATCCTTTTCTGAGGCTGTTTATTTCTCAAGCCATGCTGACAGCTACTTATCAAGAGACTCCAGTCACGGTGTAGTGTTCTAGCTTGCAAACTCCAAGGAAAAGGGTGAAGCAAGGAAGAAAAGAAGCTTTGCCACACCTATTAGGGAACAAACCAGTAAGAACTCACTCATAGGAGAAGCCTAGTGCCACAGGTTTATTGTTCCAAGTTCAAGGACGGTGAGTCTTGAGATGGATGAAGATGCAGTGGCAGGACCAGAGGAAGGTGAGGCATGCAGATATAAGATGCTGCACCCTTCCCTCTCCACCAACCCAGTGAACATCTTTTTTTTTTTTTTAGAGACAGAATCTCACTTTATCACCCTTGCTAGAGTGCTGTTGTGTCACAGCTCATAGCAATCTCCAACTCCTGGGCTTAGGCAATTCTCTTGCCTCAGCCTCCTGAGTAGCTGGGACTACAGGCACCTGCAACAATGCCCAGCTATTTTTGGGGCACAGTTTGGCAGGGGCCAAGTTTGAACATGCCATCCTCAGTATATGGGGCTGGTGCCCTACTCACTGAGCCACAGGTGCTGCCCAGTGACCTCTTTTGGTCATTAAGAGTTAAAGGGAAAAAGAATTTTATATTGACTAAAAAAAAGTATTTGGTTAGGAAAAATATTGAGCAGGTCTGAAACTTAAAGAGTTGGAGATGACAAACCAGTGGGAAAGGGTTTACACAGTTCTCACTGAAGCTGACTATGGATAAATAAGAGAAAGACTTTGCAATGATTTCTGTAAAATGATAACTATATACAATAGTGTGTTTATTGACAAATGAATCATGAATGTGTGAGTGAATGAATGAATGAAAGATGCCTTGCTGCCATTAGAACTTAGTTTGGGATGAGGACTCAGTTTGGGCACCAACAGTCCCTTAGAGATTATATATCTATATTTAGACATTCTCAAGAGCTCTCAGAGGTTTATTCTGTTCATTGCTCCACCACCTTGAAGGAGTGAAAGCTCAACCTCAGATGGTGGGGTACTGTCACTCCCAATGGCATCCAGAAAAAGCTTGGCAGATGTCAACATACATATAAACAATTTCACAGCTACAGAAGTGTCTCATGTTTCCAGTGGCTGAAAGTTGCTCAGAATGAGTGGGAACTGCTGCCTATGCTTCCAGGCTGTGCTGCCAGGTCTCACACCATGTTGTTTGCTGAACAATCCCAAGCAGGCACAGATCTATAAATGTATGTACAGAGTTGGACATAAACTTCCCTTGTGGCTCCAGCTGCAGAGAACTGCTCAGCTAAGCTTCACCTTGCTCAGACCTCAGCCACATTGTCACACTCAACCATTCCTTATGTCAGCAGATGTAAGAGTGTGCAGAGGTCAATTTCTTCCACCTCTTGGTTACTTCTCCTCTCAGAGTCAGTCCACAGAGGCAAATCCCACCAACCATGCAGAGCCCTCTTCTCTACTCATGCACAGTAATTCTGGGCTCACCTTTTTTCCCTAAAAGACCTCATTTGAGTGTAGCTAGGACCACCTTAAAGCTGTGGCCATGCCCTGGCCACAAGAAGCCATAAAGCTCAATATAAGTCTGAGCACTTCTATGACTCTTCTATGTAGATGAACATCACAACTCTTGTAGATTTTTTTGTAGTTTCCCTTATATTGATGACATTGTTGATGATGGATTGTTTTCATTGAGATAAAATTTGCACAGCGTGAGATGCAAGATCTTAAGTGTATAGTTCTATGGGTTTTTAAAAATGTATACGCCTGTATAGCTACCACCTTAAATGAGGTAATAAAACATCTGCCATCCCCAACAGATTTCTCTGGCTTTCTTCTAGTCAATCAATCCCCACCTCCACAAGCACTGTTCTGATTTCTGTCACTGTGGAGTCACAGTTAAGACTTTGCTTTAGTTACCTTTCACTGCACTGACTTTTCACTCAAATAAAACCCACTCTTCTTTTTTTTTTTTGAGACAGAGCCTCAAGCTGTTACCCTGGGTAGAGTGCTGTGGCATCACAGCTCACAGCAACCTCCAACTGCTGGCTCAAGCAAGTCTCCTGCCTCCACCACCCAAGTAGCTAGGGCTTCAGGTGCCCACCATAACTCCCGGCTATTTTCTGGTTGCAGCCATCATTGTTGTTTGGCGGGCCCAGGCTGGATTCGAACCTGCCAGCTCAGGTGTATGTGGCTGGCGCCTTAGCTGCTTGAGCCACAGACGCCAAGCCAAAACCCACTCTTCTTACAAGATCTTCATAGATAGCTATAGCTTGCTTGACCTTTGATCTTATGGTTTATATTATGTGGTTTCTCAAACTGGCCCAGTCCTTTTTGACCTAGGTCCTTCCTACACACTGCTCTCTTTCTCTGAACACTTCCTCTCCCAATTCCCTTTCCTCATATTGAGGGGCTGGCTCTGTCCCATCCTTCAGGTCATGGCTGAAAAGGGGTCTCTTAGAAACATTCCCTGACTTCCTTCCTTAGTAGGTTGTCGGGACCCATCGGACCCCTGTGGCCCTGGTCTTGATCACAACAGGAAGGGACCAGGTGTGATGCGGATTAGAAGTACAAGCTTGTAGGAGGTGGACTAGCCCTTCTTTGCGGGGTAGCCCCAAGCAACCTCCGCACCAGCCTTTTATTGAGCCCGTACTACACAGGTGAGGGGAGTAATTAACAAATGACTATGTGCTGAAGACTCGGGCTTTTCTTCCGCGAGGAGCACCTGTGGATGAATGGCCCGCGGTCCACGCCTCAGCTGCAGATCATCTTGCTCGATGTCATCTGGCTTTTGGTGTCCCCTACAGTCCTACAGTTTGAGGCTCAGCCCTCAAACATCCATTTCCTCTATCACACCAGCTTCTTTATTTCCTAGTTGCTCTTATTTGTTTGCATACTGGCTTACTGGCTACCTACACCGGGATTGTACACTGTAGGCATTCATCCACTCATCCCTTCATTCATGTATACCACAATATTTACTAAGCATTTACTCTGCTAAGCATGTTCAAGTGCTGGAAATAAGCAGATGAAAAACTAGAATCTCTGACAGACTATAAATGAATAAGCAAGTGAACAGTGGTAACTCAGACGGTGAAAAGGACTATGGAGTCAGTAGAGTGGTGGGGGAGGAGCTCAGGCCAGTGGATGCTATTTTATGTAAGGTGGTTAGAGTTCTCCCCACTAAGGTGACACACAGACTTTAAAGCAGGGAGGGGACAAGTCACTTGTGTATCTGGCAGGGAGGGCATTCCAGGCTTCCAAGGCCAGGAGGAGTTCAGTGTGACCACAGTGGAGTGAGCAGCGCTATTTCTCACAGTAATGGAAGAAAAGGAATCAGTGAGGTGACAGTGATAAGAGTGTGCTAAAAAGTCATGGTGTAGACTTGGCCTTTTACTTTGGAGCATCACTAAGGGCCCAGTTAGAAGCTACTGCACATACAAGGAGGTGATGGTGGCTTTGGCAGTAGGAATGGAGGTACTAAGTAATGGTCATATTCTAAACACACTTTGAAGATCAAGCTGTACTCAATTAAATTTCCGAGAAATAGGCTCCATGACTGTTTTCTTATGGCTTTGGAGACCCTGCAGTTATGATGGAGTATTTTACTCAACATCATTACGACGGAGGCTTTCTTTTTACTCACATCAACCTTTGAGTCATGTCCTCTGCACAGATGGGTCGTTTCAACCCTTATCTGACAGGCTGACTTGACTGCACAGTAGGGGTTCCCTGTAGGAGGTTTTTATGCCTTGCCTGTGTTTTCCCAGGTCGCTTAGGGCCTCGACAAAAGAGCATAATACTCACAAGTCTTTTTGCTCAGTTTCTGGAATTAAAAGAGCACATTTCATTTGATTTTTGTGGGGGTTTACCCCACACTTATGGACTGGATGTAAAGGTGAGTGAAAAGATGTGAGTCAAGGTTGCCTTAGAAGTAGCTGGCTTCTAAGGGGTTTGCGTTTGGACATGTTTATTTTAGGATCCCCATTAAAGGTTCACATGAGTTTTAACTGATGCAAGGGCAGCCTGGATACACGAGTCTAGGGTTCTGGTTTGAGGAATGGAAGGCGTGCATTTAGGAGTTGTCAGCTGGTAGATAATACTTAAATACACACATACATGAGACTAAGTGAGATGTCCAGGAAGATGGCAGTAGGGCCACTTTCTTCACTACCATATAGCCAGTGCCTAGAACACTCAAATATATGCTGTGTAAACGAATGACCAAAGAAACAACCCACCATCTTTTTTCCTACAAGTACTCTCCTACAAACTGTGCCCACAAGAGCCCTGAAAATACCACTAAATTACAGAAACCAAAACACAAAGGTGACCTTATCCATTTTCTGCAGACTCAGACGTACCTTTCACATCTCAGCTTGATCTCATTAAAAGCCGAGCCCTTGCTTATATGCATTCATAATTCATAGGAAGGCAGAGGATGCCGTTTAGCACAAAGCTATAGGACAGAGCTGATGGCACTTTCATGAGGGCTGCCCTGAAATCAGGAAACAGAGATCATGACTCCTGTCTTACCGCTGATGGTCACCTTCTGCCTTAAAGGATGTGTAGTGATGAGAATACAGAGCCACATCTGCAAAAGTCAGACTGCAAACAAGCCCCCACCCCGGTTCTCATAACACTGAACATCTCTGTCACTGAATTCAGAATTGCTGAAATGTGACTGTCAGTGTGTCCACATTTCACTGTTCATGCCTTATTTGCTCTGCATTATTAAAACATCCTAACTGCAGCTGTTTCTTATTAATGCCCAGGTTTGCAGCAAGTCAGTGCCCGTGGGGTTGCTTTAGGGTTTTAATGACGTTCATAAGTATCTGATGACAGAACTCTCATATGATATTTGAGATTATGTTTTGGAAACATAAAGGATGAAGAAAAAAGAAAGTGGGGCTGATGGAGCAGCAACACAACCAGCATCTACCCAAGAACACGGGGTCATGGATTTTCCAGGAGCTGGAAAGGCCCATGCACCCTCTGCTGCAATCATTTCTAGAGTTCCAGCTGTGTGGATGGGAAACTGCCTCCAATCGATCCCCTCCACTTGCTCTTGATTAACTACTTAATCACGTCCAATAGTCTAGGGAAGACAGTCATGCAATTTAAGTGAGGATTATTGGCCCCAAAAGAAAGAATTTTCACATTCCAAAAGGGAGCCCTCGCAATACACAGTTCTTTATTACAATTACAATTTTTAACTCTAGTTCTAGCTTTATTCTTATTTAAATCCTACGAAATAAGTGAAAAACTTGGCTCTGTGTTTAAACATGGCTGTAAGTCATCAGCTCATGGTCCACTTTTACACATCTTGAAGCTGAGCCTGAGGTCCCAAGTATCTATCTCCTTTACTTCTCCCTGACTAACTTCTATGTTATAAGATCTATACTTACCCCAAATGCCTAATAGTTGACATGGTGAATATTTGCTATTTTGAATCCCAGATTTGTAATTGCACGGGGTGATCTACGTCAAATTAGTAATTCTCTCTGTTTCATAGTTTCCTCACTTGTAAAATAGGATGGAAGATGTTAACTCCATAAAGTGCTTGTGAGTATGAAATGGGATAAGGCGTGCAGAGGGCTTAGCATAGCACCTGGCATGCTGCAAGGTAGCTGTGTCTTATTAACCATGACTGCTATTTTCTCAGGTATGACACGATCCCTGTGCCTCCAGATTAATAGGTTATGTAGGAAGGATACATCTCCAGCAATGGCCCAGATGTGTCATGCCCCTTTTCTCCTAGGCTAGACACTATGAGATAGTATTCACACTCCCTTTCTAGGTAATAAAAATTTCAGAAAATAACATGAATTTTTTTGTGCAATCAAATCACAAAACAGTTGGATGGACCTTTATATTTTTCTATTTGCAAATGCTGCTTAGGAAAGTTTTCATATTTTTCATAGATGTTTTGTGTACCATATGGTCAAGGCATCTCAGCTCTGATGACAGCCAGAGAGACAGCAATTGGTGCTGGGTGGTGGGGGAAGAAGATTCCTAGAGAGAAAAGCTCCCAAAGTATCATTCTGATTAGCCTTCCCAGCTCTGTCCTTCACCCTGCAGCTCCAGGGCCAGCACAGCAGAGCACAGGGCATTTCACAGGGCGGGTCCTTGTCCTTCCACCACCCATCTACCTGCAGACCTCTGCTCAGCCACCACAGGAAAGCCGTGGGGCTGGGGACCTCCCCACCCTCACATAGAGAGGAACACACAGACTCTCTGCACTCCTGCTCAGATTTGCTTTGTCTGTATCTACCCTATTGCCCCTGTCTTTTCCTTCTACCCCTTGGTATTGGAGCAAAATGGGGGTATGATCCTAAACACACAGTGAATATAATTGTAAAGATTTAGGGATGTAAAGCTTCCTACAAAGCCCAGTGTGCTATATCCCACAGCAAGCTGTGACTGGTCCCAGCTGGATCAAAAACGAGCTTTGCTTTATCCCAGACAAAAAATGGGAGAGAGGGAAGGAGGTGAGAACCGTGACGGAAGTGAGAGCTGGGATGGGAGTGGGGGTGGAAACTGTGCATCAAAGTCACTCCTTTAAGCCACACACACTAAGTGTACAGAAGGCCTGTCAGAAGGCGTGACACAACAAAGTGGTAGTGTCCACTAACACTTTAGCAAGGCTGGCTGCTTTGCAGCCTGGCATAGGTGGGGGGAACACTGGCAGAGATGATGAGCAGCCTGCAACAGTGGGGAGGCTGCTTCCTCTAAGGTCAGTTCAAGACAGAAAGTGCTTCCTCACACATATGAAGGTCAACTAAGATCATATAAAATAACAAGTAAATCATTTCCACTATGGGGACTCTAGAGTTCTGGCACCTGCTATTAAAAAAAATAATAGAGAGGTGAGCTCCTTTTTGTTTTAATTTTCTTAGCTCAGCACTTTTCCTAGAACTGGTATAACTTTTGCCTGTACATAGCTCAGTACTTCTGTCTAGTATTGATAAAACAGACTACCAGACAATACAATGGCCCCTCGGCTGTTCCCTCACACCTACTGTGTTTACTCTTTCATCAGCTCCCTTTCTCCCTTCCTTCCTTTCCTTCCTTCCCCACAAAGGTATCAGTAAGTTTTGAGGCTGTCCCTGTGTACTTCACAGGCATTTCTCTTTCATCTCTAATTCTGTCTTGTCACCTGCTTCCTTCAGACCTGAGCTGACACAGCATACAAAATACTGAATAGAATGAAGGTGTTGAGGAATGTTAGCTGCTATTGTTATGATAATTATGATCTGATTAAACTAATGACTACTAACAGAAGAAAATCTCAGAGGCACCTACCCTCACGATGATCTAACACAAGTGTCCTTCATAGACTGTTGGGCCTTGCCTGCCCTCTATCCAGTACTCTGCACTGTGGCAACATTCTAAGAAGGAAATTGTTTCTGTTTTTCCTAAAGCTGCACTGTGCTGAGAGAATTTCAAAACCACAGGAGGAATTGGGGGAAAGGCATTGAAAACTTCAGAATCAGCTGGAAAAACAGGGACCTCCATAGCCCTTCCTCTAAGCAAGAACAAACACCATACTCCTGAAAAGTGGTCTTAAATAAGCATCAGTGACATCATATTCACCAAACAGAGCCTTTCCACCAGAGTTCTGTGTCTAGGGATTATTGTCCACCTGGTGTGTGGACTGCTGGTACACCTGGGCTGTTTATTAGTCTTGGAGCATGATGATGGTCAAGGCAGCAAGGGAAAGACAGAATCTGAAAACACGCATCAGCCTGCAGCCTTAGACATCGCACAAATGCTGTGGAGAACCTGTTAAGACGACAGCTGTAAACTCTATTCTCCTGAGATTTAAGAGGCTGGTTTCAATTCAGTGACCACAGACTTCACAGAGGAGTTATCAACAATATGATAATGGCTTGAGATAAAGGTGTTATTGACGTTCCGCTTATTACAGCAGGGAAACAACTGGTGACTAATAGCAATTAGGTACTTAATAAAATTGTTCTTTGGAGATGCTGCTGCTTAAAGATTGTCATAGGTGTCACAAGACTCAGCAATCAATTGGAATGAAGTCCATGGCTGTTTTTCCTTTTGAACATGCTTCTGTCAAAGTAATAAGTATGTGACTATGGCCCCATATGAAAAAAGGAGAATGCATTTTGATCTGATTCCTCACATAAAATCCATGGGCATGATGACCACCTAAGCAAACCCTGGCACACTTAGGGGTCAAAGGCAAGACTAGATAGAGGGGAGAAGAGGCAAATCCCAGAGACAGTGACAGGTGTCACCCAATTCACAACGTCAACAAGGCTAGGTTCTCAGCACTGAGTTCTGTAGTATAATTTGTTGTATGTTGCTTAAAAATTAAACCAAAATAGAAGAGTCTACACCCATGACAACCATAAATCTATCACCTTGTTGGGGAGAGGGAAGAAACTATACTGCATTACTGGGAAAAAACAAATGCTATTGTAATTACTTGTCTCTGATACAAATTACTCTGCTGTGATTTAATTTATACTCCTGTTTCTATTACACCAAGTCCACTCTAGGTCAGTAATACCTGCACAGTAGTAAAAACTTGAGAATGTGACCAACCTGGGCCTCAGGTATGGTTCTGATCCTTCCCTAGCTGTGCAAGATTCTGAGCAAGTTACTTCTCTTTCAGAAACTCAATTTCCTCACTCAGAAAACAGCAATAAGAATAACTACCCAACAGGGTTTTGTGAGACAAAATACCATCGTGTATGTGAGAGACCTTAGCATCTTTTTGCAATAGATTATTTAAAATAGATCACAACCTATCATGTAACATGTAACAGAGACAATAGATTATTTAAAATCAATCACAATCTATCATGTAACATGTAACAGAGGCAGATTATTTAAAATCAATCACAATCTATCATGTAACATGTAACAGAGGCACACCCAGCAAGTAAAACTACTTTTATTTATCATTTGTCTTCAGGCATAAGAAGAGGGGGATTTTTTTTTTCAT
This sequence comes from Otolemur garnettii, assembly GCF_000181295.1. Classification (NCBI taxonomy): domain Eukaryota; kingdom Metazoa; phylum Chordata; class Mammalia; order Primates; family Galagidae; genus Otolemur; species Otolemur garnettii. Next base: position 31,555,072 of record NW_003852397.1, read on the forward strand.
ACTAATTATGAAATTTCTCTTTAACATTAAGGAGTTTTGGCAGTGTCCTCAAAAGGCCACAGATGTTTAGGTAACTCCATAATAATACAGCTAAGATCTTACTATTAAGCACTTTATTAAGTTCTCAGAATCAATCTAAGTACTTTATATTGATTAATTCATTTAATCCTCAAAACCACTCTATCAAGTAGGAATCATTATTCTCCCATTTTATGAATTAGAAAACTGAAGTGCAGCAAAGTTTAGTAATTTGTAAAGGGTCATTGAACCTTCAAGTGATGAAGCACAGACTTGGATACAGGTGTTCTGATCGCCAACCTCGTATTCTGACAACTATACCAAAGATGGGGCTCCTGGACTCCTATTTCTTGACTGAGGAAGTGTTTGCCATCTAGTATTTTATTCATGTGGCTTTCTGTGTCAGTTCTACTATGTTAAAAAATATTTTTAAGTGTTATTATGAGTACCTAAAATTTTGTCACTTGATGTTTTGAGTAAAAGTTGAGCACTATGTATTTTGTGTATCATGTTTTATAATCACTGGCACAGAATGAAGTCTATAATCTTATAACAACATTTGTTTCAGTTGTTTACAACAATGGCTCAGAAGCAAATGGAAATTACATTCTCAATCTCTGGTAGGAGGTGCTATTGTTTTCCAGATTCCACTGGGAAAAATGGGGAAATGCTTTAAGGAAAGTTTTTATTTGGGTGTTCTGAATCTCTTCTTTAATTCGGTATTTTTTTCAACATTTATTTGTTTGTCTCTTCATGTATTCGGCTATTAAATTCTCTCTCTGCTCTTTTCTCTTTATTTTTCTCTTGCTCTTGTCACTTTTTCTGCTCAGTCCCATGTCCATGCTCTTCTAGTTCTCTTTTCCCTGCCTCTTTCTCTGATACAAAACATGAGAACATTTCTTACTGTTCTTATTTATTTATTATTGTGGTATATTGCTCGTGCCTTATTTAAAATGATTGAATAAATGGCATACAACCTTTCCTCTACTCCAAAAATCATCTATTGAATTAAGTTTGCAGTGACTCACATACCCCTGATTGACTTTTATTTTAGTTACTGAATATTCCCAGTTAATAAAAAGTTCTGTACTTCATAGAAGTACAGGATTGAAAGGTTTACCAGGTATCACTTAAGGAGAAAGTGCAGTATATGTACATAAATTGCCTGAAGTCTCCGTCTTTCTCCTCACACGAGGGGTGCTTTTTCCTTCTCCTTGTTGTATAGACACAACACAGAAAGCACATGCCAGGGCTCTTTCTTGGCCTATGGCCACATAGGGCTTAACTTTGCCATAGTTAGAAAGATCTACTATAAGGGGATATACTCAGAGATTTCAGCACTATATGTAAGGATAAGTCCTCAGAAGATGAACATTGCTAGAAAGATCATCTCTTAAGCCCAGGATCTTTGTGTTTCATCGTTAGAAGGAAGTCATTCTTTATAAATTTGTATTTGCATTAAGTGTGTAAATATGACTCAAAAATTTGATTACCAAGTAGAAAAGTATACCAAAATCCCATTCTTTCTTCTAAAGAGACACTTGGATTGTTTTTCTAGTAGCTGTATATGAAGCGTTCCTCAGTGTGCAGACAACATAGTGTGCACCATCCCTCCAGCCCTCCCCTCACCAATATGGTCCAGATCAGATCCTTGGAACTCCATAGGGCTGCACCTACCCCTGGGTCTTAGAAATCAAGGCTTGTCACATGGAGTCATTATCACAGCCCAAGTCCCTTATCCTTCACTTCAGGGTTTTAAGCTTTCTTTACTCTTTCTGGAAGAGAGTCCAATCAGTACCTCAGACAGTTCCATGACTGTGGCAGGGGAAGGTATGTACCTGCTGGTGTGTTCGGTAAGGAGGCTGGGGTCCCTCATCCTTGACCTCTCCCTCTGATGCTGAGAACACTATTTCTTCTTCCTCCTCACTCTCTTCAGAACAGGAATCAAACACATCAGCATAATACTCTTCAGCCACAAGTGGGTCTTCCGGGATCTCTGAAATAAAAAATAAACAATTGGGTACTACCAGTCATTGAAATTATAATAAGGTTAGGATCTCCTGTGTTTTATAGATATGTATATATCGTTTGCACTGACAAAGCTTCCATGGAGTATAGAGCTTAACTGTAGCTTTCTGAAAGTATCTGATTGAGTGTAATAAACACTCCAGCAAAATGAAACCAGTAGAAGAAAGGAAAACATTTCATTTACAACCGCTTTTTGAAGAGAAGAAAATAAAACCATAAAATAAGAAGAAATGAAATGCTTTAAATTTTTGACACTTACAAGCATGAATCTTTATTAAAAATGAGATTTATGAGCAAAACAAGGACAAGATACCTTGGCTGAAGGACCCTATTATACAACATACATAAAGTTTTTAGTAGAAACTATGTCAACATTTTTTATATATATTTCTTTATTTAGTGGTAAGATCAGACAGGATAGATAGGCTATATTTACCAATGGCATTTTGTCAAACTGGGGAAAACATTACAAATTTTTCCTAATAGGCTATAGGGCTTTCATGATGCAGGTCACTCACACTTACACTCTTATACTCAGCATTTTCTGTTGTTGTTAAAGTTGTTAAAGTTAAGAACAGTTAAGCTGATGCCGATAATCATCTACTTAAGTTACTTGATACAACACTGTTATAACTAAAATAGAGTCTGTGCTTATAACAACCTTCAACAAAGACAGGCCTGTATGGATCACCATAAAGCATTGCAATATAAACTCTAATTTGCTAATGGGGGCCTAGGTATAAAGAAATATCCTTGAGTAGGGAGGGAATAAAAATTACATAATAATACTGTGTCACAGCAACACAAGTAGCATTTTAGGCTTTGTACCACACTCTGACTTAAAATCAAAATTATTCTTCTAAATCATACACACAGAACTGTTTTTCAATCAATTATAGCTATTTTCTACTTGCTGAAAAAATATGGAATTTGGGGCAGAGTATCAAGGTTTAATTCTAGTTCTATCACCTCGCAGATGAAAATTCAGGCAAGGGACACAAACTTACTGAGCTCCAATATTTTTCTTTCTTTTTTTTAATTGTTGGCGATTCATTGAGGGTACAAGAAACCAGGTTATACTGATTAAATTTGTTAGTTATAGTCCCTCTTATAATTGTGTCTTGCCCCTAAAAGGTGTGTCACACACCAAGATCCCATCCCCTCCCTCCTTCCTTCTCACTGCTCTTCCCTTCTCCCATCCCCTCCCTCCTCTTCCCCTCTCTCTGCTCTTCCTTTCCACTACTCCCTCCCTCTTTCTCTCTCTCTGTGCTCTCCCCTTCCCCCACTCCCCACCATGTACTAGGTCATTAGTTGTCCTCATTCAGAATTGAGTACACAGGATTCATGCTTCTCCATTCTTGTGATGCTTTACTAAGAATAATGTGCTCCACTTCCATCCAGGTTAATACAAAGGATGTAAAGTCTCCATCTTTCTGATGGCTGAATAGTATTCCATGGTGTACATATACCATAGTCTGTTAATACATTCCTGGTTTGGTGGGCATTTAGGCTGTTTCTACATTTTGGTGATTGTAGGTTGAGCTGCAATAAGTAGTCTAGTGTAATTGTCCTTAAGATAAAAGGATTATTATCCTTATGGGTAGATGTCCAGTAATGGGATTGCAAGATCAAATGGGAGATCTAGACTGATTTCTTTGAGGGTTCTCCATACTTCCTTCCAAAAGGGTTGTATTAGTTTGCAGTCCCACCAGCAGTGGAAAAGTGTTCTTTTCTCTCCACATCCATGCCAGCATCTGCAGTTTTGAGATTTTGTGATGTGGGCCATTCTTACTGGGGTTAGATGATATCTCAGGGTGGTTTTGATTTGCATTTCTCTAATAAATAGAGACGATGAGCATTTTTTCATATGTTTGCTAGCCATCCGTCTGTCTTCTTTGGAGAAGGTTCTATTCATCTCTCTTGCCTATTGATACATGGGATTGTTGGCTTTTTTCATGTGGATTGATTTGAGTTCTCTATAGATCCTAGTTATCAAGCTTTTGTCTGATTCAAAATATGCAAATATGCTTTCCCATTGTGTAAGTTGTCTATTTGCTTTGGTTGTTGTGTCCTTAGCTGTAGAGAAGCTTTTCAGTTTAATTAAGTCCTATTTGTTTATTTTTGTTATTGTCACAGTTGCCACAGAAGTTTTCGTCATAAAGTCTTTCCCTAGGCAGATATCATCAAATGTTTTTCCTATGCTTTCTCTAAGGATTTTTATTGATCCATACCATAAATTTAGGTCTTTTATCCATCTTGAATCAATTTTTGTGAGTGGAAAAAGGTGCGGGTCCAGTTTCAGTCTTTTACATGTGGATATCCAGTTCTCCCAGCACCATTTATTGAATAGGGAGTCTTTCCCCCAGTGTATGTTCTTCTGTGGTTTATCAAAGATTAGGTGGCTGTAAGATGTTAGTTTCATTTCCTGGTTTTCTTTTCAATTCCAAATGTCTATATCTCTATTTTTGTGTGAGTACCATGCTGTTTTGACCACTATGGCCTTGCAGTACAGGCTAAAGTCTGATAAGCTGATGCCCCTGGCTTTGTTTTTTATTACTAAGAACTGCCTTAGCCATACAGGTTTTTTTCTGGTTCCACACAACATGAAGAATTATTTTTTCCAAGCCTTGAAAGTACAATGCTGGTGTTTGAATGGCGATAGCATTGAATCTGTAGATCACTTTGGAAAGTATAGACATATACTTGAGCATGGTATGTTCTTCTATTTGTTAATATCCTCTGCTATTTCTTTTCTTAGGGTTTCATAATTTTCTTTATAGAGGTCCTTCGCCTCTTTTGTTAGGTATATTTCTAGGTATTTCATGTTCTTTTATATTCCTAGGTATTTCATTTTCTTTGAAGCTATGGTGAAGGGAGTTGTGTCCTTAATTAGCCTCTCATCTTGGCTGTTATTGGCATATACAAAGGCTACTGACTTGTGGATATTTCAGATCCTGAGACATTATTGTATTTTTTGATGACTTCCAGGAGTCTTGTGGTTGAGCTTTTGGGGTTCTCTAAGTATAAGATCATATCATCAGCAAAGAAAGCGAGTTTGACCTCCTCTGCTCCTATCTGGATGCCCTTTATTTCCTTCTCTTGCCTAATTGTATTGGCTAGAACTTCCAGCACTATGTTAAATAGTAGTGGTGATAGAGGACAACCTTGTGTGGTTCCAGTTCTAAGTGGAAAAGCTTTCAGTTTTACTCCATTCAGTAAAATATTAGCTGTGTGTTTGTCCTAGATAGCTTCAATCAGTTTAAGAAATGTGCCACTTATGCCTATATTCTTCAGTGTTCTAATTAGGAAAGGATGCTGGATTTTATCAAATGCTTTTTCTCCATCTATTGAGAGGATCATATGGTCTTTATGTTTGCTTCTGTTGATAGGGTGAATAACATTTATGGACTTGTGTATGTTAGAGCAGCCTTGCATCCCTGGGATGAAACCTACTTGATCATAATGTATGACTTTTTTGATGATAAGCTGTAATCTATTGGCTAGGATTTTGTAAAGCTCCAATTTCTTTAGTAAAATTTAACAGAAGTATAATCTCATAGGGTGGCTATGAAGATTCAATAATTTGATTCTTATGAAAGTGTCTGTATACAAAGATGCTTCATACAAATGTTCACTCAGTTTCCCCATATATTAAAACAGACTTTTCATTAACTTTGATTGTTGTTGGAAGTAGTACCGTGTTTCCCCGAAAATAAGACACTGTCATATTTATTTTTTCTCAAGAAGACACACTAGGGCTTATTTTCATGGGATGTCTCTGCACTGAAATGCATCACTAGAGGATGTCTCCACACCCATCACTAGGTCTTATTATCAGGGGAGGGCTTATATTTAACAAATGCATAGAAATCTTGCTAGGGCTTATTTTTGGGGTATGTCTTATTTTCAGGGAAACACTGTATGGGACAAACACTCTGCGGTTTTGCCTGTAACTCCAGAATCCTTTGAAAGTAAAATAATGGATGAAGAATTCCTTGGCAATAGAAGATGTGAAAATCTGTCATCTAACGTTTCCCACTATAACACAAGAGGCTAAACAGTTGAATCACAGTTAGTAAGCTCTAAAGAAAAAAATTACATATATTTAAAACTATATCTGCCAATTCCATAGGAAGCAATATGTTGAGGATCTCATACTTTTTCTCAATTTCAGCACAGCCTATTTCCCCTTAACCTCACTTCAGATCACTGATTTTCATTTGAACACCATGTGACTTCTATGTAGAAGCCATGCTTAATAAATTTCTTCATTCAACTCACACACAGAATGACAAGAGGATCACAGCATGAGAAGCATATGAAAAGTGCACCCCACTGAGAGCTCCAGTTTTGCTGTCAAATAGGGGCAGGTGCTATGACTGGAACGGTGGATAGAACTATTAAATTTCCACATGACATCTTCTTTCTCTTCTTCCCCCTCCATCTAACCTTGAATTTCTGTTTCAGTCTCAGAGTTGTCCTTTCTCTCTCTCTCCCCACTCCTTCTAATTCCTCTTCCTCTCCCCAAATCCATCTCTTTGACATTTATTCAGTCATTCACTCATGAATGTTTTCTACTCTTGCTTTCTCTTTTTTTCTTTCTCTTCATTTCTCTGCCACCTACTTTGTTTTCAGATTTGACTATGACACAGCAAGAAATATCAATTACATTGTGGCCCAGTGCACAGAAATGTGCTTATATCCATATGTACATAAATATCTCTATAGTTAAAACAAAAATTTCAGGTATCAGGACCTACTCATCCAAACTATGTGTGACACATTCTGGTGTTTTCCATTATGTTCAATTTTTTTCTATAGTGCTGATTGCAACTTACTAAGCTGACTTCTCAACCAGCAATTTTAAGCATAGGTTTAGAATTCTGGCTTTCACATCAGAAAGATATACATTTAAATCAAGGCTTTAGCAAAGGCTCTGTAACATTGGACATTATTTAAACTTTCTGTGCCTGCTTCTCCTATATAAAATAAAGATGATGATATCTGTCTTACAGAGTTGTTGAACACTAAGTAGTTTAAAGGATGCAAAGCAATGCCCTATGCACACAGTATGCACCCAATAAGCTTTGATTGCCGTTGGAAGTAGTAGGGCAAACACTCTGTGGTTTTGCCTGTAATACTCATCACCAACAAGAAATATAAATACAGTCAGGAGTCACTTAACAATGAGAATATTTTCTGAGAAATACTTCATTAGGAGACTTCATCCTTGTTTGAACATCAGAAAGTGTCCCTACACAAACTGAAATGGCATAGTCTGCTACACAGTCAGGCAACATGGTGTAGCCCATTGTCCCTAGGCACTGAAACACTGCAGTTGACACAATGTTGAGTACTTGTGTATCTGAACATATCTAAAAATAGAAAAGGTACAGTAAAAATATGGTATAAAAATGGTACATCTGTATAGGGCATTTGCCATGAGTAGAGTTTACAGGACTGGAAATTGCTCAGGTGAGCGAGCATGAAGGCCTAGGACATTACTGTACACTACTGTAGACTTTATAAACACTGTATACTTAGGTTATACTAAATTAATTGAAACTGTCTTTTTTTAGTAATAAATTTTGCACAGAGAGTCTTAGTCCCTTTCTGTTCTCCTATCTATGATTCCCACCTAAGAAGGGGAAGAAGGAAAGAAATGGTCAGGGGGAAAGTGCCATTCCTGAAAATACACTGGGATGAATCCATCTCCAGTATTTCTTACTTAAGCACCACCAACATGGTACTGCTCACAAAAAGACTCACTTTCACAGGGAGAAGTACGAAGAAATGTAAGTCTGCTTAAACTGTGTTTGTCAAGCTACATGTTTTTCATACATAGACCCAATTTGAAGCCTTGTTTAGGCCAATGCTCAATTCTCCTGTCACTGAGAGGAAAATGGTTTGTGATAAATAGCTTTAATTTCCTTGCACCCTGAACTCAGCTTCCTAACAGGTGCACTGGCGTGGTATTCCAGATGCCCTCTATGTGGGCAAGCAGTGATAGCTTATGTTTTTGAAGGAATCCAGTGATGGATGCCTGAGCTTAGGTGCTGATGTTGCAAGTCCATGCTGAAGAAGAAGAGAAGCTATAATCGTCTTCTAGGAAAAGGGTATCCTTTGTCAGACCCTTCAATTAATACCCAAGAAAATCCCTTCCTTTAAGACGTCCCTGAGCCTGAGGATCACCTGTAGGGCTTGTTAAAACTCAGATTGTTAGGTCCCACCCCCAGACCTGCTCAGGTGGTACCTGAGAATGTGCTTACTCATAAGTTCCCAGGTGATACAGATGCTGCTGGTCCAGGGGCCTCATGTGAGAACCACGGCTCTAGGATGTGACTAGTTCAAGTAAAAGTGCTATCACACACTGTATAGAAGCCCTATAATAAAATATGTAAGATTTTATACTATTTCTACATATTACAACCCTTGCATGTGAAGCACAAAACATGAACCAAAAAAGTAAACTTTATTTTAGAAGAGCTCAAATTGTGCTTTAGTTGTCTCAGCTATTTACAATCTCAATGGAGTTACAAGTAATGGGATTATTTCCATTTTATTGATAGAAAAGAAGAAAGGACCCAAGTGCCCATCAACACATAAATGGATTAATAAACTATGGTATATGTACACCATGGAATACACTCATCCATAAAAAGATGGAGATTTTGTGTCTTTTGTATCTACCTAGATGATTTAGACAACATTCTCCTAAGTAAAGTATCTCTAGAATAGAAAAGCAAGCATCCTATGTACTCAATGCTATATTTAAACTAGTAGATCAACAACTACAGGCCCACAGGAGAGAAAAAACAAATTAAAGAAGGGGTGAGAGGGAGGAGGGAGTCTGGTATGTTCTCATCCAATGGATACAATATGGGGTACATGGCACACTACCTGGATGAAGGACTCAGCTACAACTCAGACTTTCCCTTATACATGCAAACAATGTAACCTAACCAGATATACTCTCATATTAATCTGATTTTTTTTTATTTAAAAAGCTAAGTATGGGCGGTACCTGTGGCTCAAAGGAGTAAGGCACTGGCCCTATATGCTGGAGGTGGTGGGTTCAAATCCAGCCCCGGCAAAAAAAAAAAACAAAAAAAAAGCTTAGGGTGAGTAGCCCAAAGTTGCAGTTACAAATTTGTACAACACTTTAAGAAACACATTCTTATAAATTATTCCATTTGATCACTGTGACAACTCTTTGAGTTACTCCAGAATAGCATTTTTATGCCCATTTTTCAGATAAGGAAGTGAGTTTCAGACAGGCTAATAACTAACCAAAGGTCACATAAGCCACATCTGAATCCTAGTTAGTTAAGAATTACCTTTTTGGTAGTAAAATTATTTCACAGATAAAAGTTGTGATTGTCTTCAATGTAATTTGAAAAGACACTGGACAAAAGGGACAGATTTTTTTAGTTATAAGATAGAAAAAATGAAGCTTAGTCATCTCGTAAACTGTCTTAAAGGAGCTGGGACTATCAGACACACTCAGATTCAGCTCAGTTCTCAGTACCCTCTGCCTCAGATATGCCCAAACTTGAATGTGCCTCAGAATCACCTGGAGGGCTTGTCAAACAGAGTCCTGGCCGCCACACCCAGCATATCTGAAACCATGGCTCTGAAATGGGGCCTGAGACCCTGCATATCTAATGATGGCGCTGGTCTGGCTACACACTTTGAAAACTATTGTTCTATCTTACAGGACAATAGGAGAAAATGACATACAGATGCAACTGTTGAATGAGAAACTCCTTGTTATTATTGCATTCTCTCTTCAAACTTTTAAAATAATCAGGATATACACTTAGTAATTTTTATAAAAACTTCATAAAACAGAAAATTTGCCTAAAGGCAAAACTAAATTTCCTCTAAAGGAACTTAGTTATTTAGAAGGAAGATCTCAGCCTGTGTGGTTACCACTATCCCAGATAATTCTAACCATTGATATGCTGTGAGCAGATGCATGTGACAAGCTTGCCAGCACCGTCCTCAGATTAGCAACAACTGTATCACCTGAGATCTTACTAGAAAAACAAATTCTCAGTACCACACCAACCCCAACCTACTGAATCAGAAACTAAGATGAGGATCCAGAAATTTGTATTTTTCTTTTGTTTTTAAAACCTTCTATTTCAAAATATTAAGGGGGTACAAAAGGTTTTGTTAATGGATCTACCTTATAATGCTAAAGTCAGGGTTTTCAGTGTGGCTGCCACCAGGACAGGGCAATTTGCATTCACAAAAGCTCTCCTGGTGATCCACAGTCCAGGTGGACCTCATTAGTGGTCTGAGAACCACCACTTTAACACAATGATTGGCATTTAATATCTATTTGAGTAAAAAAAATGCTTCTAATATCCTGCATAGATATAATAAATTCCAGGAGGGCAGGAGCCACGTCCATCGTGTTCACCACAGTATCTTCTAGGAAGGATTCAAAGGAAACTTTCAAAACTTCTTGTTGACAAAATGGATGCATCAATCTCCAAAAGATAAGAACTTTCAGACTATCATGTAATATCAAATATAAAGGATTTCCTAATCTTTTGGAAAGGTAGGCAAGGGAGGGGAAAAGAGAAAGGAGATTCCGACTTTCCCCTAAAAGCCCTACCCTCTTTCTTCCTTCTCATGTACTCTGAACTTCCCTGTCAGATGTAACCACACTATAAGAAAGTCTTCATACTAAAATTTCCAGTTACATTATATAGGCCCACCAAATAAGAGGACTCAGTCAAGATGATGTGGAGTGCAATGGCACTCTGTTAAACTGGGGCCTTTTCTAGGTGCCCCAGACTTTGCTTCAGACAGACATCCTGCCTCTCTCTGCGTATCTAACCATAGTGTCAGAATGAATGTTTGCTGAGCTGGGAAACCAAATGACTTGTGATGTAGGAAACCCAACAGACTCATATGCCCCTGTTCTGCGCCTTATCCCAGGAATTACAATAATATCCAAGAGATATATTAAAAATGTTTCTCACTGTATCTGCTATATAGGGGAAGTCTCTTTATAAAGACAGGATGATATATATTTCAGCTGTGATGGGAGCTCTTGGTAGCAGGCAGCTGCCCAGAGATGTCCTGCTTTATTTTTTCTTTATTTTCTCCTTTTCTGAAGAGGGCAATGTCTTTATTACATCAAGTTAGAAAATCTTGAACAAAGGCTATTATAAGGCTATAATAAGAAGAAATGGATTTATTGTTAGATCTCAATGTGGCCTCTCCAAAGACTATGTTCTCCCATTACAAATTGGGAAAGGCAGTGCTCAGAATAATAGTTATTATACTGACAAAGGAGCTCTCAAAGAATTTCTTATTTTCCTATAAATGAAATTTATGGTTGTAAAAAAGCCCAAATTTATTTTTAATAAAAACATTTACAAAGAAAATATCTCCTCATATGTAGAGGAAATCTATGATTAAAATGCTACAGCATTTTTAAAACAATAGGGTAAATGACAGTACCTTGAGAAGACACACAGAAGTGAACACTATCTGTGCCAAGTTGCCTCGGTTTCCCCCAGGAGCTCCATTTTGTGCAAGATAGGCACAAATTAGAAAAAAGACAGACACTGAAGACCATGTTAACTGATGTTATCTGCTGCTTCTGGGAAAGACTTCCTTCCACCAGGACCGGTGATACGAAGTGGTGATTAAGAGGGCAACCTATAGGGTCAGACTGGAATTCAAATCCTACCTCTGCTGCTTATTGGCTGCATGACCTTGGGCAGGCTATCTCACTTCTCTGGGTCACAGTTCTCATCTGTAAGTGGGTATAGTGGATATACTGAGGTCCCACACAAACCCTCTTACCAGACACACTCCAAAGTATCATCACACTCTCATCCTCCAGCTGCAGTAAGTGTTGGCTGCTACATTAGCCAGTGAGGGCTGCTGGAAGAGAACACCACACACCCAGTGGTTTGAACAGCAGACATTTCTTTCTCACAGTTCTGGAGGCTGGGAAGTCCAAGATCAAGGTGCCAGCAGGGTCAGATTCTTCGGAGGCCCCCCTTCTTGCCCTTTCTCACAAGGCTGCCCCTCTTCACATGCATGGCCCTAGTGTCTCTCTGTATGTCCTAATCCCCTCTTCTTATAAGGACAATAGTCAGATGCCCCCTCTGAGAATTGTTCACAGGTTCAAGAATCATCCTTACCAAAGAGGAAATGCCTTGCCTTCACTCCAGGGGCAGTCCTGGCCAGTGGTGTTATTTCTGTCCCAGAGCTCTCTGTGGGATCAGACTGGCCAGTCTCCAGCCAAGACCACATCCTTGCTCAACTCCTTCCTCTGCCTTGTCCAGACAGAGCTCCCTCAACTCAACCCTCCCACATACCTTAAAGCTCTCCCACAGTAAAATACATGCAATAGAATGCCCATCTCAGTCTCTGCTTCTAAGGAGCCCAACTAAAGGCTTGGGCATTACAAAATATAATAATATCTTCACTCATAGGTAAGACAAAAAAATTATAAAAAATAAATGATGCTATGTGATAAGATAAATATCCCTTAAAGGAAAATAGCCAGATGCTGGTAAGGTCATATTCTTTGATAATTCTAGCCCTCCGACCTTGTAGAAAATAGAGCCCACATTTATAGAAACTGCTGAAGTGAGTCTTTTGTCAGGTATCAATTATGTCTCACATGACTAAATCTTTTCTCTCTTCAGGTCTAGTTTCCTGACCCTGCTCAAAATCTCAAACACTCCATCTAGTATGATATTCAGACCATAGCAGGTGCTCAATAAATGGCAGTTATCATTACTCTCAGTAGGTAAAAAGTGTTACTTTCCATAATAGTTGGTGTGAGAATTCTCTTTAAGAAATTGTATTTAGAAAAATATATGGAAAATGTGCAGGGGAGAAAATAATATGATCCCTCTACCAAAGGTAAAAGGAGAGTTTTGGCCTTACTCCAGAAAGGGGGAGGGAAGAAGAGTGGAAGGGTCAGAGCAAGATGGAGGAAGGTCACATGCTCTGTGAGATACCAAATTCACCCAACACTTGGGCTGAGTGAAAAAGCTGGGTTTCATATCTGAACAGATGGGTGCCAAAGAGAGGCCTTCAGCCTGAAGACACAGGGAAGCCTGTAGTGACATGTTTTCAGCAGTTATGAACAGAGCTTCAAAAAATATATAGTTTAGGCTTGGTGCCCATAGCACAGTGGTTTCCATGCCGGCCACACACACCCAGGCTGGTGGGTTCAAACCCGACTTGGGTCTTGGGTTGAAGACCTTCCACTGGGCCAAGATGAAGATGTGAATGTGGAAGACAGTGATATTGATGATTCTCATCCTATAGATGCCTGTTGGTCACTTCTGAAGACCTACCACTGGGCCAAGATGAAGATGTGGATGTGGAAAACAGTGATATTGATGATTCTCATCCTATAGATGCCTGTTGGTCACTTCTGAAGACCTTCCAGTGGGACAAGATGAAGATGTGGATGTGGAAGACACCAATA
>NW_003852397.1:31568613-31576930 GCF_000181295.1 Otolemur garnettii
CCACTGGGCCAAGATGAAGATGTGGATGTGGAAGACAGTGATATTGATGATTCTCATCCTATAGATGCCTGTTGGTCACTTCTGAAGACCTTCCATTGCGACAAGATAAAGATGTGGATGTGGAAGACAGTGATATGATTATTCTGACCCTACAGGCCTAGGCTAATATGTGTGTTTGTGTCTTAGTCTTCAACAAGAAAAGTTAAAAATATAAAAACAGTTTAATAGAAAGCTTATAGATTAGGGATATAAAGAAATATATTTATACTGCTGTATAATGTGTTTGTGTTTTAAGCTAAGTGTCATTACAAAAAAAGGTCAAAAAAGGAAATAAAAATTATAAAATAAAAATGTTACAATAAGCTAAGGTTACCTTATTACTGAAAGGCAGCACCTGTGGCTCAGTAGGTAGGGCGCTGATCCCATATAACCAAGGGTGGAGAGTTTGAACCCAGCCAAACTGCAACAAAAAAATAGCCGGGCGTTGTGGTGGGCGCCTGTAGTCCCAGCTACTCAGGAGGCTGAGGCAAGAGAATCGCCTAAGCCCAGGAGTTGGAGGTTGCTGTGAGCTGTGATGCCACAGTACTCTACCAAGGACAATAAAGTGAGACTGTGTCTCTATTTAAAAAAAAATTACTATTGAAGAAAGAGAATTTTTAATTAATTTAGTTTAGACTAAGTGTATAGACTTTCACTCACCCACCACTCACTCATGACTCACCCAGAGAAACTTCCTATTAGCTCCATTCCTGGTAAGTGCCCCAATGTAGCATTTTTATCCTTTATATTGTATCTTTACTGTACTTTTTCTATGTTAGATATGTTTGGATACACAAATACGTAGCCACAACTGCTTGTAGTATTTAGGACAGTAACATGGTATACAGGTTTATAGCCTGGGAACAACAGGCTATGCCATGTAATCTTGGCGTGTAGGTGACGATACCACCTGGGTTTGTGTAAGTACACTCTATGATGTTCACACGATGTCAGAGTCACCTAAAGATGCATTTCTGAGAATGCATCCCTCATTTTAAGCAATGAATGACTGTATATTTAACGGGTCAATAACAGAGCTAGAGAAGACCACTCCTCAGCCAGAAGTAGCCTGTCCCTCAGGGAGATAGCTGAACTCTACCAACAAGATAAAAACTATTTCTAATATCCCAGCCTTCCATTCTCCCAGGAGCTAAGATGAGTGCTCAGTCTCTTACCCTTCCACATAGCTTCCCTTGCACTATTAGAAAAAAATGACTAACAGTTTGAAATTTTGCTGTTTTTGTGAAGGCATTTTGTGAAGGCATTTTTGTCAATCTCTAAATTTCAAGTCAACATACATTGGATTTATTTTTCCTCTTCAATTTTTAAAAGCAATCTCCCCCCTTGAAATGGTTTTCAGGGTTATGCAGTGAGTCATCAGCTAGGTCTAGGACACTGTTCTCATAGTACCCTCATTCCTGGTGGCAGCAGTTAAGATCCTTGATTGGAGCTCAGAAGTCATAGAAAGGGAAAAACCAGCAATCACTCCTTCCCCTGGTGAGCCATCTCCTTTTATGGATTCCATGAGCCCATGCTAGGATCCCAGAGAAGCTGTTATTCCACATGCCAAATGGCTGTTGCATCTCTATTTCATTACAAAGAGCCCCCTTATGGGCCCATGGGAAGCAAAGGTAATTTTCAGTCACCAATACATTTAGTGGGGCTGGAGGCTTGCAGTAGCATATTTGCTAAGGAATATTTTGAAGCAACACTCAGTCCAGGGAAGGATATGGACAGTCCCAGTGAAATCAACTCACTCAGACTGTGAAGGAGAAATGGACACTCCAGATACCTTTTTCTTCCCAGACACTCAGTTCTACAGTCAGCCCCCATCTTCTGCCTCCCTTGTGTCTTACCCAGGTTACCCAAATCTTGCCTAAAGCACTAACCCTGTCACTTTCCCCTTCAATGACACCCATTGCCAATAAAACTGAGCACAAAATCTTCATTTGACAGGCAAAGCCTTTAACCATCTGGTTGTAACCCACTTTCTCAGATCTGCCTCCTCCTCCTACCAATGAATTTGGTTGCCCTCATTTAAAAGTATGTACCAGAAATGGCTTCTGATTGGGTAGCTCTGGGCTGGGTCCAGGCAACTTTATTTTTCTGATTGCAATTAAAGCTATAAAGTTAAATAAATTCAGTGGCACTAGCTACATTTCAAGTGCTCAATACCCACTTGTGATAAGATTATAGAATATTTCCAACATCATAGAAATTCCTATCAGAGAACACATTCTAGATGGTTTTCACTTCATATATCTAACTCTGCTGGGCCACATCCTCCAGTTGCAATTTGGCTAGATTTCTTTGAGTCCCTGGGAAGTGAGTTCCTTTACTTCTCTGACCCTCAGTTCCTCCCTGGCCAGCACATCCTCCACCATCACAAATCCTTATTGTTGCAAAGAAAAGGTAGAACCTTAGGCCCATGGAGATGCTCCAGCCCTCAGTCCTGAACTTAGCAGAGGAAACACAGTGATTCCATCCTACCCCAGCCCAGGTCTCCCAGTGCCACAGTAAGGGACTTATAAAATCAATTCTTAACATCTTTCCCAACATAGCAGAACCCTGACAGCATCATGTCACTAATATAACTACAGGTGGAACTGCACCATAAAGACAAATGATACATTGATAGTCTTGAGGGGAGGTACATAGCAGTTGCTCAATTTTATGTCCCTTTGATGCTTACTTTTCCCATGCAGTAAGCTATAGGTTAGTACCTTGACCGTTTCTAAAATAAACCCTCAAAACAAGGGCTAAAATTAACTATGCTGATTAGTGTACCTTACAACATCACACATGAGGCTATAAAAAGAAATTATTTTCTTAGCCAAAATGCATATTAATGACCCTTTCTGTATGGAGGGCTAAATTAATTATAGTACAGTACCTTTTTTAAATATATAGGACAGCAGGTTCCGTCATGAGACTTTCTCAGAGTGACATCTCTATATTTGACCAAGTTCACTAAAGTCTCTTTATTCTCTCTGCAAACACTCACATACATATATATACACACACACACCAAAAATAAGTTCCACACTTCTTTTAGAAATAGGCTCGAGCTCTAGAGTCTGTCTTTTTATCCTGTGTGTCAAAATTATTTTCCCTCAGGCAAACCTATAACACTACTCGGAACTTTTTTTTTTCTGGTTCAGAGAGCAAAACCCAAAATGATCAGATAAAGTTGGTCTTTTCTCTTCTAGATTCAGAGAAATGAATGCAGTCTAGGAAATACATCCTCACAAGGAGAAATATAGGGAGACTGTACAGAGACCCCCAAGGATCTGGTATAATAGCTGGCTGTGTTTGGTGGCAGAAGATAACTACTTCTATGACTTTCGGCAACTGGTATGAGCTCCCAGGGCCACGGACATCTCATCTGTAAAATGGGGATACTAATAACTTACCATCCTAAAAACCAGGGCCTGAATTAGATGATTTCAGGTTACTTTTCTGCTCTAAGGATTATAAATTCATGATAAGCACTAATGGACTAGATCCATGTGTTAGTGAGTTTGGGCTGCCTTAACAGAATTCTACAGATTAGGTAGTTTAAATAACAGAAACTTCTTTCACATAGATCTGGAGGCTGGGAAGCCCGAGATCAAGGTGCTGGCAGAACTGGTGTCTGGTGAGGGCTCACTTTCCAGTTTGCATATGGCTGCCCTTGTATCCTTACGTGGCATAGAACTGAGAGACAGGAAACAAGTTCTCTTGTGGCTCTACTTATGAGGGCATGAATCCCATCCTGTGGGCTCTACCCTTATGACCTATTTACCTACTGTACGTCCCACCTCCAAATATCATCTCTTTGGGGATTGAGGTGTCAACATATGAATTTGGGGGGGGGGACACAAATAAGCAGTACATTTAACCAATGTGCATATGAATCATCTGTGGAACTTGATGAAATTCGGGTTTAGATTGGTAGGTCTGAAGTGGGGCCCGAGATTCTGCATTTTGGACATGCTTGGTGCTGATAGAGATGTTGCAGGTCCATAAACCACACTTGGAGTAGCAAAGGAGTAGACTATCTGCCCCTGGCCACCAAGTGTTTGTCAAGAAGTGAGATTATAACTCAGACTTTCACAAAGCTGAAGGATTTAAATTGCTGCCAAAATGAGGCCTCTGCCTCTTCAATCTTATTTCTTTCTGGTTGCATTTCCCCACTAACAGAATTTCTTTCACATACATTGTTTGTTACCAGAGAAAGCACCTTGCAAGTCAAATGGAATTACCTCTTTGATAAGGTACAGAAGTCATAATTTCTTTTTCCTACCTTTGGCCTCCTTGAAAACATTTGTCTCAGTTTGGTGCCTATAGCACAGTGGTTACTGTGTCAGCCACATACACCAAGGCTGGTGGGTTCGAACCCACCCAGGCCAGCTAAACAACAATAACAACTGCAACAAAAAAATAGCCAGGTGTGGCAGGTGCCTGTAGTCCCAGCTGGGGAGGCTGAGGCAAGAGAATGGCTTAAGCCCAAGAGTTGGAGGTTGCTGTGAGCTGTGACACCACAGCACTCTACCGAGGGTGACATAGTGAGACTCTGTCTCAAAAAAAAAAAAAGAAAGAAAACATTTGTCTCCCATTGTTAACACCCCTCTACTAACTAGTCAACTGGAGTGGTCAGGACACTTCTAGAAGATGCCTGCTGGCATAGATGTTCTTAGCTTACAATGTGAAGAGGCAAAGTTAATACAGCAAGATGGCAGGAGAGGTGGGGGTGAGCAGGAGGGAGGGAGGGGGAGATAGATTTTAAGGAGCTGGCTCATATTCACATAATTGTGCAGTCTGGTAAGTCCAAAATCTATAAGGTAGGCCATCAGACTGGAGACTCAAGGGAGAGTTACTATCACAATCTTGAGCCCAAAGGAAGTTTGGAAGCACAACTCCTGTGGGAAGATCGGTCTCTTGATGCTTTCAACTGACTGGATGAGGTCCACTCACATCATGGAGGATAATCTGCTTCACTCAAAATCTACTAATTTAAATGTCAATCACGTCTAAAAAATCTCCTTCACAGAAACAAACTGGTGTTTGACAAAGCAACAGGGCACCATACTCTAGGAAGGTTAATACATAAAATTAATCATCACGCTATCTAACAGGAATATTTTTTTCCAACTATGATTCTGATGGAGCAGCAGTTCCTAACCTGTGGGTTGTAACCCCTTTGTAACAATGAAAATACATCCTGCATATCAGATATTTACATTATGATTCATAACAGTAGCAAAATTACAGTTATGAAGTAGCAATGAAAATAATTTTATGGTTATATGTCACCACAACATGAGGAACTGTATTAAAGGGTCACAACATTAGGAAACATTAGGAAGGTTGAGAACCACTGTGATAGATGAAAAAGTTGTCAAAGAGAACTCAGATCTTCCATTCAGGTTGCAAAAGTTCCAAACAATTCCAGGCTGCTTCCAGTATTGAGAAACATCTTGACTTTTAAATACTGCCTTTTAGGCAAGGGTAATCACTAGTTTCTTAACAAATAGAATCCTTACACACTATCAGGATCTATAGCCTATCTTGCAAGCTCCTTATTCCTAAGTATTCATGGTTTCCTGTCTACAGTCATCTGGTAGAGTTCTATTTACAGTCATTCTCAGAGTATCTTTGTCATCAACACTTAAAAGTTTTCAAACCTCTCTGATGAGCCTGACTGACTATTTAGGTTAGACACTGAAGCCTATCATGGACAGAGGCAGGTAAACAGGATGCCTTATAAGGTGGTACCTGTACAAGGCTTCCTTTTGGTGGGTGTGGGTGCTCTGTGCTGTACCATACCCACAGAGGAAGTATGAGCACAAAAGGCTCACAGATTCATTGAAATCATTTTCCTTGTTGATTACTGATGCAGTGATTCAAATGATCATCCTGTGACACAGACAGCACGCTGATAAAATCACCAAAATTAAAAAAAAATTAAAAGCCTAATTTGGAAAAACTACAAACAAAACTCCACCAGATCTCTTGCAATAACTAGGAATCACTTCCAACTTTTTGAAAAGCTAGGTGTCTTAGGTGGGTTTCCCAGAAAAAGGCTCTGAAATGAGAATTTTTGTGAAAATTATTAATATTTATTAGAAAGGTGGTATAAGGCAGAATCCCATAATGTATGACTTTGTCTTAATCTATGGAGGTGTAGAGAAGATTAATAGGAAGGCACTGAAGCATTTATATTCTTCTATCCACTAGTCATTTTTTAAAAAGTCTATGTCTAGTGAGCCAGGGGTATGAGAGTGAGGCATATATTCCCAGGCACTTATGGCTCTCTTTGATTTTTTTTTTTTTTGAGACAAAAGTCTCACTCTGTCACCCTAAGTAGAGTGTCATGGCATCACAATTTATAGCAACCTCAAACTCTTGGGCTCAAGAGATCCTCTTGCCTCAGCCTCCCAAGTAGCTGGAACTATAGGTGCCCACCATAGCGTCTGGCTAATTTTTCTATTTTTGGTAGAGATGGGGTGTCACTCTTGCTCAATCTGGTCTTGAACTCCTGAGCTCAAGCAATCCACTCGCCTTGGCCTCTCAGCCCACTAGGATTACAGATGTAAGCCACTGCACCCAGCTTTCTGGCTGTCTTTGAATATAGGCAAAGCAGGCTGGCAAACTGAGTGTAGCCTCTCTCCCCCACCCCCATCCCAGAAATACACAGCCCAGAGACTGAGCACAAGAAAATGGTAAAGGGGTGGACAGAGCTCTGATAGCGGATGCTAATTAGGGGAAACTTTCTTTCCTGACACTTAGTTCCTATTAGGCTTTCTCCAGTTCCACCTATTTGTAGTTTTTCTAATCAGACAGACACCCTCCTGCCACATGCCTCCACCAAGAACAGGTGCTTCCTAGTCTCCACCGAAAGGTGCCAGAACTGTTCAACCTCAACTGTTCAACCCATATGTACCAACACTTGTTGGTTTCACCTCTTTGAACTAACGCTTTCACTTCTTACATACCTTTTACATTTCAACTTGAGCTAGCCTGTCCTACTTTGCCTTTATATAACCCAAATTCCAAACCTAAATGACTCTTTAGTTTCACTTTGCATCAAACCCACTCAACCTAGCATCCTGTCATACAGAAATTAATTCCTCTACGACAGTGAATCTCCCCCATCCCTAACTCCAATTGACCCAGCCTCCTGACATGGACTGGAGGTTTTATGTACTGTCCTCAATTACTCAGCCGTGGTGTTGATGGAATTATAATTCATGTTTACCTGACAACTTTCCCAAGAAATCAGCACCCACAATGAAGAAAATCTCTGGAAGTCACAAGGTTCAGCGTCTCTCCCTGTTAATACTGTGCTCCCAGCTCTCTCGGAGCTTGTATGTTTATGTACTTCAACTGTCCTTATGCTGCAAACAATGAGAAAGCCCAGGGCATGCCTCCTGATTTGCATCAAATTCTTTTCATAAACAACAATGCCAAATTATCCAACTAGAAAATTCAATTTGGCCTATTTAGTAACTAAGGAGAAATAGATATGTCATACATTTACATGGTAATAGTATTAAAAGTCTTGGTTTTGGTAAACTGAAACAAGGTTTTAGTAAAGGCAAGGGGAACATATTTTCAAGTTTACATTTTCCAATGCTGTTAGAGTATCTATCCGCATGCTTAGAACACAAAGGCATTGGGTAGAAAATGACTTATAATATAAGAGTCACCAAACTATAACCTGTGTGCTAAATCTGGGCTGCCTGCTTTTGTAAATAAAGTTTTGTTGGAATATATCCACAGCCTACCTATGCTGTCTATGGCTGTTATCTGTCTTTATGCCAGAGTTTAACAGCTAAGTTGAGTAGTTGTGACACAGATGGTACGTCACAGAGCCTAAGATATTTACTATCAACTGTTTAAGAAAGTTTTATTTTCTTAACCTTTCAAAACTTTGGTTTTGAGGGGATTCTGGGAAGATGGCTGACTGGTAGCAACCCTGGTCAGAGGCTCCTGAACAAAGGAAGAAAAACTGGTTGGAATCAGAATCTATGAAGTCAAAGACGGGGAGCTGAGCCCAGAAAGAAGTTCGGCAAGCTATAAATCCAAGGAAGATCATTTAAGAACATAAAATACAGGCTGAACGAGGTCTAATCCAGCCACGCACATTCCCGTGCAGCTGCTGCCGTTCCACTGCACCCCAGTTGACCCAGCACCGGAGAACTGGGAGTAGGCAACAGACACGCTCTGCCTTTCTCTCGCTGGGCAACCAGAAGAGGCCACCAACTGAACAGTTCTGATAAGGCCTCCAAACAAG
>NW_003852397.1:31582316-31583987 GCF_000181295.1 Otolemur garnettii
GACATAATAACTAAGAAAGTTACATGAAGGCTATGTTAACCAGTTTGATGGAAGTGTCTTGGATTATGTATGAAAACACCACACTGTACCCGCAAAGTGCATCAATGTACACAGTTACCATTCAATAAAAAAAAAAAAACTTTGGTTTTGACAATAAATAGCTACTGGTCACTCTGGATAAACAAACCTCTAGGAATATCCTCTAATTCAAATTCCTGGCTACTTCCAATGCATCCATTCATGCTAATTTCATGCTAAATTCTACAACATTTGGTGTTCATGATACTCAGAATCTTCATTGTGAAGGAGAGACCTTTTCACCTGAAAGATCTTATTGAACTTGTTCTAGATTCTAAGAGCCAAAAAAATGTGAGAAATCATTTTTATAATAGTGTCTGATTTCAGCTTTAAATGGTAATTAAGTCTTACTCAAATACCAAATGCCATCAACAAACCCCTCTCCCAATGCCAGGAAAGGACAGCAGACAAAATTGTGAGTGAGGCCGTGACCTTGTAAAGGTCTTACTCTCTGTGATCAGTTGACCAAACAATGTCAACCCACTGGCTGGGAGATTATTCAAGGAAGCTTTGTTTTCACTCAGGACTTTTGGTAGAAAAAAAGACTCATGAGAAATTAAAACTCCAAATGTGAGCTGTGTTTAAAACATGAATTTATACTCCTTATGTGTTGTAGAATTTTGTGGGAAATTAACATTAAATTAGTCTTCAGCAATTACACAGGATGCCTGCCAGAAACAAAAAGAAATGGCTCTGGAAGGGCGTACATTCCTACAACTTGAGGCTTAGCATTTGCTCAGAGAAAAGACCCTGCTGATTATAAACTTCTAATCCAAAATTATGCATGCCAAACAATGTTAAAATGAATGTATGACTTTGTAGATGTACTTCTGGAGAATAAATGGCTAAAAGTAAAACTGCTAAGTTGGGAGTAGGTTATGTAAAACATATCATACCTTAGGGAGTCTTGTCCTGCTCATTATGTTTATAAAATTTATCTATGTTGTCATGGAGAACTGAAGTCCATTCACTTTCATTGCTGTAGAGCATGCTATCATACAAATATACTATAATTTATTTGTCACACTATTAGGTCTTTTAATATGGAGTATCTAATTTTGAATCAAAAGTTTAGTTTATTACATCTCAAACAAGAAGCAGTACAATTAATCAAAGTATGCCCCTAAATTATTGACTCAGTTTTGCCATCTTGGTGGTAGCCAGTTTATGCCAGCAGAGAAGAAGTCTAGAAAGTGTATAGGATTGAAATTGAGAAAGGCTTTTTCCACAGCTTGTTGAGAATTGAATATTTTTCCTTTTAGGAAACAGCCTGAAGCCTGAAAAAGTATTAGTCAGTTGATGCAAGGTCTGGTGATTACAGGATAATGACAGAGTTTCCAAGGTCAGCCTCTGTAGTTTGAGCAGCACTGTTTGTGAAACGTGTGTTAAACACTATCTTGCAAGAGAGTTGGCCTATCTCTATCAACCAACCTTGGCTGTTCCATCTCAAGCATCCTCATGATTTCATCCAATTGGCTGCTGTAGGTATCCACAGTAATTGACCAGGCTTTATAAACTACAGTGGATAATACAGTGCTGGACCACCAAACAGACACCATTAGGTTTTTTTTTTTTTTTTTTTTTTTTTGATGA
>NW_003852397.1:31584018-31608781 GCF_000181295.1 Otolemur garnettii
GGGTAGAGTGCCATGACATCATGCTCACAGCAACCTCCAACTCCTGGGCTCAAGCAAGTCTCCTGCCTCAGCCTCCCAAGTAGCTGGTACTACAGGCGCCCGCCACAACGCCTGGCCATTTTTTGGGGGTTGCAGCCATCACTGTTGTTTGGCAGGCCCAGGCTGGGGATTCGAACCCGCCACCTTAGGTATATGTGGCTGGCGCCTTAGCCGCTTGAGCCACAGGTGCCGAGCCACCATTAGGTTTTTTAATGAAAATTCGGTTATAGACTGTGTTTCAGTGTTTCATCTTTATCTAACCATTGTGACAAACACTTGAGATTATCAGAAAGAATCCATTTTTAATGGTGTAGAAATGATTTACCTTTACGTCATGATGGCAAAGAAAGCTAAGCTTTTAGACGATTTCTCTTCAGACACTGGCTCAATTCACACAGAACCTATCTAGCCAGCATTTAAACTTACTGATTTACTTTGAATAGTCCAATATTGTTGGAATAGTAATGTCAAACTTTGTTGCTAATTCACGAGTGTAAGTTGAAAAGGATACGCTTCCCCTACAGTTTTCACTCATCAATACCCACCTCGGTCTCAGCTCACCATGTGGCTCATTTTCAAGATTAAAATCACCAGAGCAGAATTTCCCAAACTGTGGATGTACTGTGCATGCATTAGCCACATCCTTCCAAAACACTTCATTTATATTTGGAGCTGCATTAGTTTTACAATAGAACTCATTGAAAAATCATAATTTTTTAACTTACCAATCGTTACACCAAATCACTCTTATAAAAAACTTTTGAAAGATAATCCTAAGTCAAAAATGTGTGTTTGAAAGAATAAGGATGTGCCTTCACAATAAAAATATGACAAGAAGCATCAAGGCAAAATGTCATAGGTACTGTTAAACTCAGTACTTAAGGAAACGGGACGTTTCACACTTAATAACCTTTAACATGCCCTTCTTTATTGTTAGTAGGGCAGCAATTAGTTTGTCATTCCTTTGAAGGTGAGTTGTTGGTTTGTCTCTGGATTTTTTAAAGAATTTCTGCATCTTTAGTTGTTTGAAGTTTTAACATGATGTCTCAAGCTGTAAATTTCTTTTTATTTTTGCTAGTTGGGTCTCTTAAATCTATTGAGTGATGTCTACCATCAATTCTGAAAAATTCTCACGTATTATTTCTTGAAATATTGTTTGTTTCTTTAGGGACTCTAGTTAAATAATTTTAGGTCTCACTGTATCCTTCATGCCTTCTTCCCTTTCTTCTGTAACTCCACGTTTTGTCTTTCAATGCTATCACGTCTTATGACCTTCCTTTCAGTTTGTTAATTTCTGCTTCAACTATATAAAAGCTGATGCTAAATCCACTCAGTAAGCTCTTTTTAATTTTTTGCCCCTTTCTGTTGAGCTATTAATTTCAGTGTATTTTATTTTTCATCTCTACAAGTTTGGGAGCTTTTTTCTAATAGGCTATATGATTTTTTAGGTTTTTTGTTTCCTGCAAATACTTTCAAGCTTTTGTTTATCTATTTAAACACAAGAAGCATTATTACTTTATAGCCTATGTTAAACAATTCCAATATCTCAAGTCTTTATGGGTTTAGTCTGTGTCTAGCCTGTTGAAAACGAGGTTAGTCTAATCCAGTGAAAACTGACTGGCATTACCCAACCTACATTAATAGAAATAGAAAGCCACTGTGTTTTTAAGATGGTATGCTTTATTTCTACTGTGTTTTTAAAAGTTCATTTTCTACCTTATCCTCCTTAGGCCTTGGAATATTACCTTCTATGAGGTTAGGAACCTCATTCTCAACATCCATCATATGTACTTCATACGCAGTATACATGGACATCATATGCACTTTACATATGACCTTTTACCAATTGTTGAATAAAAATATTCTTTTAAAAATATTATAAAATACTTCTTCAAAATTATATTTTATCAGGGCAGCACTTGTGGCTCAAAGGAGTAGGGCGCTGGCTCCATATGCTGGAGGTGATGCGTTCAAACCCAGCCCCAGACAAAAAACTGCAAAAAAAAAAAAAATTATATTTTATTAATAAGATATAACAGTCCTGCTATTTTTCCCTACACCTTTGCTAGCATTGTACATTCTCAGTCTTATAAACTTTTGCCTATTTGTTTTATAAAAATGTGATATAATATGGCTTTAATTTTATTTATTTAATAATTAGTAAGGCATGGGAGGCTGAAATGGATAGATTGCTTGAGTTCACAAGTTCAGGACCAGCCTGAACAAGCCTGAGACCCCTTCCCACCATCTTTACTAAAAATAAAATAGAAAAACTGAGGCAAGAGGATTGATTGAGCTTAGTTAGAGGTTGCTGTGAGCTATGACAATGCCATGGCACTCTACCCAGGGCAATAGCTTGAGACTCTGTCTCAAATTAAAAAAAGAAATATTAGGAAGGTAGAATTACTCTTTATTAACCATTTGTAGTAGTTTTCATGAAATTGTTTGGTATTTCCTTTGCTCGTTTTTCTATCAGGTTGTTTTTCTTATTGATTGGAGGGAATAAATAGAATGTACAAAGTCCGACAATTAAGTTCATGAACCCATCTCAGAAAAAGTGCTATATACCTCATTGCTGAATACTGTGGTCACCTTTGAAGTACTCCTCTTGGGAAGCTGTGCACTGATGCCAGCTCCTCGTCCACCCTTCAAAATACTTTTTCTAGAACAAAACACTTTTTTGCAAACTCTATTGTCCAACCTCATACAATGACAGCGCTGATGGCCATTCCAGAAAGAATTCCAAAATTGCTTTGAATAATACATAGAATATAATTTACATCTGCAGATCAGGGAAGCATTCTCTGTAAACAGGGTACTTAAACTGAAGACTAAGGAATGAATAGGAATGAATAGGCATAGGTACATAGTTTAGACATGGTTTATCTTTGGGAGAAACCGCCTTTTCAAAGATTGGAAAGATATAGGCATACCCAGAGAACAGAAAGAAAGCTAGTGTATCTGGATCATCAGGTATAGAGTAGCCAACCACAGTGGTTTTCAATGTTAAAACTGAGAATGTCCCGGCAGCACCTGTGGCTCAAGGAGTAGGGCGCCAAACCCATATACCAGAGGTAGCGGGTTCAAACCCTACCTCAGTCAAAAGAAAACTGCAAACAAACAAACAAACAAACACACAAACAAAAACCTGAGAAATTCCCAAGCAAACTAAGATGCCTGGGCACTTCCTAACAGGAGTGAGATGGAGTATGGCATGGAGTGAGGCTGGAGGTGAGGCGGGGAGGAGCAAGTAAGCAGGGGCCTTGAAAGCCATGTGGAAATTTCTTAGAAAAATAAAAGGGGAAAATATATTTTATACATAATAGGTGTAAATTCTTCTATGTAATCATTTACAAAACCCAATTTGAAAAACAAAATTCACAGTTAAAATGGTGAGATAATTATTACTGAAATATTTAATTATAAAATATAAATTTATAAAAATTTAACAATGGGCTCGGTGCCTGTGGCTCAAGTGGCTAAGGTGCCAGCCACATACACCTAAAGTGGTGGGTTCGAATCCAGTCCGGGCCCACCAAACAATGATGGCTGTAACTAAAAAAAAAAAAATAGCCAGGCGTTGTGGTGGGCGCCTGTGGTCCCAGCTACTTGGGAGGCGGAGGCAGGAGACTCACTTGAGCCCAGGAGTTGGAGGTTGCTGTGAGCTGTGATGCCATGGCACTCTACCCAGGGGAGACAGCTTGAGGCTCTGTCTCAAAAAAAAAAAACAAAATTAACAATGCAAATAGCTGAAGTATTATGCAGCTTCACTCAATAAAATGAAAATG
Source organism: Otolemur garnettii (assembly GCF_000181295.1). NCBI lineage: Eukaryota > Metazoa > Chordata > Mammalia > Primates > Galagidae > Otolemur > Otolemur garnettii. Next base: position 31,587,846 of record NW_003852397.1, read on the forward strand.
TTTCAAACAATGGGGAGGAGAAAAATTATCAGTGTTAAAGTAAGAAAATGTTATGCATTTCTGACTCTAAGATCTGACTTAATGGTATCCTGTTAAAAAGCCTCTAGAAAATTCTTTAGTATATAATAAATCTTGACTATGGAAGAGGTGCATATATAGAAATATAAATTTGGGCCCTTCAGTGAGATTGCTGTGTACTCAACTAGAACTATGTTTATTCCAATAGTACAGCTTTGTCCCAGGCACTCAATTTTTTTTTCATAAGCCATTAAACTAAAAATAACTTTCTATCTTCCTAAGAGAAAATTAAACAAAATAGGAATACATTCATTTCAGAATATAACTAGAAAAACAGGAAGAGCTGTATGTGTAATTTATTAATGCTGACACAGAGTAATCCCTTTAAAGATATTCTCTATAATCCCATGCCACAAGGGACAGAACACATTTCACTGTCACCACATCTCCCAGTCCCTGAAGGTTTTATTTCCATGATGATAAAAGCTGAAAATCAACCTGCTCTAAGGCATTGATTGCATTTGCTGATACTATAGCTCTCCAAGGACTATTTTTCTGAAAAGTTGAAGAACAAGACAAAATTATTTATCAGACAATTTGCATCTTATTTGGGATTCTCAAAGATGAAAAACTGCTGTGCCTAGCAAATGCTGGAGCCAGGCATTTGGATGATTCATTCTGAAACTCCCAAACTCTTTGGAAGTAATATATAAGTAAATAAATATACTTCACCACACAATTATCCCCATAGGAGGCCCCACAAAACAATTTCCAGATCTTACATCTACCTACTTAGAACATAAAATGATGTTGATTAAAGTATAAAAGTACATCATCTCAGTAAGAATGCCGAATTTTATGACCATTACAATTATATTGGCAACATTAATTCTGCCTATTAATGATTTCACATTCATGGAATTCAAATAGAGTTACCTTACAGCACCCTATTCATAGAATGGGTTCCTACTGCTTCATTATCCCTTTTCCAATTTATTAAAAATTGTTAAATGGGGCAGTACAAATGTTGAAATTATTCATGATATCCCAGAATATTTACTACCAATTCTTTCAATGTTTCACTACATCCCTAGAACAATAGTTCCCAAAGAGTGGTCCAGGGGCCCTAGGGAGTCCTTGAGATGCTTTCAGGAAATCCAAATGCTAGACTATTTCATGACAATACTAAGTTGCTATTTGCTGTTTTTACTCTTGTCCTATCATTAGTATACAGTGGAGTTTTTCAGACTACATGGCATGTACTGTCACAATAGTCTAAATGCAAAACAAATGTGAGAATCCAGCTGTGTTCTATTTGTCCAGTCATTAAAGCAATTATGAAAGTGTAAAACAACCCTATTCTTCTCAATAATTTTTCATTTTAGGAAATAGTTAATTTTCATAATAAATGTTATTTATGTTATCATGTAGTAAGTTTATTATTATGGGTTTTTTTGTTGTTGTTGTTTGTTTGTTTGTTTTTTGAGACAGAGCCTCAAGCTATCTCCTTGGGTAGAGTGCTGTGGCATCACAGCTCACAGCAACCTCCAACTCCTGGGCTCAAGCAAGTCTCCTGCCTCAGGCTCCCAAGTAACTGGGACCACAGGCGCCTGCCACAATGCCTGGCTATTTTTTGGTTGCAACCACCATTGTTGTTTGGCAGGTCCGGGTTGGATTTGAACCCACCACCTTAGGTATATGTGGCTGGTGCCTTAGCCACTTGAGCCACAGGTGCTGAGCCTATTACTGTTGCTTTTAAGTAACATTTTTAAGTTCTTAGTTTTACTTACAGATGCAGTATATACCTATAGATATAACTATAAAAACAAAAGCTCTTTGATATCCTGGAAAACTTTTAAGAGTGTAAAGGTGTTTGAAACCTGTTAGCCTGGAGTTCATTCAAGAGCAGGGAACATCACTATCTGCAAGGAAGATACCACCATATTTACATGATCAAGATGAAAAAAGAGCATGCCCACATCATGCTCTATAGTAAAAAAAGAGCATGCCCACATCACATACCCTTGGTATGAGCACTGAGAAGGACACAGCTCCACGTCAATGGTAGTCTTTCCCAGAATACACAACCTCAACCTGATTATGAGAAAACACCAGGCAAATTTACTGAGACATAATCTACAAAATATATGAACCAGCATCAAAAGTAGCATCAAGGCCATAGAAGACAATGAAAGGTTTTCTGGTTTTTGATGATTACACTACGGCTATGTAAGATGTTAACATTAAAGGAATTTGGGTAGGGGATGTATAGAAACACACTATACTTTTTTTTTTTTTTTTTTTACAAATTTTCTGTAAGTCTAAAATTATTTCAAAATAGAAAGTTTAAAAAATAAATTCATCAAAACAGAAGCAATAATATTATTAATATAATCTTCTTTACAACATCATAAGGACTTAGAGGCAACCAGTGTGAAATGTTTTCCACATTACCTAACCTATAAATGGAGGTCACTATTTTCATTCTTCTGCTCAAAATCTTTTAGTGGTTTCTCACCCTTTTGTGAGAAGAGTTTCTATTTTGTGGGTTAACATGCTCAAACGCTGGGCAGCCTGATTCCAAGTTACCTTTTTACCTTGCATTATCTTTTTATTATGGTAAAATATACATTACATAAAATTTACCATTTATTAAGTGTACAGTTGAGTGGCATTAAGTACATTCACATTGTTGTGCAACCATCATCACTACTCAAATTCAAAACTTTTTTATCTTCCCCAAAGGAAACTTTGTACCATAAAACAATAACACTCCATCTCCTTTCCCCCAGCCCCTGGCAAATACCATTCTACTTCCTGCCTCTATGATTCTGACCACTCTATGTAGCTCATAAAAGTGGAAGCATACAGTATTTTTCCTTTTATGTCTGACTTATTTCACTTACTATAATGTCCTCAAGGTTCATCCACATGGTAGCATGTGTCCAAATTTCCTTCTTTTCTTTAAAAGCTTTAGCTGCATAACATTTCACTATATGTAGATACCACATTTTGTTTGTCCATTCATCTATCAATGGACATTGGGGTTGTTTTTACTTTTGGGCTATGGCAAATAATGCTGCTAGGAACATGGGTGTACAAATATCTCTTTGAGGTCCTCCTTTCAATTCTTTTGGGTATATAATCAGAAGTGGAACTGCTACATGATATGTTTTACACAATGGCTGTTCCATTTTACATTCCCACCCGCAGTGCACAGGGTTCCAATTTCATCACATCCTAGCCAACACTTGTTTTGGTTTTTTGACTATAGCCATCCTAATGTGTGTGAGGTAGTTCCTCAATGTGATCTTAATTTGCATTTTCCTAATGATTAGTAATTGTAAACATTATTTAATGTGCTTATTGTCCATCTGCATATCTTCTTTGAAAAAAATGTTTATTTATGTTGGTTGCTCATTCCTTAATTAGGCTATTTATTTGTTGTTGTAGAATTTTTTTTTCAAACTGGTTTACATACCCTTCCCAGCATTTTCTTAGTTATTGTGTAAGACATTTATAGTCTACATTTAGTAAATTTCACAAGTACCCTTGTAGGATGCACTGTAAGTGTGGTCCCACAAATTACTCTCCCTCCACCCATCCTCCTCTCCCCTCCTTCTCCCTTTCCCCTTCTTCTTTGGCTATAATTGGGCTACAGCTTTCATATGAAAGCAATGAAATGGTTTCATAGTAGGGCTGAGTACATTGGATACTTTTTCTTCCATTCTTGAGAGACTTTGCTATGAATAATATGTTCCAGTTCCATCCATGTTGCTGTTGTAGAGTTTTAAGAGTCCTTTCTATACTATGGATATTCCTTATCTATACCTGTCTATACTATGGATATTCCTTATCAGACGTGTGCTTTGCAAATATTCTCTCCCACTCTGTGGGTTTTCATATTATTCTGTTAATACTTTCCTTTGACACAGAAAATTTTAAATTTTGAAGTCCATGTTATCTTTTTGTTTTTGTTTTTGTTGCCTGTGTTTTTGTCATATCCAAGAAATCATTGTCATATTCAATGTCATGACAATACCAGCTTGACTTTAAAATAGGGAGGTTTTCCTGGATTATCTGGGTGGGTAATCCAGTGTCTTAGAAATGGAAGAGCTGAAGAGAGAGAACCAGAGAGATATCAGCATAAGTAGGACTTAGTCCCATGGTGCTGGCTTAGAAGATAAGGAAAGGGGAGTACAAGCCAAGAAATGCAGGATTCTCTAAGAGCTGGAAAGGGCAAAGTCACTAGAGCCCCAGAGGAATGCAGCCCAACTGGTATCTTGATTTTAGCTCTCTGAGACTAATTTAGGACTTCTGATCTCCAGACTGCATAAGATAATCAATTCATATTATTTAAGTCACTAAGTCTGTGTTTATTTGTTACAGCAGCAATAGGAAAGCAATGCAGTGATTTTTTTTTCAAGGTATTTCATGTACTATTTTTAATTAACAAAGAATAAGCTGAAACTGAGTAATTCCCGAACTTTAGAAAAGTGTTTCTTTACCACGAAAGATATTAGTTACCAACATATATCTCTGTAAAGAATAACAATTATTAAAAATGTGAGAAAGCTGGATTCAATATGCCTTTTATTAGTTATGTGTTTCACTTTTAGATAATACTTATTTGCTCCCTGATATTCCTGATAAGGAAGTCAGTACACTAAGACTTTTTACAACCCACCTCCCTTATCTTTCCAATTTTGGTTATATGTCATTTTTATGTTATTAAGGTTTGTAATATTTACAATAATTATATTTTGTTCTGAAACCATGATTCCCTGATATCTTTAGTGTTTATAATCAGGAGATTCTCCTGGAATTTTATCCTCAATTCAAGGATTCAATGCCCTCAATTTCTTGATCCTTAAGTTCTTAATTTTTATTTTTCTCATTAAACTATTAGTAGACATTTTCAAAAGATGGTATATTTTCTAAATTCTTATAAGCCTGTAACCCCTCCCGAGTCCTCCCCATCTCAACAAATGGCAAATCCATTCTTTCCAGAACTCAGGGCACATACCTTAGTATTACCTTTGAGCTGATGAGAAGAATGTATATCCTTTTTTTTTTCTTGAGACACAGTCTCAAGCTGTTGGCCTGGGTAGAGTGCCACAGCATCACAGCTCACAGCAACTTCAAACTCTTAGGCTTAAGTGATTCTCTTGCCTCAGTCTCCCAAGTAGCTGGGACTACAGGTGCCCACCACAATACCTGGCTATTTTTTGTTGTTGTTGCAGTTGCCATTGTTGTTTTAGCTGGCCCAGCCAGGTTCAAACCCTCTAGCCTCGGTGTACATGGCTGGCGCCCTACCCAGTGAGCTATGGGTGACCCCAGAACGTATATTCTTTAGCTTTGGGATGCAGTGTTCTATATATGTTTATCAAGCACAGTTCTGGGTTCTCATTTAAGTCCCTTGTATCTTTGTTTAGTTTCTGTTTAGAGCAATGGTTCTAACCTTCCTAATGCTGCAATGCATTTTCATTGTTAAAAAGGGGTTACAACCCACAGGTTGTGAACCGCTAGTTTAGAGGATCTGTCCAGCTCTGTAAGAGAAGTGTTAAAGTCCCCTATTATTATTGTGTTATGGAATATCATATTGCTCAGACTAGGAAATGTCTGTTTCAAGAATCTGGGAGCCCTTAAGTTGGCTACATGAATATTTAGAATTGAAATGTCTTCTTGTTGTATTGTTCCCCTGACCAATATGAAGTGTCCATTTTTGTCTTTTTTGACATTGGTTGCTTTAAATCCACTTGTATCTGAGAATAAGGTTGCAACCCCTCTTTTCTTCTGAACTCCATTCGCTTGAAAAATTGTTTTCCATCCCTCTACCTTGAGTTTTAATTTGTCCTTCAAGGCCAGGTGTGTTTCCTGCAGACAACAAATAGATGGCTTATGCTTTTTTATCCAATCAGCCAGCCTATGTTTCTTCAGTGGGGAATTCAAGCTCTTAACATTTATTGAGGTAATTGATGAGTGTGGTGTAATTCTATTCATCTTATTTTGTGAAAGGTCATTGCTTAGTTTTATCTTTTGCATCTTTGTGAAAGCTAGGTTCTGTCCTTTAATTTCTTGGTACTTACTTTGCTGGTGGTCCATTGTGATGATGGTCAGTGTGTAGAACAGGTTGAAGTATTTCCTATAGAGCTGGTCTTGTTGTGGCAAAATTTCTTAATGTTTGCATATCACTAAAAGATTTGATTTCTCCATCACTTTTAAAGCTTAGCTTAGCAGGATATAGAATTCTGGGCTAAAAACAGTTTTAAGCAGATTAAGGGTAGATGACCTACTGTCTTCCGGCTTGAAAAGTTTCCTTAGTGAAGTCCATAGTCACCCTGATGGATTTGCCCCTGTAGGTCAATTGGCACTTACTCCTGGCAGCTTGAAGAATCTTCTCTTTTGTCTTCACTTTGGACAGGCTCATGACAATGTGTCTTGCAGAAGTTTGATTTGAGTTGAGACAACCTGCGGTCTGATATCCCTCTGAAAGGAATGTGTGAGAATCTCTGGTGATACATGGACATTTTTCATTTATGATATCCTCTAGTAGGGCTTCCATGCCTCTGGGGCCTTCTTCTTCCCCTTCAGGGATACCTATAATTCTTATGTTTGAATGCTTCACGAAGTCCCATAATTATGTGAGTGAACGTTCTGCTTTCTCTCTCTTTTTTTCTATCTCTTTAACTGTCTGAGTTAGCTCAAGAGCTTTATCCTCTACCTTTGAGAGCTTTCTTCTGCATGGTGTAGACTGTTATTGATACTTTCTACTGCATCTTTAAATTCCCTGATTGATTGCTTCAATTCCTTTAGCTCTGCTATATCCTTTCTATATTCTTCATATCATCCATCTCTTATTTGATTCTGTTTTTGATTTACTTTTGGTTATTTTCCACTTTCTTAGCAATTTCCTTGTTTTTACCATCCATATTTTAAATTCCCCTTCTGTCATTTATAAGATTGCTTCATAGGTGGAATCCTCTGCAGTAGGTACCTCATGATACCTTGGTGGGGGGCAGTTGCTCTGTTCTGGTTGTTAATATTGCCAGGATTTTTCTGCTGTTTCTTCCTCACAAGTGTTTTCTTTTTGTCTGTTTCCTTGCCTTAATTTTTCCTTTCACTTCCTCTTGTTATTTAGGTTACTGTGCCTCTGACCTAAGGTACTGAAGTGTCCTTTTGGTAAAGGACTAAAAGGACAAGAAGAGTGAAGAGCAAGAAGGGATAAAAGATTAAAAAAAAAGAAGAAAAGAGAAAGGAAAGAGGGTGAGTAAAAGGGACGACTGACAAAAAGAAGGGAGGCACAGAAAGAGAGAGACAAAAGTAATAGTGGTATACAGTAGGGCACTATGACTCATACACACAAATCCCAACCCCTGGTTGGGCTGGGCTGGGTGGTCCCTTGACGTTTACAGCTCCTAGGCAGCCTGAGCAGACACGGCACCCCACCTCCAACCAATAGAGAAGAAAAACAAAAGCACCACAAATCAAACCAAATGAACAAACAAAAAACCTTATGAGATAAAATTAGGGGAAAAAACAAATATCAGAGACAGAAAAACTAGCAACAATGAAGTCCCTTTTATTAAAAAAGGCAAGAATGAAAAAATATGAATATGAAGCTTATTTCCACACTGCAGAAATTATCCCAAAAAAATTGAGGAGGAAGGAGTCTTTCCCAACACATTCTATGAAGCAAACATCACACTGATACCAAAACGAGGAAAAGACCCAACTAAAAGGGAGAACTTCAGACCAATTTCACTAATGAATATAGATGCAAAAATTCTCAACAAAATCCTAGCCAACAGACTATAACTTCTCATCAAAAAAGTCATACATCATGATCAATAGGTTTCATCCCAGAGATGCAAGGCTGATTTAACATATGCAAGTCCATAAATGTAATTCACCCTATCAACAGAAGCAAAAATAAAGACCATATGTTCCTCTCACTAGATGCAGAAAAAGCATTCGATAAAATCCAGCATCCTTTTCTAATTAGAACAATGAAGAATATACGCATAAGTGGCACATTTCCTAAACTGATTGAAGCCATCTAGGACAAACACACAGCTAATATTTTACTGAATGGGGTAAAACTGAAAGCTTTTCCACTTAGGACTGGAACCACACAAGGTTGTTCTCTATCACCACTACTATTCAACATAGTGCTGGAAGTTCTAGCCAATACAATTAGGCAAGAGAAGGAAATAAAGGGCATCTAAATGGGAGCAGAGGAGGTAAACTCTCCCTCTTTGCTGATGATATGATCTTATACTTAGAGAACCCCAAAGACTCAACTACAAGACTCCCAGAAATGATCAAAAAAACATAGTAAAGTCTTAGGATATAAAATCAAGGTCCACAAATCAGTAGCCTTTATATATGCCAATAACAGCCAAGATGAGAAGCTAATTAAGAACACAATCCCTTTTACAATAGCTTTAAAGAAACTGAAATACCTAGAAATATACCTAACAAAAGAGGTAAAGAAAATTACAAAACCCTAAGAAAAGAAATAGCAGAAGAAATTAACAAATGGAAGAACATACCACACTCATGGCTGGGAAGAATCAACATTGTTAAAATGTTTATACTTCCCAAAGCGATCTACAGATTCAATGCCATCCCTATTAAAATACCAACATCATACTCTCATGACTTGGAAAAAATGATTTCTCTGCTTTGTATAGAACCAGAGAAAACCCCATATAGCTAAGGCAGTTCTTTGTAATAAAAACAAAGCCGGGGGGCCAGGGGCATCAGCCTACCAGATTTTAGGCTGTAGTGATCAAAACAGAATGGTATTGGCACAGAAACAGAGACATAGACATCTGGAATAGAACTGAAAACCAAGAGATGAAATTAACATCTTATAGCCACCTAATCTTTGATAAACCAAACAAGAACATACACACTGGGGGAAAGAATCCCTATTTAATAAATTGTGCTGGGACAACTGGATATCCACATGTAAAAAACTGAAACTGAACCTGCACCTTTCTCCACTCACAGAATTGATTCAAAATGGGTAAAAGACCTAAACTTAAGGGACGCAATGGTAAAAACCCTCAAAGAAAGCATGGGAAAAATACTTGAAGATATTGGCTTGGGGGAAGACTTTATAAAGAAGATTTCCATGGCAATTGCAACATCAACAAATAAACAAATGGGACTTATAAACTGAAAAACTTCTGTACAGCTAAGGAGACAACAACCAAAGCAAATAGACAACCTACACAATGGGAAAGGATATTTGCATATTTCAAATCAGACAAAAGCTTGATAAGTAGGATCTATAAAGAACTCAAATGAATCCACATGAAAAAAGCCAATAATCCCATATATCAATGGGCAAGAGACATGAATAGAACCTTCTCTAAAGAAGATAGACCAATGGCTAGCAAACATGTGAAAATATGCTCATCATCCCTAATTATTAGAGAAATGCAAATCAAAACCACCCTGAGATACCATTTAACCCCAGTGAGAATGGCCCACATCACAAAATCTCAAAACTGCAGATGTTAGTGTGGAGAGAAGGGAACAACACTTTTCCACTGGTGGTGGGACTGCAAACTAATACAACCTTTCTGAAAGGAAGTATGATGAAGAATCTCAAAGAACTCAAGCTAGACCTCCCACTTGATCTTGCAATCCCATTACTGAGCATCTACCCAGAAGGGAAAAAATATCCGTTTACCATAATGTCACTTGCACTAGACTGTTGCAGCTCAATTTGCAATCACCAAAGTGTGAAAACAGCTTAACTGCCCACCAACCCAGGAATGGATTAACAAGCTGTGGTATATTTATACAAAGAAATACTATTCAGTCATTAAAAAAAATGGAGACTTTACATCTTTTGTATTAACTTGGATGGAAGTGGACAACATTATTCTTAGTAAACCATCATAAGAATAGAGAAGCAAGAATCCTATGTACTCAATTCTTATATAAGGACAATTAATGACCTAGTACATGGTAGGGTGTGGGAGAAGGGAAGAGCAGAAAGAGGAAGGGAGGAAGGGGGTTGGGAAGAGCCATGTTGTGTAACACACCTTTTGGGGACAGGACACAGTTTAAGAGGAACTTTACCTAACAAATGCAATCAATGTAACCTGGTTCTTTGTACCCTCAATGAACGCCCAACAATTTAAAAAAAAGTGAAAAAAATTATTGAGCACTAACTACTTTCTAGCAGCTGCTCTAAATGCTTTACATATATTATTTTATTTACTTCTCATAGTAATGCTACATCATCAATATTATTTCTATCATATACATGAGGAAATTAAGGTGCAGAGTTTTAAATAATTTGATCCAAATTATACAGTTAGTAATTCTCAAAGCTAGAACCTGCACACAGTCTGATTATAATCTGATCTCTTGAGCATTATACATGAATGAGATAAAATGGTTGATTCATATTTCTACAGTGAACAAGGGAAGTGCTATGGCTTCCATTTGTGTCCCCCTAAAATTCACATGTTGAAATCCAATCACCCATGTGATGATACTAAGACACAGAACCTTTGGGAGGTGATCAGATCATGAGGAGGGAGCCTTCATGTATGTGATTAGTGCCCTTATTAGAGAGATCACAGAGACCTGCTTTTCCCCTTCCCTATGTAAGGATGCACTGAGAAGGCACCATCTATGAACAAGGAAATGGGACCTTACCAGACACTGAATCTACTAAAGCCTTGATCTTGGACATCTCAGCTTCTAGATCTGTAATAAATAAATTTCAGTTGTGTATAAGACACCAACTCTGTGGTGTTCAGCAAACATCACAGCAAGTTTATTAGTTTCCTAAGCCTGTTGGTAACAAAGTAAGGGTCTTACAAGAAACTTAGTGTCTTCAACAACAGAAATTTTTATTTTCTCATAACTCTGGAGATCAGACATCTAAAATCAAGGTACTAGCAGGGTAGTTCCTTCTCTAGAAGGAGAATCGCCTTCTCTGAAGGATAATCTGTTCCAGGCCTCCTCTGAGCTTCTGGTGGCTATCAACAATCCTCAGTGCTCCTTGGCTTGTAGATACATCACTATGATCTCTTTACATCATCTGTGTGTCCCTATGTCTGTTTTCTCTTATCTAAAAGACTTATCTTTGGATTCAAGGTGATCTCATCTGAAGATCCTTACCTTAATTATATCTGCAAAGATCTTTATTCCAAGTAAGGTCATATTCTGAAGTTCCAAGTGAATGTATCTTTTAGGGGTCACAGGGTCACAAGTCAACCCAGTACAAGGAGTAATTAAACACCTCGAGATGGAGGAAAACTTCACTGTAGACCCCATAGGGCAGAACCAAGTCTGTCTTGCTCACTACTACATTCTCTGTTCCCAGCAGAGTAGACTCCTGACAAATATTTGTTGAAGGCTAAATGTTGATAAAAAATGATGCCCAGGAAATGCAACACTGAAGCATATGAAACACAATTGCCTGGAAGCAGTAAAGGCAATTAGATTGCAAAGGTTCAAGAATATAAGAGTACCCACAAAAGTACAAGGGCAACAGCAGTGTAAAATTACTTAAAGGAAGAATTCCAGAATTTGTAAAACAAAGCACAGAAAGAAAAGGAAAAAAGAGGTGGTTTTGAAGAAATTTCTATAGAATCACACAAGGCAACAGCTTTTGAAGTTCAGAGATGCAAATTCCCACTTGAGAAAATAAAATCTATTATAATAAATGTTAAAATCTATTATAATAAACATTAGTTCTTTTCTTATCATTGTAAAAAACAAAATTTCAGTGGTAAAGGAACCAAAATGAACTGTCACTGTTTAGGACACACAACCATCTTGGAGATGGGACCTCACAAAGCACACTTCTTTATACCAGCCTGTGTGATAAACAGGCCATTATGCAACTGCACATAAAGGACATACCCACACCTGATGCTACTGTAGGCCAGCTCTAGTGCTGTTCCTGTGTTAAGCCTACATCTGCCTCTGGACCCCTCATTAACTCAGGGTTTGGTCACTTGCTCTCAGAGGCCCATAAATGACTGTTAGCTATTTCACCTGACCCTTCACCTCTAATTAAATTTATTTCCTATTCGGTCTTACATAATTGGATTTTTGAACACTTCTGATTCATTAACATAACCAATTGTATTTTAATAAGCATAAATCTTTTCCTTCACTGGTTGGGAGGAAACTGTAATTAGATAAAGTCTGAAAGACTTTCTTATCAGTCTTTCTGACTTTGGGGGCTTTTACCTGTTACATGTTTAGTCCGAGGCAGTATAAAAAGTATCACAGTATTGGACTCTGATAGGATCTGGAGGTAGGACTTCAAACACTGGTCCTCATTTCTTCTATTTATTTTCTTCCTCACAGCATGGAGGAGAAACCCTGGACTAAAAGTTACAGACTTGGGGCTGGGGCCCATTTCAACAATACTCTTTTATGAATTACCTCTTTGTACTTCAGGACCTCATCTATGAAAAAAGGAAAGGGCAATTAATATATGTAGTCAGTATTTGAGAATTTTCTGCAAACCAATCCTTCTTTCCAAAATAATAATTAGAAAATGAGGGCAATAGAATTTTTTGTTAAGTTTCAACTTAAGTTGAAATATAAGAACACATTTTAATAATGATAGTGATTATTGAAATAGGCCTCCCACCAGAATCACCTGTATAACCTTAAAAAAATTTAAATACATAAATTTTACCTTAGGGCAGCGCTGCCTAATAAGACTTTCTTTGAAGATGACACATTCTAGAAGTATATTGTCCAATATGATAGTCACTAACCATATGTAATTATTGTTTAAAATGTGACTAAGGAACAAATTTTTAAATTGTATTTAATCTTAATTAATTTAAATTAAAATTGCCATATGTGGCTAGTGGCTGCAGGATTTGACAGTATAGTTCTAGACACATTTGTTTCAGTGTGTGCTCCTAAAACCAGCAGTATCAGCATCACCTGGGAACTTATCAAAAATGCAAATTCTTGGGGTCTACCCCAGACCCACTGAATCAGAAGCTGTGGAGCAGGGCTCTAACAGTGGAGTGCTGGTAAATGTTTAACAACTAGCTCTTGGGGAAAAGGAAACCCTGTTCATTAGGATTTGCCAGTGTCCTTGATGTAAGTTCTTTCACCACGGATGATTTCAAGCACTTATATGATACCACTGAACACAAGGTTGGAATGAAATATATACAATAGGCTCTGAGAGGCAGTGGGGGGCTTGTTTTAATAAGCCCTTCTGATGCACAGTATACATTGAGAGCTACTGATCAAGACCTTCTAAATCAGAGTCTAATGCAACAGAGGCCGGGGTATTTGACATTTCTCAAATTTCCGTAATGGATTCTGATAAGCAGCCCAATCAGAAAGCCTTGACTCAGAGCACACACATGCCAAGTCAACTTGAGGTGACAAAGACAGACTATTAGGACCTCTTGCTCCTGAGTACAGACAAGACTGAGCCTAGGACCCTCAAAGTGGAGGCTCAGATCCAGCCTGTCTTCCCTTATAGCAGCCATTCCGCAACCTTGATAAGATCAATGACATCACAGGCATAACCCACTCTATGGGCAGACCCAAGATGTAAGCAACATTAGTCTGCTAGCCATGACTTCGCTCTTTCTCTGTCACTTAAGAAAAGGAGTGAGAACTGTATTAGGATAATCTGAAATCTGTTCCAATTAATTTTTATTTTAATAGAATCTCTTATAAACCAAAAAATGTTTAAACACACCCTGTAGCTAGCTATTTATAACATACAGTAGTTTAAAAAAAATGCATCAAGCCACTATTTATCACTTCTAGGCCATGCCTGTCTTTAATATAAATCCGACCTGCCTACCTCAATAGATTTGTGATAAGAAACAAATGATAAAAACTATGCACATTAAGTATTATCTGGAATATTCTAAAGCCAGGTTGAGCCCTAAGGGAGGCAAAATCATACATCTATTTGAAATGAGCATCATAGCACAGTCTTAGTAATCTGTGCTATATGAAAGCAGCCTGCTAGAATTTCTTTATATTCTAACTAAAGGAAAAATAATAAAAGCAATTTAGAGAAACTTGTCTAAAACCAGAAGGTCACTTATACATACAGCCTCTGAGGTAGAGTGGAGAAAAAATCCCTATGTATTAGGCAAATCACCTGATTTCATTATAAACCCAAAGGAGAGAGTTCCATTAAAACAGCTGCACACATTACCTGAATATTTCCATTGCAAAAGTCATAGTTACGCTCACCACGTTCTACATTTTAATCTATTGAGTTTGGCCTAAATCCCAAATGGGACTACAGTGGAAAAACTGATGTATATTCTTGTCCTTATTATACTCCTCAGCACAAAATATATTTACATTTAGAATGTACTTAGACAAAATAGCTGAAAAATTTAGCTGACAATTTATGGCCTTTGGATAGCAGACAAAGGAGCATAATTTAAAGAAAGAACTTTGTCCTGGGTTCTACTTCTATGTACAACAGTGGCATCCCTGACCCTCTAAGAAGGGGGTGTCCATTTAGACATGCTTTCCTCAGCATGGGTTAGAGGGCCATTCACAGTCTTCTGCCTTCCCTCTCTCTATCCCCATACACATTTGCAGGGATTTGGCTCTAAGTCTGAGAGCTGTCTACAGTCCTGACAAAGAAGATAATTTCTCTTGGGGCTAACTAACTGGTCCAGATAGACCGTTCATACTTTCTGAGTCCCCTAGCCATTGCTTCTTTCGTTATAGATACTTCTACACTTAAACAATCATCAAGACTATAATTTAATAAATGGAACTATTCCAAAGTGATTTTATATTTTTGATAAGTACAAAAGCTATAGCAAATGAAAATACTACATTCCAAATTACACTTAATACATATAGAGAAGGTGTTTATAAGCTAAAATTGGGAGGTTTCCTAGGTAGTTAAGAACTGAAATATTACTCATTACCAGTTAAAAGATTTTATTTGGAACTTGAGAAAATATAGCACCTTGATTTGACATTGCTTATACTTTTTTAGTAAAAGATTGCTGTGTACTTTCTGTTTCATGCACTGTGCTAAGGTCTTTGTGTAGCATTTACTTTATTTCTCACTAAAGCACTGCAAAGTGGATATCATTATTATTCCAGTTATACAAATGAGAAAACTGAAGCTTAAAAATATTGAATTTTTTTATTTTTTTTTACCCAGCCCACATAGCTGGTAAATAGCAGAAGTAAGGAAAACTCTGGTCCCAAAACTCTTTCAACTACATCAGTGGCTTTCAGGTTAGTGGATTTTTTGTAGAATGCCTAGGAATATTCCAGACATTTTAGGCATTCTTACTTTGAACATATTGGAAATAAAAGTATTCTATGTTAGAGAAACATAATGAGTTCTGGGATGTTTATGCAAATATTATTTAATCATCTCAAGCATGCAGATGGTACAAATGAACTGTAGTATCTATAGAAGTATGCCTCTTGGATACCCCTTTTCAAGAATCTGCTGATTAGCTGCAAGGCACATGCAGTGAGTTCACAGGCTCCACCTGCAGCGTGTTGGGTACTGATTGAGCATTTGAGCAGGTGGAGGATAGTAGAAGCAGGACATAGCATTTCTGCCCAATATGGGATTCCTCTATGGAAATCTTTGTACCAAGGCTGTCTATTGGGCTGACTGAGGTTGCCCCAGAGCTCCAGTGTAGTCTGAGACTTTCCTACCCAGTCCTCCTTCCTTCCTCCTTGCCTTTCACAGGTGTCAGACCTGCATCACAGTCTGAAGGCTCTTTACTCCTGATCCTTCTATTTTTCTTTCAACAGACGTTACCCCCAGTGTATCTCTTACATTTCTAACTCTGTTTTGGTGTCTGCTTTCCAGAGAACACACAACCCATAAGAAGTCTAATATTTTCACATAGTGGCCCTACCAGGCCTGTTATTCAAAAATAAAGAGTAATCTAATAACCAATATTTGCTCATGTTCTTTCATATGGAGAGAGAGCTGTCATGAATTCCATGGGGAAACTAAACCACTGCAGACAAAGAGACAAGTGTGCACCTATAACACAGACTATACTTCATATGCTCTTTTTATTCCCATTAATTCTTGGGCAAGAAATATACTAAGGACTCTAGGAGAATTACTTTGTAGTGATCTATTCTATAGTTATTGCATAAGAAGAAATCATATTTTTGTATGGTTAATGGCCTGCCTAAGAGACTGTTTAAGTGTAGAAGTATCTATAAGGAAAGAAGCAACGGGTGGGGGACTCACTCAGAAAGTATGAATGGACCGTCCTATTCCCTTACATCAAGAACTCCTTTATTTTTCATCTTTCCAGTATCTGGTGAAATTAGATTATAATCTTCCTCAAGAAGAAAGAAAAAATATTATAGGTGAACACTGATGTACCTAATTCAGCTTTTTCTGGCACTTGTTATTCCCAACTGAATTAATCTCTGTAAGAAATCTATTCTGTTAAAAATAAAAGGCATTGAGCATTGGTGTCCCTTTTTTTTTTTTTTTAAGAGATGGGATCTCACTTGGTCATTCAGGCTGGAGTGCAGTGGTGCTAACAGTTCATTGCAGCCTCAATTTCCTGGTTTCAAGTGATCCTTCTGACTCAGTCTCCCAAAATGCTAGGATTACAGGTATGTGCCACCACACCGAATTTGAAACAATGAATATTGACAATGTAGTAGAAAATATAAGCTTTTACCAAGATGCCTATTGGATAGCATTTTTAGCTGAGAGAGACACAATTATAGGAGGATTTACTGACAGGAAAGAATAAGAGGTGTGGCATGGAATGACATTACCATTGCTGCAAAGAATGATGCAATTCGCAGGAAGAGGTAAGAAGATGGCCTGAGAACATATTAGCTCAGTTCGTGTATTGACCCCCTCTCCTCAACAATCGAACAGAGCTAAAGGGACCAGGGAAAACTTTTTATTTTTAGACAGAGCCTCAGGCTGTCACCTGGGTAGAGTGCTATGGCATCACAGCTCACAGCAACCTCCAACTCCTGGGCTCAAGCGATTCTCCTGCCTCTGCCTCCCAAGTAGCTGGGACTATAGGTGCCTGCCACAATGCCCAGGTATTTTTTGGTTACAGCTGTCATTGTTGTTTGATGGGCCCGGGCTGGATGCAAACCTCCCTGCTCAGGTGTATGTGGCTGGCACCTTAGTTGCTTGAGCCACAGGTGCTGAGCTGGAAAACATTTTTTTTAACTTTGCAAAATTTGCTTTTTCTTACTCAGTAGTCACCTTCCAGATCTCTCAAGTATACCTCCAAAATTTCTCTTTCAGGGTGCCATGAATAAAGGTTGGTCTTGTTCTAAATGTGTAATGTCAGTAACAAATGGAGGCCAGGCACCATATGTTCATAATCATCTGCTTATGCAAACTATCAATTTATTATAGCTTAAAATGGAATTGTGGGGAGGTGAAGAATGGAAGGAAGAAAGTGGGTTGATTTAGTCCTAAGCTATTTGAAACCAGGAAAACAGGTCATGTAGAATTAAACTGAGAAGAAGGCTAAGTTTGTTCAATTTTCCTAGATTCAAAAGAGAAAATTAATCTGAGATGTAAAAAGAGTAAAGTCACTTTGATCTCTATACCTCAAAATGCCCAGGTGAAAATACATGCAATGAAAGACCACAGCCATCTTAAACTCATCTACAAATATTTACTCTGCCAGCTACTCTTTAATGGGACAAAGAACCCCTACTAATAATTTAAAGGAGACTTGGCCAGAAAAATAAATCCAGACAAGTCAAGGGGTTAGCAAGAATTTGGGTTAGCTATGAATTTGGGTAAATTTATAGCACACATTCATGTAAATATATTACCATATGTGGATGCCAAAACACAGAACAAGAAGGTGGATTTATAAAGAACCCATCTTGTAAGCTCAGAGACAAATCTACCCGGTAAGGTGCAAAGGCTGGCAACTTCGCAAACATACTTTCCTGAAAACAGATGTGGAAAAACTGACTGATTTTAGAATACGTCAAATTCATTACAGTACTCACACATATACACACTACTATGAAAAATGACAATCATTTTGGATATTTGTATGGGTTTCTTATTTTTCTATTTAGACTTCAGAGGTTTTATTAGAAACAAGAGAAAAAGAGAAGTCAGCAGAAAAGGCTGTTAGTCATGACCGAAAAAGGTAATAGAATCTGCTGCCATAGTTCCTTGCCAGAAAAGTTGCCCGTCCCCCCCGAAGATGTGCTATTTCACTTCAAAAAATGAAGTGAAACAATGTCTGGTACTGATGTGGCCCTCAACACCACAAAATAAAACAGAAAGTCCCTTTACAAAGATCAGAAAATACCAATTTAAATGCCTATCACAAATTTCTAAAGTCTGACCTAAACAACAAAACAAAATGTTTTAATCACTTCAGTGAGAAATAGCATATGGGCTTAGTGCCCATAGCACAGTGGTTATAGTACCAGCCACATACACCAAGGCTGGTGGGTTCAAAACCGGCCCAGGCCAGCTAAACAACAATGACAACTGCAACAAAAAATAGCCAGACATTGTGGCAGCGCCTGTAGTCCCAGCTACTTGAGAGGCTGAGGCAAAAGAATTGCTTAAGTTCAAGAGTTTGAGGTTGCTGTGAGCTGTGATGCCACAGCACTCTACCAAGGGCAACATAGTGAGACTATGTCTCAAAAAAAAAAAAAAAGATAGCATATGAATAGAAGATGGTTGTTATTTGACTGGCAGCATATATAATCCAATATAGTTCAGCCAGTTTTCTACTCACTGTGACAAATTACTACAAATATAGTGACTTAAAACAACACAGAGTTATCTTATAACTCTACAGATCAGAAATCCGACACACTTCTCACTATGTTATGATCCAGTTGTTGGCAAAGTGTCTTTCTTTATGGGGGATTCAGGGAGGGAAAATCTATTTCCTTGCATTTTCCAGCAGCTAGTGGTCCCCTGCTTTCCTGGGCTCCTGGCTCTCTTCCTCCGACTTCAGAGCCAGCAATGCCAGGCCAAGTCCTTCTGCCTATCTTTTCTACTTTTAAGAACCTTTGAGACAGTGAGCCCATCCAAATATTCAGGATTATCTCTCTATCTTAAAGTCAGCTGATTAGCAACTTTAGTTCTATCCTGCCCTATAACCTAACATATTCACAGCTTCCCAAGATTAGGAAATGGATATGTTTGGGACCAACTCTTATGCCTACCACAATCACTTACAAGTATATACCCTGTCTACCACCAGTTTGGGAAAGGCTTCATATGGCTCCCATATAGAATTTCCCATATTAAGGATTGAATTAAGAGATTTAAAAACCAATTCAAGAAATGCCTCACATATATTGAAAGTTTTGCTTTTTAGACTTAATCATAAAATCTAAAGATTTATAATTAGACATTGTTATAAAGACACTGTTTTTATCATCAGCTTTGTGATATGATATGAAGAAATACATTTATTTTGGTTCATATTTTGTTCAAGTCAATGCATTCTTTTGAAAACAAGTAAATGGATTAGTCTGTCTAATTTAAACATAGACTTCACATCATTCAATTACCTATTTAGATTTTGTCCATTACCCTAAGTTTAGAGTCAAGTAACTAAGATATACTGCTGTAAAAGAGATCACTAGGGTTTACTCCTATCTGATTCTCTCCTCCTTGGGCACAAGGAAAATGCCTTTTCCCATGCCTGTCTAGTTTTAGTCAGTGAAATTAAGAGGAATTTACACACGAGCACATGAGCACACGAGCATGCTTCCTCCAACTTACTATTCCTGCTGCTGTGGGGATGTTAAAAGCCACATGTTGAAATGGTGGTACCACAAAACAGGAAAAACCTGGATCCTTAGAAACCACCTGGAAAGATCTACCCTAGAGTGATTGTTTACCCACATAGGAATTTATGGGAATGAGGTATAAACCCCTCATCACCTAAATCAACAGGTGTATTTCTAGCCTAGCCTGACTAATACAGTTCAGAAATACCATATTGTACTTTATGGAATCAAAGACACTATCAATTTAGAAATGCATCCTTAACATTTTGTATCATAAATAAAAACACTGTCCATTGAATTATGACATGTCATCTATTTCAAGATGCATCTCAATTTCAGAAATGTTAAAATGTACAAAATTGTATATTTGAGATTGGATGAAATATGGTATGTCTAACTATAAGAAAGGCTAGAAAATTTTAAACTTGTCCTATTTTCTAATAAGAATGTCAAACTTGCACATCAAACTATTAGGAATATAAATAAAACATAAATTTCTATAGTTAATTTTGTAACAAATTTATATTCTTATAATATATAAAATAATATATTTAGAGATACTGCTTTTTTCCTGAAACATAATTGTTCAAACTCTTCACATAAGGTGAAAGGTGAAACCTTCACATATAGACATAAATGTCCTTTGTCATGACTCTAATTACTTTGAGTTGTGCAACCCAACTTCCCGAAGGACTTCCAGTTGAGGTTTTTGAGACACAACTCTCCTTGAGACTGCATAACAAACTTTAAATAAGGTTTACCTTTTTCTCATCCTGTTTGTACTACTATTCCAAAATACCACAGACTGAGTAATTTATAAAGAACAGAAATTTATTGCTTATGGTTTTAGAGACCAAGAAGCCCAAGCAGAAAGCACTGGCAGATTTGGTTGTCTGGGGAGGGCTACTGTCTGCTGCCAAGATGGCACCTATTGCTGCATCCTCTGGAGTGGAGGAATGCTGTGTCCTTATATGGTGTAAGGAGGAAGGGCAAGAGGGATGAACTCTCTTCATCAAGTCCTTTTATAAGGGTACCTGATCCCATTCATGAGGGAGGACCCTTCATGACCTAATAATATCTTAAGGACCTCATCTCTTAGTCCTGTCACATTGCCAACACCTGAATTTGGGAGGACAGCCATTTAAACCATAGCAATCTTT
>NW_003852397.1:31608984-31640035 GCF_000181295.1 Otolemur garnettii
GGGATTCGAACCCGCCACCTTAGGCGTACATGGCTGGCGCCTTAGCCGGTTGAGCTATAGGCGCCGAGCCAAACCATAGCAATCTTAACGCACAGATATAGTCATGTATCATATGACATTTTGATCAATTATGGATGATATATGTGATGGTGGCCCCATAAGATTATAAAGCAGTTGAGAAATTTCTATCATCTGGTAATGCCATAGTCATCATAATATTGTCTCAAAACACATTACTCATGTGTTTGTGGTGATGCTGGTATAAACAAACCTACTGTACTGACAGTCATATACAAATACAAAAGTACAACATGCACAAAATTATGTATAGTACATAATTTTGGATAATGATAAGTGACTAAGTTACTAGTTTATATTTTATTATGCTATACATTTTATTAATATTTTAGAATGCATTCTTTCTACTTATTAAAAAAATTAACAGTAAAACAGCCAAGGGCAGTTCTTTCAAGAGATATTTCAGAAGAAGGCATTATTAATCACAGGGATGAAAGCTCCATGTATGTTGTATCTCCTGAGGACTTTCTGGTGAATGTGGCAGTGAAAGATGGTGACACTGGTGAACCTGACCTGGTGTAGGCCTAGACTAATGTGTATGTTTATGACTTAGTTTTTAACAAAAAAAATTTTTTTAATAAAAAATTAAGTGTTAAGATAGAAAAATGCTAGAATGAGGATATAAAGAAAGAATATTTATAGGTAATTAAAGAAGAAAAAAGAAAGAAAATATTTTTATACAGCTGTACAATGTGTTTGTGTTAAATTACAAAAAAGCCAAAAGTTAAAATACTGTAAGTTTATAAAGATGAAATCAGCCTCATATCACCATCTGATCTTCAACAAACCAAACAAAAGCTTATGCTAGGGGAAAGAATCCCTTTTTAATACATGGTGCTGGGAGAACTGAATAGCCTCATGTAAGAGATTAAAACTGGACATGCACCTCTCACCACTTACAAAAATTAGGTCACACTGGATAAAATATTTATGTCCAACACATGAAATCATTAATAAAGAGGAAAGTATGGGAAAAATGCTTAACAATAGTGGTCTTGGGAAATCATTCAGGAAGACCCAAGGGCAACTTCAGCAACAATAAAAATAAAATAAATGGGACCTGGTCAGGTTAAAATGCTCCTGCACGGTTTAAGGATATAATCAACAAAGAAAATAGACAACCTGCAGAATGGGAGAAGATATACACATGTTACAAATCAGACAAAGAGCTAGTGACTAGAACATACAAAGAGTTCAAGCAAATCAACAAGAAAAGAACAAACAATCCCATCAATCAATGACTAAGTGATAAGAACAGAACCTTTTCCCAAGAAGACATGAATGGCCAATAAACACATGAAAAACTGCTCATCATCCCTAATCATCAGAGAAATAAAACTCAAAACCACCTTGAGACATCACTTAACCCCAGTGACAGCCCACATCACAAGGTCTCAAAGGTGCAGATACTGGTGTGGGTGAGGAGAGAAGGGAACACTTTAATACTGTTGATGGGACTGCAAACTAGTACTGCCTTTTGAAAGAAGTAAAGAGAATTCTCAAAGAACTAAACATAGATCGCCTATTTGACCCTGTAATCCCATTACTAGGTATCTACCCATAAGAAAAATAATAATTTTATCATAAGGACATTTGCACTCAAATGTTTATTGCAACTCAATTCACAATTACAAAGATGTGGAAGCAACTCAAGTTCCCATCAACCCATGAATTAATAAACTCTGGCATATATATTCCATGGAATACAATTCAGTCATAAAAAGATGGAGACATTGCATCTTTGGTATTTACCTGTATGGATTTGGAGAGCACCTTCCTTAGTAAAGTACACTGAGAATGGAAAAGCAAGCATCCCATGTACTCAGTACTAATCTAAAATAGTAGACCAACAACTACAGGCCTACACAAGAGAAAAACAGAAATTAAATTCAAGAAATCAATTAAGAAGAAAATTAAGCATAAATCATGGCATAAATTAAGCCAATTTTCTGCTTAATTGATTCATTCTAAACCTGAACCATGATGGGCCAAACAAGGCCACTAAAGGATGGACCATATAGAATTACATACAACCTCCTCCCCTTTCTTTAATTTAATTGTGTTTATTAGTGATAAATTCATCACTAATTGGGAGGGACCCATTAGTTCCCATCTATTAGGTACAATGTAAGGGTATATGACACACTTCCTGGCTAAAAGACTCAACTACAACTCGGACTTTGGACTTTATCTGACAAATGCAAATAACTGCATGTACCCTCATATTAATTTCTTGATTTAAAAAAGTTTATGAAGTACCAACATTACAGTAAGCTAAGGTTAATAAATTTAGTGTAGATTAGTATACAGTGTTTATAAAATCTACAGTAGTGTACAGTAATGTCTTTGGCCTTCACTTTCACTCATCACTTATAGACTCACCCAGTGCCACTTCTAGTCCTGCAAGCTCTATTCATGGTAAGTGCCCCACCTTACACAGGTGTACCACATTCTATCTTTTAAACTGCATTTTTACTGTATCAGTTCTATGTTTATATATACTTATACAAATACCAGTGTGTTACAATTTCCTGCAATGTAACAGCATAGTAACATGCTATACAGGTCTGTGGCCTAGGAGCAATAGGCTATCCAATGTAACCTAGGTGTATAACAGGGTTTACAATCTAGGTTTGTGTACTTCACTCTCTTGATGTTTGCACAATCACAAAATCACCTAAGAACACATTTCTCAGAATATACCCCTGTCATTAAGCCACACATGACTTTATTGAGTATGAGATTTGAACATGTTTTTATGTTGTTGGTGATCCTGTATCTATAATCTTTACAACATAACCACCTACTGTGTTGCTTTTAAGAATGGTTTTCAAAAGACTCATTAACTAAGACATCTCAGTTTTAAAACCCAAAATAGAACATAAGTCAGGCACACAAACATACTACCATAAGGCAGCATAGGATATGTTCTAAGACAAAAGAAAAATGATCATGGAGATTAGTCAAAAGTTCTGGTAGGAAACATCAGAACAGGTGTGAAACATGCATGCAGAGAAAATAAATTCATCAGCTAAAGGCTAACCTTACTATGGTTTGTCCAAAACACCGTCTGCAACACAATTATATAAGACTTTATTACTTTTTTGTTCTATCCAATCTTAAAGCCACGATTTATGCTTAATTTTCTGCTTAATTGATTCATTCTAAACCTGAACCATGATAGGCCAAATAAGGCCACTAAGGGATGGACCATATAGAATTACACACAACCTCCCCAGGTTAATAACTTGTTTCAAGAGGCCCATGGATAATGATTTTCCCATGGATGTTCTGGGGACCAGCTGTCTTCTTTCCCCTTATTTCTTTGATACTTGCTTAGGATGTCATGTGTAGTGTCTGAATGAGTAGATGTTAATCTCCATCCACTTCAATTTTTCAACTGGGATATAATCTTTTAAATTTAAGTTAGAGACTTGTCATACTATAAGGAACACTCTCAATTATTAAATATACCTCAGGTAGAGAATCTGTACAACTTCATTCAAGACAGATTCATTCATTCATTCAAGAGACAGGAGCTTACTTTTTTGCCCAGGCTGGAATGTAAGGGTACCATCTTAGCCCACTACAGCCTCAAATTTCTAGGTTTAAGAAACTTCCCACCTCAGCCTCCCAAGTAGCTCAGACAGAAGGCACATGCAACCATACCTGAATAATTTTCTTTTTTTTTTTTTTTCTCGCAGTTTTTGACCAGGGCTGGGTTTGAATCCACTACCTTTGGTATATGGGGCAGGTGCCCTACTCCTTTGAGCCACAGGTGCTGCCCCATGCCTGGATAATTTTATTTACTTATTTTTTTAAAGATCCCCTCTTGCTATGTTGCCTGGGCTGGTCTCAAACTCCTGGCCTCAAGTGATCCTCCCATTTTCGCCTCCCAAAGTGCTGGGATGACAAGCATGAACACAAAGCCTTACAAATGCATTCTAATTATCCTCCAAAGCTCAGAAAATATTTATTCCTGAAAGTAAATATCAGAGTCAGGTGGATACACTATTATAAAATACAAATGTAAATGTGTGGAATATGTGAGAAATATGAAATAAATTAATGTATGTTTACAAATCAAGTCTTAAAGACATCCAAAGCTCTGGAAGTGATGGGCAAGGCAGGAGTATCCCTCAGCATTTGGTCTTCTTTCTGAGGAATAAAGACTTAAGCAGTTCCACCGGCATCTCTGTCTTGGCCGGGGCTATCTATCACCTTTGGTCCTGTTATGCTCAGGCTGCTTTAGTAGGCACTAGGTCCTTTTAGCTCTGTTGGTAGGGTTCCCTGCTACTCAGATGTGAGCCTTCCAACTATAAAGACTGGAGAGAGAGGGGATAAAGGAGCCCTGCCTCCTCTCTAGATAGCCAATTTTCCTCCTGAGAGAAGACTCCAAATCTCTGTTAACACTCCTGTGGAAGACAATGCTGTTCACTTGACATTAGATAAAAATCCCAAACCCCATGATTATTTTCTGGACTAAAGACTTTGTGTCCCAAATGACCTCTAGAGATTTTCCTAGTTGCTTTCTATCTCCACAACTTCACCCACATCTCTCTTGGCTATTCATCAGTGAAAACAAAGATAGGTGAGCATTACTCGTGATGTTTTCATTCTTCTGGACACTTTAACAATATATTTTTATTTGTAAACTTTAGTGAGGTATAATTTACAGACAATAAAATGGACTCAACTGAAGTGTAGAATTCAATGGGTGTAAACAAATATACACATCTGGGTAAACATCATGACAACTGAGATACCAAATTTTCAAACTTTTCTATCACCATGGAGGGTTGCCTTATGCCCTTTTGGAGTCAGTTCCCACCAATACAACATCCAGGTAAACCAGTGGCCTCTTTCTAGCACTATAGATAAGTTTGCTGCTGACTCTAGAACTTCCTAGGAATGGAATCACTCAGTCTGAACTCCTGCGTAAGGTTTCTTTCACTTAACATGATGTTTGTTGTATTTATCCATATTATTTTGTGTATTGGTAGTCTGTTCTTTTTCATTGCCAAGCAGTACACATTGCTTGGACAGAATACAAGTTTGTTTATCCATTTACGTGTTAATAGACCCTTGACTTGTCTCTTATTTTTAATACTTACGAATAAAACTACTAAGAATATTTGTGTACAGATCTTATACACACATTGACGTGCTTTCATTTCTTTCAGGTAACTATCTAGAAGAAGAATTGTTGAGTAGAGATTTTCTCTTTAAAAATTAAGACATAAAAACATATCGTGTTTAACAGAGTTCAATTCACCTTATTTCCATTTAAACATTTAAAAGAAAGAAGTGACATCGTAAGTCATGGAGTAGTCCACGACTGAAAAGGGCACGTGATGTTCCTACAGGCAAACAAAGTAAACTCCCTTCAGATTGGAGCTTTCTCTAAGCACTGGGAAGGGGCTCAGAACTTACTCAAGGAGTAGTTGAAAGAGAAATTAAAAATCCAAACTTCACAGAACAAATCCCTTTATTAACAGGACTTGTTTTGATAAAGGGATTTCTCTGTAAAATTTGGATTCAGTTAAAAGGATGAAGGATTCTGCACTGAAGGATCCAGAAGACCATATATGGCCTCAAGGCTGAGGTGGGGACCCCTATGTGGAACTCAGCTGTGAGTTGTTAAACATAAGGCTAGAGTGCAAAAAAGTGCCTAGTAAAATTAATGTGTAGGAAATCCTTAGCATATATTCCACATATAAGGAGATAAGTACGGACAACTCCTTTAACATTCCAGTTGTATATTCTCATCTGATTATAATGTTTACCCTTGACTTTATCTAGATTAAATGGTGTATAGTCAACTAAATGAACATCAAATGTAAACAGTAAGTCTTAGCCTGTTTTCTGCAACTAACACCTCATACCCCAGAGGGAATTTTCCAATTCAACTTCAAAGACTAATTAAACATTTGGGGTAGGAGCTTTGGAAAAAAGAAATGACTGTGTAATTTTATTTTACATATACATGTTAGATAAAAAATAAACAAAAACTTCCTCTGGGTACTGAAAGTTTGGAGTTGGATCTTCTGAAAGGCAAAGAGCACTGGGAAAATAATTAAACATTTCAAGTGTTTGTCAACAAATTAAAGTTTCACGTTCCAAAATTTCATAATTAAGCTATGTCATCTCTAATCATCTTATAGTTGATCACCAGTTAACCTCTTATCAAAGACAAAGGTTTGTATTTTCATAGTTTTATGTCTCCTTTTTCAATTTAATATTTAAAGAAAAGTAGCATTTAGAAAACATGAATTTTTTAGAAAAGAAAGAAAATGAGAACATATTTTATAAGGCATCTGGTCCTTCTAAAACTACCATGTGTTTTACTTTGATCTTACAGCTTGTTATGGAGACCTAAGTAGTGTTACCTCACATCATAAATGAGGTGGTCAAAGTAGTAGAGTTGAGCCTTTCCAGTTTGGCTGGTAAATCAACACCTGGCCTACCACTGAAATCTCCATGACAAAGACAAAATGAAGAGTAAGGAGGACACCAGCTTGATTCTCCTTATAGCAGCTAGAACCTGTGGTCAGGGCTAGCTTAGGAGTGATTTGGTGACTACAGTTCATAAAAATTAGCAGAGAGACATGACAAAGACTCTGCCTTCTGAGAGTACAATTCACTTGACATGCTTGTCCTTTTTCCTCCAAGTCTATTGCTACTACAAGCCACCTCCAGATACATACACCTTGGAGGAAGTAGGAAGGGTACCACACTAGAAAGCAAAAGTCTAGGGTCCTTGAGCAATACTTAATGTCTTTGGCTTCTCATCTATGAAACTCAGTATCAAGTACTTTTCCTATTTGAAGCTAGGAAGCTGGGCCCAGACTTCTTGATCCTAAACCACTCATTCAGTATTCCCACTTAGGGCTTCCTATTTACACATAATGGTGGCTCTGCCCTCCAGCAGACTGCAAACCACACACATTAGGCACTGTGTAACAGCCTTTCTCAGTTTTCTATTCTTAGAAAGAAAGCCCCATGGGATATTTCTATGCTTCCAAATTTTACTTTTGGAAACTAACAAATAATATATTTAAAAAATGAATAGATTAAGCATAAATCTATCTGATATACACATTTGTTTGTCAATGACATCTGCTACAAGATGGCTTCCATGACGCTATTTAAATAGCTGGTAAATGCCAACCTGAAGAGCTTCAGGCACTGGTCCCTGGACAGCTGGAAGAGATAGTGCACGCTCTAGAAGGTCTATCAGGAAGTCCTCAGCTGAAAATTGGACTGAGGTAACCAGACAATCTGTGCTTCAGAGAACCAACTACTGCCAAAGGAGTTGCTGTATCATTGTGCAGCCATGAGGACATGCTTCACAGACCTCCAACTGCAGGGAGCGCAACTGGCCAAGGATCCCAGCTGTCATTCTCTGAAATCCATCACTGCATTTTTCAGAGCCAACTCTGCCTCCTCAAGGCTCACTGCTGGAGTGCAGTGGGGACAGAAAGGCAGACCTCTGATGGCTCATTTTGTTTGAGGTCTTCTTGATGCCTTGCTACCTCTGACTGCATAGCAGATAAGCCTCCTTCCACCAAGCCTCTCTTTCACTTGGAATAAGACTTTAACCACCACCTGACATTCTCCCTGTCTTTTCTAGCTTCTTACCTATTTCCTTTCATGCAGGGATTTCCTCTAAAACTAACCTTGCAATTTTAGTCCCATCTAGGCATAAAGGGTCCAAAGATCCAGACTAATATATCATTTATTCATTCACTCCTCCAATAAATATTTACCAACTGCCTATGTTTCTAGCACTTTGTTCTAGGCACTAGGGAGACTAGTGAACAAGACTGAACAGGCCCCCACATTCATAATCCTTCCCTGTCTGAAGTGTCCTAAACCAGAGGCTTCTTCAGTGACTACTGTGTGTTGGACACTGAGCTAAGAGCAATCGACATACCTCGTCTCATCTGCTCTTCACAACTGTGAAAGGCGGTATTATTATGTTTTTTTCAAGAGGACTTAGATTATGTTGCCAGGGTCTTCCCTAATACAGGCAATTTTTTAATCCCAACCTCACACTTTTAGCCAGTAAGCTATGGTGTATGTATTTCATTTAGGTAACAACACTGAGCACTTGGATTTGCTGGTAATGATAATACATCTGCATAGTTGATTTTCCAAAGTCTGGCTTCATTTCTTAAATTTAAATTTATGAGGTCCAGGAAAACACAGTGCTTCAGTGTTCAGAATTCTAGACATACTATTCCAAAGTCAGGTTAATGACAACACTGTTTAACCCACACAGAAGAGGTCCCATACCTTGTACAAGTTTCCAACTCATCCTCATTATGACAAGGAACGTAGAGAAATGGACACCATGCTTGCAAAGGACAGTTACTGATTCTTATCACATTGAAAGGAAATGCTGAGAACAGGACAGTCTTCTGGCAAGCCTAGAGACGTTTTGTGACTTAGGGGCAATCCCCCCAGTAACTCAGTATTCTAGAATGAGATAAGATCGGTCACTCACTAGTAAGCATGTGTTAAACATTGATGCTTTATACTTCTTCATGGGGTGGTGGGGAAAGAACACGTGAGGAAAGTGCAGGTGGCAATCCTTATGCATGCAGTCCTCATATGTCATTACCTTAACTCTCCACACCTGTTGTGTATAACCTTAATAAACAGCCATTGTGGAGGGGGCTCTGCGCTACCCTGCACTTAAGGTTAGCCCACCTTCCACAAGCTTGTACTTCTAATCCATGTCATGCCTGGTTCCTTCCTGCAGCAACTAAGACCAGGGCCTTAGGGGTCACAACAAAGGAATGTGGAGGGGACAGAAAAAGTCTTGGCTTGTCTGCTTTCCATCCTGGCCACAACTCAGCCCTGTCAGACCAAGGGCTGTGATCGACAGCTTCACTCAAAGGCCAGCCAAGCCCACTGCAGACCCAGCCACACCAACTCACACAGCAACTGACAGCACCCTTCTGAAAACTGATGCAAACACATACCGTGATGTCCAGGGTCAGCTGTAGAGTCCTCTGCACTTGACTTAAATTCACTGAAGTTCAGGAAAGAAACAGGCTGAGACTCCTGCAGCTTCTCTGAAGTTGGCTCATCAAATTCCTTGTGGAAGGTAATTAACAATTCATGAGAAGCTTTTAGAAAGAAATAGCACTACCACAAATGAAACAATATTCTTATTTAGAATATTACTTAGAAACAAGCTTATCTAATCCTCTCTTTTAAATATAACATTTTCAAACTTCAGAAAGGTAATTTGGGATTAGAAAAACAGCTCTGAATCAACGAGACAGGGGACCTTGGGCAAAGCATTTAACCTGCATGAGCCTCAGTTTCGGGGCTTTGACCAGGTGAGTCAAGGGGGATCCCCAGGGCACAGAATTGAAGGTGCTCACACCATTGGTGGCTGAGAGTGAGTGCCTCCATTGATTATGCATCCACCGTGTCCCACCTAACCTCACCCTACCAGCCCTTCTCAGTTTTCTGAGTTTTTCTTCCAAGTTCTCTTCCAGCTTTAAAAGTTATGTGATTTTATGAATTCCAATTTCTTAGAATAAGACTGAAGAGAGCATATGATGAAAGAATTCATACTTCAAAAATAGAAAAGGTGAACATCTCAAATTAAGAGGTATTTTAATAAATTTTGACTTTTCCCTCCACTTTGTATATTTGTGTTTGCAACCAAGAGCTGCTGCTGGATTGACCTATTTTCCTTGATTGCTTTAATGGGAGCTATTCCAAAAGTGTCTTCTTATTAAAAAGGAAGTTAAAAGGAAAAGTTCAAACTAACCTTAAATGAATAAGTAAAATGCAGCCATGCTACACTTCATCCAGTACAGGATTTGTGAGAATATCGTCATAAAGCGTTTTTCAGAAGTCCATTTACTATACTGTATAATAATTGCTTCAGAAGGTAAAACTGGTTCCAAATTTCAAAGGATCACTGATGGTACACAGACTTCAAGAACAAAGAAAAGAGACTGCACAAAAAATGTCTTTACAGGTACTTCAGAAATTATTTGAAAATAAGTATGTATTTGGACTCTCAATTGACTTTGATTTGCTGAGGTTCCCTTTGAAGAGAATAGACAGACTTGTTGTAATTGCTTCTCTTAGAGAAAGACTTGGTCTAATCTTTGATCCCTGTTATCACTCCAAGTCTGGAGACTTGATCTGGTATGCACTTTTCACAGAGACCCAGTTCTAGCATCACCATTAACTCTACATGCCACAGGATGAAAAACAGACTGGACCTGTCTTGTGTATTATGGCAGCTAGTTGTTTTTAAGCTGCCATCCTTTAAAGACAAGGTGTCTAATATGATTCTACATTCAACTGTGCTTCAAAATTTCAAAGTCCAAAGTCAGCCAAGCAGAACACCTGCCAAAATACAAGGCCTTGTCAGTTAGGGTCTGAAAAACAAAGCAAGGTTTTCTCCTAAACGCCTCAAAGAATTTTATACCATGTTTAAGAGGTAAACATAGAGCCCATTCTCTTCCCTAACTCTGATTCTCGTCTACAACTGTTTTTGAAATATAGTATAAAGTGGTTTGCTTCAGCTAGGCAAGAGAGAAGGAAGAAGGAATAGAGAACAGGTTCCAACGAGACTGGAAAGAAATTAAATCATAAATATGAGTATGGGCAAGGGGAAGAAAAGCACTCGAAGATGGGAGTATTTTCCTTTTTCTTCCTCTTCTTCATCACATGTTTCTTTAGTCTCTTTCATGTGATGAATCCTATTTCTTTCTCATTTTATTTCATCTCTTTTGGCTCAATGATAACTTTCCCTGAGGTGTTTTAAAACCTTTCAGGACCCTCTGCAAAGTGTTCAGCTTCCTGTTTCCTTCTCCTTTGTTCTCTGAATATCTTCAAGCCTGCCTCACTCTTGTGCTTGTGAACATGATTAAACTTGACTCTTCTCTGCCTGCCCACCTCTCTTCTTCTTCTTCCTGGAGTGAACAAGAAAGTCTTTCCTCAGGTCACTCCCATCTTTTCTTCCATTCCTATTAAATAATTTTATTCTTAAAGAGACTATAAGATATTCTATTCATTGGTAGATTTTCCAGGTCTTCTTTCATTTGGAGGTGAACTTCTGCTTTCAGGAGGCCTACTTTCTGTCCATTATTAATCAGAGTGTGGATCTAGACCAGCAGCATGAGAATTAGCAGAGAGCTTGTTAAAAAGGCAACATCCCTGGTGCTACCTTAAACCAGCTGAATCAGAATCTATAGTTTAACAGGATCCACAGGTGAATCCTCATATGTTGAAAGATCCGCAGGTGGCTCAGGCATGTTTCAAACTTGGAGGAACACTGCTATAAACTATAAGAATTTGGGGGAGGGCCTGCTGCCTGTGGATCTTCTAGGTCAGAGGTTTTCATGAAGAAGAGGCAACATTTGAAAAAATAGGTAGAATGCTGACAAATGGGCCAGAGGGAAATGGCTGATGCAATTGCACAACAGCGGTGGGGGTGCTGAGTCTGGGATGCGAGGCCACCCGGTCTATGGGCCTGAACCAGTTGGGAAGAGGACACAGTGTTCAAACAGAACAGATTCAAGGAATGCATATCTGTCTGGAACATCCTCTGTCCCCATCAGTAAGTATACAAGTATAGGAAACATGCCTCTGGAAAGCTCAGGGTACTAACCTTAGAGATCAAAGAATAAACCAGGGTCTCTGGCCAGAACAGCATCAGCATCAGCACTTCCCCTCTTGGTCCCTTTGCTCTTTGCTATAAAAAGGGAATGGAAGTGGGAAGTCACTAGGGAAATTATGAATGGGGAGTTCTTAGAATCCTTGTGAAATCTTCTCTTTCTTCATCTAAGTTGGGCTAAGATCAAATGTTTTGTCTGACTCCCATATTCTATATCATAATACACAGAATCTGGCCTCAGGCCTATCTTCAGTTAATTCAGGACCCCCAAAGTATCCTGATTTATTGGAGGGGGGGACACTGATAATAATTATATCAGAAATAAATGAGAACTCAATGATGATTATCTTGAAGGGTCAATAAGGATAAGCAAAGAAGTTAAGTAAATTATCAGACACAATTTATGATCATACTTAAAACTACACTTTTATTTGCCATATGGTAACTTTAAGAAAAAAGAACCCCATTTATATGTAATAAAACAACATATTACCATGTCTGTACTTCTCAATTTCCAATGTTAGGGAGAAAGTCCCATAGACTTAGAGGTCCCTGAGCATTCCAGAAAAATGTGCCCCAGTTTTCATCACTAATTGGACATGCATTTTGCACATATTACCAAACTCAGAGTTCCTATAATCCCAGCAGATTCCTTGTGAGGATCTGTGGGAATGTGCAGTTCTCAGCCCTGTAGGGACAAAGCAGACTAAGCCAGGGAAGAAGACCCGCCTTCGCAGGCTACCATTTGTGGGGCCCAGAAAGCGTCTGGGGAGCTAAAGAAATGCTTTCCATTTTCAGAGCAGCCTTGGTCCTTCCACCAGTATTGGCATTGAGACTCTCCCC
This sequence comes from Otolemur garnettii, assembly GCF_000181295.1. NCBI lineage: Eukaryota > Metazoa > Chordata > Mammalia > Primates > Galagidae > Otolemur > Otolemur garnettii. The sequence goes on from NW_003852397.1 coordinate 31,621,562, forward strand.
TAGGAGGGATCTGGCCCTGCTGCTGTTCTCAGGGCCTTTTAGCCAGCAATTTCTTCACTCACCAGGTTCTATGAGCAGGAAAGATCCCATCTCCCAAGCCTCTGAGGCAAGCAATAGATCCTATAGTGTGCTTTGCTTAATGGGAGGTGGGAGTAGCAAAGGGGGGGGTTGGATTGAGTACATATTGCTACAACCCCCACATTGTCTGCTAACTGGCCCAACAGACTGAGGAAGATTCTTAAGTCCAGAGGATACTAGGTCCCTTTATCTGGTCCACTTGGGATTTTTAGAACTCTACAGCATCTAGAACCCCTAAATAATTGAGAAAGGCAGATCACTGACAGCCATCCCCCTCAGAGAATAGCAGAAAATAAATGTTTCTAGGCCCTGTCTGGCTAAGAGTGAGCTCTTCTGAGTGCTTCTCCTAAGACTGAACTCTTCTGAGGGCTCCTGCATGCCCAGGCTTTAGAGACTCTAATGACTAAGCCAGCAGAATTGGCATCCCTGAAATTCAGGGAATTGTCCCCCAGCTTCAAGGGGTTTGGTTCTCCCTCCTAAAGGAAAGATTTTCTCTCAGATGCAGAAATCTTCAGTTAATGAACTATCAGGATTTGAGATGGAAAAAGTTCCCCATAAAAATGATTCTATCCCGGGCAGTGCCTGTGGCTAACTGGGTGGGGCACTGGCCCCATATACCAAGGATGGTAGGTTCAAACCTGGCCCCAGCCAAACTGCATCAAAAAATAGCTGGGCGTTGTGGCAGGTGCCTGTAGTCCCAGCTACTTGGGAGGCTGAGGCAAGAGAATCACCTAAGCCCAGGAGTTGGAGGTTACTGTGAGCTGTGACACCATGGCACTCTACCGAAGGCGATAAAGTAAGACTTTGTTTCTAAAAAAAAAAGATTCCATCCCAAGTTGATTTTACCAGAAGAGCTATGAAGTGGGTGTTGATGTCCATTGCCCAAATATGATTTCATAAAGATCACCTTATGTATAACAGCCTACCTTAAGGCCTATGGACATATTTTTCAACCATTAGAAAAAATGTTATTTAATATTTATAGATCTGGAATACAGAAGACATGAATTTGGGTTTCATTTCATGTGAATCTGCAGCCTTATTTGTTACTGGTCATCTAGAGAAGTTCTTCAAAGTTTGAATGAGATTATTAATAAAGTACACAGCGATACAGATAGGAGACATAAAATGGAAAGAATAAAAAATACGACAAAGAGAACAACGGACAATGTAAACAACAATAGCATGGGTGGAATTAAAAATTAGATACATACATATTTGTTCTGCCAACTTATCATTTTATCCATCAACCATGCATTCAGTGCCCATCCAGTCATCCTATACACAGCAGACACTCAGTTACTATTGGATGAATCAATCGATCCATCACTAGGTATAAGCTCTTTGAATTAGTATTGTTACCAGCTGCTGACCTGCATTCTAGAATCCTCCCTGGTAAAGGGCAAAGTAAGTTGGGATGCTTTTGTTTTCTACTGTGTCCCTTTTTCTACCCAACTGGCCCCATGAATCTGAAGAATCTGAAGCAAGAAAAGGTTTTATGTGCAGTTTAAAACAAGAGGGTACTTACACGGAGGACATCAACACTCAGCTGTTGAAAGTTCCGAGACCTCAATTCTTGCATTCGTTTGTTATTCTCTTCATATTTTTCTTCCACAATCTTTCTGAAAATTTAAAGTGAATATAGAAAAATAACTGTGAATTCCTAAAATTCACAGTTACACAGATAAGTGTGTTAACCTGATAACAGATAACCTGTTACACAGATAAGTGTGCTCCCTCTTTCAGCAGGCAGAGTGGGGCACTGGGAAGCCAGGCCATCAGGTCTCTCCCTCATCAAGGTGTATACTGCACAGCACCCAGTTAAGTTTCTTTTAAAGCACACACAGGGACGCTCTGGCTGCTAATTTATCCTTTTAAACCCTAAAATGCAGAAGAAAGAGGAGACAATACTCATCCTTGTATATTCTGTAAGGATAACAAGGGTGTGTGTCCCCAGTGCCAGCACAGTGCCTAACACATACTTGTAACTTGAAAGTTGCCTTTAGAATGAACAAACTGATGGACAAGTCAAAATAGAACTATTTATCGAATAATCTGTGGGAATATATATATACACGGGAACTACTGTGCAAGAGAACTTTTCTAGGGACACATATTCTTTGTTTTCTCTGCTACAGGAGAATTGAATTTAATACACCTGCTATTAAATTGGAAGAAAAACACTATGGGAGGCTGAGGTGAGTGGACTGCTTGAGCTCAGCAGTTTGAGACCAGCCTGAGCAAGAGCAAGAATCCATCTCTAAAAAATAGGCTGGTGTTGTGGCAGACACCTGTAGTCCCAGTTACGCAGGAGGCTGAGGCAAGAGGATGGCTTGAGACCAAGAGTTTGAGGTTGCTGTGAGCTGTGACACCATAGCACTCTACCAAGGGTGACAAAGGGAAACTCTGTCTCAAAACAAACAAACAACAACAACAAAAAAAAAACTAGAAGAAAGATTTGAGTTCTTATTAACTCAAATCGTGTGCCAATTTATACTAAGATTTTTTTTTGAAAAGTCACTGAATATCCTTCTAGTCAAATTCTCTTATCTACAAAATGGATAAATTATAACCCTTTGACAATAGCATTATGTTTTAGTTAAAACACATGATCTTTCTTGAATTCTAGATCCCATCAGAAACAGTTTCAATTCATTCATAAAATCAAGACCAAATTTTATTTAAAACCATTGCCTTTAAATAAGAAAAGTATTGTGTATCATGTTGAAGATCTATGACTATTTTGTATACAAAATACAGTTTTAATGTGAGCAATAATTTATTGATATGCATGTAAATTTGCCTTTTCATCTGTTCCTATGAGAGATTTAATTCTCCTTTTACCCTCAACCAATGACATGAATCATAGTAACCTTGGAAATATTGTCATTTCTGAGGTTTTAGAAACAGATTTGAGGCTGTGAGTTGATGCAATAGCTGAAATAATTTATGTGAATACATTTTCTCAGTAACCATTATAGCGATTTGCAGAAACCAACTTGTATTAGCTCCCAAGAGCCGAGTGTGTATGTAGCTTTCCATTGAGCCTTAAATGATATCATGTTTTTGGGACAGGAGACTAGGAAACAGGGCTGAGACAGGATACAGGGGCTTAAAAGATTGGAGTCAGGTGTCAAAGAAACAACTCTCCAGCAGAAGCTAACGGAGAAGCTGATAAACTCAGGCGAGAATTGGCTTCAAGCATATTGCAAGGGTACAAATCAAGTATATCAAGTATTGAACACAAATGTCTTAACACTGTGATTAAGTAAATGAGGTGAAAGCTATGTTAATTAGTAGGATGCAAGCACTCCAATTTGTACAAATAATCAACACATTGAATCCCACAAAGGCATAAATGTATTCATGATCTATGTGTATATGACTTAATAAAAAAAAAAAGAACTGGTTTCAACTGTCTTCTCAGCTGTCTCTGCCACCTCACATAAACTTTGGCTAATTACAATATCATTTATATCATGCTTTAAAAATTTCTTCACCCATAAAATTACTGTGACAGTTTTGAGACAATCACAAAAAGTATGAAAATGGGAGGGAACCCAATTCTAGGAATTACTACCCAAATTCTTAATAAAAGCCAATCCTTGGTCTTGCATATTCTTCCTCTCAATTATTAAGACTACAGAAATCTAAGACCACTTCCTCTCAGTATAGCCACTCTTTTGGAGCCTGGCTGCTTTCTTTTCTAACAGTATACATACTTTTGCTTTCAATCAAGCCTTCACTTGCTTAGCATACATGGCACATCCTAAAATTCTTTTCTGTGATGAACACCAAAAACTTCAAAAACCTCCACTCAGAGGCCAGTAACAATTAGCAGCTTGAAATTGGCCACAGTAGAAGTCTTTATATCACAGATTTCAGTGGACAAATTAGCAGTACCCTTCAAACCCAGACCTGGTTGTTAAACATTTATCAGTACACCACTGCCAGATGTACTTTGACGGAAATGTTTCTCTAAATTTATTAAATAAAATATATATTAAGGGAAAACAGTATCATATAATCTTACTTGGTTCACTGTGAGATTCATTCATTGTAAGTAGCAGGACATCTCTAAATCATTTTTCAGATACATTAACAAGGTCACAAAATGAACAGATTTTCAGTTCAGAACTTTTCTGCTCTCTCATTCTTGATGGGGTTTCTAAACTACCACAATGTTGGCAGAGGAAAAAAGAAGAAAAATTAAGAATTAAGAAATTGGAGAGGTTCAGCACCCATAGCACAGTGGTTAGGGCACCAGCCACACACACCGAGGCTGGCAAGTTCAAACCTGGCCCAGGCCAGCTGAACAACAATGACAACTGCAACAAAAAAAATAGCCAGGCGTTGTGGCAGGTGCCTGTAGTCCCAGCTACTTTGGAGACTGAGGCAAGAGAATTACTTAAGCCCAAGAGTTTGAGGTTGCTATGAGCCGTGACTCCACAGCACTCTACCGAGGGTGACATGGTGAGACTCTCTCTCAAAAAAAAAAGAAAAAGAAGTTGGATAACCTACCAACTAACTAAGCAGTCTTTCAGAAATTGGGAATCAAGGGTTCTTTGATCTTCCATTTTTAAATGTGAATCTTTTTTCTTCAGCTTTATTAAAGTTTAACTGACAAACAAAAATTATTTACATTTATGATGTACAATGTGATGTTTTGATATATGTGTACCTTGTGAAGTGCTTAAATCAAGGCCATAAACATCCACCATTTGAAATATTTTTTTATGGTGCGAATATTTAAGATCTACTCTTTTAGTAACTTTCAAATATAGAATACATTATTGTTTTCTATAGTCACCATGCTATACAATAGGTCTCCAGAACTTACCCCGCCTGTCAGACAGAAGCTTTGTATCCTTGATCAACATCTCCCACTCCAAGTTCTTTTACCTCTGGAAACTGCCATTCTGCTCTCCACTTTGATGAGTTCTGGGTTTTTAGATTCCACATTTAAGTGAGATCATGTAGTATTTGTCTTCCTATGCCTGACTAATTTCATGTCATACAGGTTCTTCTATGTTGTTGCAAATGATGAGATTTCCTTCTTTTTTAAGACTAAATAGTATCTCATTGTGTATGTTTACACTACCTTTTCTCTAGCTATTCATCCATTGACTTCCACTGAAGTTGATTCCATATTTTGGCTACCGCGAATAATGCAGCAATGTACATGGGAGGGCAGATACCTCTTCAACACATTAATTTCATTTCTTTTGGATATAAACTCAGAAGTAAGAATGTCAGATCATATGGTAGTTCTATTTTTAATCCTTGAGGAAACTCCGTACTATTTTCCACAATAACTATACTAATTTACATTCCCACCAACAATGTCCAGTGATTTCCATTTCTTCACATCCTGGCCAGCACTTGAAATTTCATTTTTCCACATAAATACTCTCATTACTAGTGACAGCTCCCACCAGCAGCACTGCCCCGAGCATAGACTTCTTTAAATGCTTCATTTGACAAAACAGAGCTCTGTTTCCAATTTACTTCCTTCCAAAAGCTAACAATATCCTGCCAATAAACTCTTCCCCCTATGGATCAGCTACTTCTGGTAGAACAGATGTGGCAAGCACCTAGGGAACCAGAGTGAAATAGTTAGGCCTTCTTTTTACCCTCTTGCTGAGGCATGTACAGGAGGTGCCACAACGATGAGTTTTCATTTGGAAAGCGACTCTATCTTCATCACTCATAACCTTCCTAATACTCAGTCCTTCCCCTTACATAAAACTGAAAGCCTAATGTTAATAATACTTGGCATTAAACCCATGGCTCAATAATCATCTTTTGACTGAATGAATGAATGAATGAATGAACAAATAAATATATAATCACATGGTTTGTGCCTTCTCTTTTGCTTTTCTTTAGTAAATTCCTTTAGAGCCCTGGGAAGTAGGCCAGGGCATGGGGCACCCAAAGAGAAGACAGCTTACTTCAGCTTCCTTGCTTTCTCATCAGCCACCTGTAGCTTCCTCAGCCGCATCCTCTCTCGTGGCGTCATTTTCTGCACTTCAGACAGCACCCTCAGAGTCTGCAGGTGGATCTTTTTTTGCCTATAAATAATAAAGATTTCCCACATGCAACCCATCCCAAACATGCTCAGAAAAATTAAACAAATATTTTATGAAACTATCATTATACTACTGAGAGCAAAATCACCTCAAGCTGGCCAGGCAAAAACTAATAAGCTCTGGGTAGGTAATGAGCCAACCAGGACTGCAGTTAATCAGCAATATTTTTCAAATTAGATTTTTGTTTAAAAGCAAATTATGTACTCTCCAAATTTCTGCTCATTTCATTGCCTACAACTGGCTTTCATAATGTAAGACAAATTAGGATCTTGGCCATTACAGAGTAAATATCCTGGCAGAGTTATGCCACCATGAGAATAAAGGCACACACTCTTCAGAGTTAGGCAGTGTTTGAATCCCACCTCCACCACTCATTAACTATGTAGCCTCAGGAGTAACTGAATCTCTCAGAACTTCAGTTTTCTCATCTATAAAGAATGGACTATAATGAGTGTTACATGAGATAACATATGCGCAGTATCTCCCATGTAAAAATTATTCCAAAATGGCAGTATTATAATAGCTGAATCTTGTTGACTATGTCTTATAATCCAGGCTTAATACAGTAGGCATTTTTATGGCAACATGGTGTGGTGGTTACTTGCACAGGTTAGTAACACTCTCTGGGTTCATTCAAATCCTAGCTCCCAGGTTATACTCTATGTAACCTTGGGCAAATTACTTAACCTCCCTATAAGTATTTAAAAACATACACAAACACAATTTCTACTTCATAGGATTGTCCTATATTTAAATAATTTAACTTATTTAAAGAGCTTATTAACAGAGCCAGCCATATATTCATTACCCCCCAAAATGTTCACCAATATTATTACTGAAGAACCTCTTTTAAGTAAAATAAACAAGCTTACATCAATCATGTATCAAAAAGACTGCAACCACACTCTCAATGACACTTGCTTCTCTTCCTGCCTCAGGGCCCAACACTGCAGAATACCTTTTGCACTCAACTCTTTCCTTAAGAAACACTCTGAGAAAATTGTAATGACTGTTGTGGGTACTACTCATTCCTCTCAAATACCATCCAGACCAGAGTCTCTAGAGGATAGGCAATTTTTAAGAATATACATTCTTTATTTTGTCAGACCAAACAGATCTCCTTACAACATAATCACAGATCTCCAAAATAACAATAACAATTGATTTGAAATCAATATGTCATAATATGAAATGCCCTCCAAACAACTGGATTCTAGCATATTGTTAACTGTAAATAGTGTTAGGCAAACTGCAATGCAAAACTGATAGTAGAATTAGTCTATTATTTTTAAAATAAGATATCTACTACTCTCAACATCTCTAACCAGTAAAATAAAATAAAATTGGAAATTTCAACCTTTCTTGAAAGAATAGATAGTAACCCAAGAAAACTTGTTATTAAGAGCCTGTGTAAAGATTTACCCCTGAGGTGCAGTGTTTTTCACTGGAGATGATGCATTAAACAAAGACTGAATATATTTAATGCGCCAGTTCCCTCAGCTCATATGTGAAGACAGAAAGCAAACAAAGCAGAGCTGAGGACCCACTGGCCTGGGTGTTGAAGGGGTATATTCACAGTTGTCAGTATTCTCACCCTACACCTCTCTAGAATTGGACTGCCATTTTCTTTGGGTCCTTACATGATTAAATAGATAATTCCTTCAGTAAAATTATGATTTAATCTTTATAACTAGTGTGCCCTGGAGTTGGGTAATGCACAGTCTACACAGTCATACATGGATGCTTTGAAGCCACCTAGCATTCTGGGCTTTTGCAAATTACAGCACGAAAATTTTTAATTAGGCAAGAGAGAGAAGTTAGGACAGGAAATAATGACGGTTCTTTGGGGGAGCACTCTGCAGTTCTTCTGTGAGAGGCTATCTATCTTAAGAAAGTGAATTTTGGCTTATTCTCAATTGTCCCAAGACTCCACAATGTTCTCTTTTCAGTGGAAACTTTGCCAGTTCACATTAACAAACAACATGCAAAAGCCATTTATGCTTATTATGGAAGGCTCATTAGCATAAATATTACTAAATGCTTGAGATATTAATTTCTCCATATACTTGCAAGGCAACTACGGAGCTACCCTGCAGATCTGTAAGCTGTGCAGTGGTTTAAACTTTTATGATTTCAATTTGCTACCACCTGGGGCAAAGGGCTTTAGAACGCCAAGTTACTGCAGCTCCTTAATTTCTTGGCAAGGCTTAAGTTAATTCTAGGATATTCCATGCAGTCAGCTTAGCACTAATAGATTTTTAAAGACAAACGCATTTAACATTTATGCTCAATGGACTTTTTAAAAACAAAGCAATTACTTACACGGCATTAATTATATGAGCAGCCTCCTTCTGACAATTCAAATTCTTGTCTTCCAGAGTCATTTCCGAATATCTACACATCAGGTTCTGAAAAAAAGATCAACCCTGACAAACCTTAAAGCCTCCTCTTGAGGGATGAAAGGGCATAAAATTACCAGGTGTCTTTTCTGATTTGAGGTATTATTGACCCTGACAGGAAGCTGGAAAACACAGCACACAGTAACAATTTTCCCTCTATAAAGGGCACATAAAATTACATGATGGCTTTGTGGAAGAAGATCCCCAGAGTCACGCTGGTGCCTACCTCCCCTATTTCATCTTCCACTGTTTGCTCTCTCACTCCCTGTTGCCAGTCAGGGGCAGGCCTTCTCTCAGCTCCAAGAATACACAAGCTTTTCCCCACTGAAACCATCCTTTTATAAAATTAATAAAGGGCCTCAAGGTGGGAACTCTGCTAGGGACCTGAATTCTGCAAAGGTATACATATAGTTTCATAAGTAAGTAGACATTGTTCTCTAGCTTTCCTATAATTGCCAACGACTCAGGAGTCACACAGCTGATGGTCATAGAGATTCTTAGTTTTCTTAATTGTTCCCATATTTAACATCCCCCTTGTAAAACCTAAGGCTGATTTTTTAGATATCTTTCAGGGCCTGGATTCCAATGGAATGACTGACCCAATCAGGCCAGTGGGCCCACTCAACTGGCCTTGCAACCCCACCCAAAAACTGACTCAGCACAAGAAGACAATTTCTACACCCCTAAGATTCCAACTTGAATTCAAATCTCCCTGCCCCGCCTATCTGACTTTCCCCACATCCTCACAGCTTCCCTGGAATATGTTAGCATCAGAACCTTCCTTTCTACATCTGTCTGCAGAGAGCACCACCTATCAGGGTGAGTTATTTCCTGTAATTCAAACATTGTTTCTTAGACTCTCATCTGGTTGGCTGCTTTGCTGGTGCTGAAGCATCAACTACTACTTTGACTACCAAATCCCCTCCCTTGCCCTCTCCCTTATTTCACAAAATCTTGTTTATTTCCTTAATAGTGCTTATGATACAGTTGTTTTTTTTTTTTTAATTTTGTAGAGATGGGGTTTTGCTGTGTTGTTTGACTGGTCTCAAACTCTTGGCCTCAAGCAAGCTTCCTGCTTCTGCCACCCAAAGTGCTGGGATTATAGGTATAAGCCACTGCACCTGAACTATTTTATTAACTTACTTTTCCTTGGTCATTGGATTCTCTCACTAGCAGCCAACCCTCTGAAGAATAGGAAACACACCTGTTCCTTTCCTTTGGTGGCCCCAGTGTCAGCACAGTGCCTGGCACTTAACTAATGAGTACAAGTCATCATCATCTTTGCTTCCTTTGGATTTAGAATTTGGCTGGCTGATGAAAAGGCATGCACATTTTTGAAGGTGGATGACTGACAGCTTTTTGGTTCCTCTAAAAGCTATGCATAAAAGTAGAGAAAACTTGCCTAAGGTATCTGCATTGTAAAAGCCTGAAAAATAACAACAACAAAAAAAAACCCTAAAGAGACTATTTGCTTCTTTCTTACCAACTGAGACAGATCATCTACATTAAATTTTATGATTTACAGGAAAACAAAATAAACTTACCTAATCAATAAAAAACTATCATGACACATAATGAGAGACTGCAATAATAAATGCTTGATGAAAATTCTAGATTTTAATATTACTATTAGTACATTCTTATTTCGGCAGTGATATGTTTACAAAGTGTTGAGATAAGATCTGTCAACAAGACCTCTAAGGGTGGATGTTGGATTTAGGCAAAGAATCAGAACCCTAAATTCCACTTCCAGTGGCACCAGGGAACTGGAGTTCATGTACCCTCTTTTGCAAAGTGACAATCTTGACAAATATTTTCTCAGCTTCTTTTTAATCTTATTCCTCCTTTCTGGCTGATTCTTAATGCATCTTATCTGCATGGTGTATCTTTAGGTGACAGAATATGTACAAATGCTAAGGCCTGTTTCCCAGCGTCCCTCTCATTTTAAATACCTGTAGCTGTTCATCAATGTAAGGGAGTTTTAAAATTTCAATAGCAGATGGTCTCAATGAAGGATTCTTGTTCAACATGCTGCAAAGTTTGAAAGAAAATTATTTTTCAAATGAACTATAATATAATTTAAAATTATTTCTGTGGCAACGTATTTATTTCCATACCTTTCCATGATGGAGTTTAGTTGTCTTGGATATCTCTTAGGGAGAGAAGGTGTGTCTCCTTCAACAATTTTTAAAACAATAGACAAGAAATTAGAGCCAGCAAATGCATGATTCATGCAGCACATCTCATATAAAATGCATGCCAGCGACCTGAAGACAAAGTCAAAAAATTTAAATAAGGAACAAATGTCCTACTTTGACTTTTTTCATCATACAAAACCTTAGATGTGTTGGGGCATTGGCTTTGAGGTACTACTGTATACTTCAGTTGGTGGTTTAAAAACTGTAGTTCCATACTGTTATTTTCCATTTAAATACATGTTCACAAAAAAAAAAAGAAAGAAAGAAAGAAAAAAGCACAGAGGTAAGTCTTAATGATTGCTTTTTGTTAAAAAGGAAAAGTACCATTAGCAATATGCTGGCATGTAGTAAGGATTCTAAATATTTGATCAATGTAGTAAAGAATTTTTGAATTAGTCTCTATGAAGGATAAATGAAAAGAAGCTAAATACTGCCTTTTTAAAGCAATTTGTTAATGTGATATATGCAAAATAAAATTTATCAGTCTAACCTTCCCTCTAATGTGTATCCAAGCATTTTGAAAGGGAAGCTGGCATTATTTATTATTTTCTGAATATAATCCATTTGCAAGTAGGTGGAAGAGCTTGCAGTGCACATTAAAATGTATAATTCTCCCATGGTGAATATGAAACAGAATATTAAAATTCTAGATAAGTCCAAAACTGATTTGAATTAGCCATGCAAATCAGTAACCTCTAAACCAGCAGAAAAAATCTTTTAAATAACTCTACATTATAAAGAAAACAAGGGGGAATTCTTGCCTGAATTTAGCATTAAGAAATAACCACACTTATCTTGAATATTGGGTTATTTTTACCTTGTGGGCCTTCTAAATTACATAACTGGCCATGTTTTCCTTTTCATATGAGTCTCTTGAAGATTAGAAATAAATTTGTGATTGACCTTGTGTAAGTTATACACATTTTATATATTAACACTGACCTAAGTACAGTGTACATAAATAAATATATGAATAGTATTATTTAAGTGTTGTGTGGGTGTTCATGAAACCCCTGCATTTTTATGAGATTTCTAGGTATATACACAAAGAATGTTTCTTTTCCAATAAATAATAATGCTAACATTTCTAACTGATTGGCACTTTACACCTTCTTAAGTACTTACATATATATCTCAATAGAACTTCATAACTTCCCAGTGAAATAGAGCCCATATTTTTCCCATTTATAGATAAGAAAATTGGCTAAGAGAAGTTAAAGGAATTGGCCAAAGTCATTTGGTATTAAATGGTGGAAATGACTCTTAAATTAAGTCATTTATCTTTACAAAAGACAAATGATTTAATTTATTATTATTTGCATTAAAAATGCTAGGAGGGACAAAGATGTTAAGAAAAATTGAATGATATCAAGTAGAACACCAATGTCAGTGTAAACATTACAAATGACAAAAATTATTTGAAGTTCAATAAATTTTGCAATAAAATAGTATCTGATATAATAGCATTTACCTAGATTTCTATGTCAGAAAAAAATTCCTTCAAATCAAGATAAAATCAAATACTTTTAGCCAAAAACAAGATAATTCTTATCAACAGGAAAATATTTTTAAAATCCTAAAAAAGGTATTTTTGTAACAGAAGAAAAATGAACTCAGGCAGAAACAAGAAATACAAGGAGAAATAAGGAGCCCCCAAATAGTAATTTTGTGATTATGTATAAATGAATATTAACTCTACACAATAATAACAATATATAAAATTATTGTTGAATAAAAATTTACAAATTATGTAGAATAAATTTAAAATTTATTATGTAGTTTAAAAATTATGTAGAATAAGAATTCATGATCCAAAAATTGCAAAAGACATAAGAAGAAGAATAGAGGAAAAGTATGTTAAGGTCCTAGTATTACTGGCAAGTGGTAAATGTAATAGTTTTTATTAGACTGTAATAAATCAAGAATGGATATTATAATGGGGGTTATCATCAAAAGAATAACAAAATAATTTATAGCTGACAAGTGTATAACAAGTTATAAGAGAAAAAATAATAAAAATTTAAGACAAAAGAAAGCAAGAAATGAGACCAAAAGGAACATAAGACAAATGGAACATATAGAAAGCAAATAATAGGATGGTAAATAATACAATTATATGTAAATGAATAATACTCCAATTAAAAATATAAATTATTGAACTAGATAAAAATGTGTATTTTGTTCTAAAAACAAACTTTAAAAATAAGAACATAGATTGATAGAAAAAGACAGACCATGGCAAAAGCCACTACTAGGTTTAAGATAGTGGATTGATAAATGACCCTATCACCCAGGAACATGTGACAATTCTAAATCTGTAAACACTTAATATTAATAACATGGTAAGTATATATATATATGTAATGCAAAAGCTGACAGAATTAAAGGGGAAAATAGAGAAATTCACAGTCATGGTTATTAATAATCATACCCTGGTGATTAACAATCATACTTGTTTCAATAACTGATAGAAAAAGGTGACATAAAAAATCAATAAAAAAACAAAAAAACTACACAACGCAATTACCAAAATTGACATAATTGACATAAATGAAACCCAAAATAACAGAATTCAAATCATTTTCAAGGACATATTAAACATTTGTCAAAATCACCCATACATACGCTCACAAAATAAGCTCCAATAGACTTCAAGAATCAAAACCTTCAAAGCATATTCTCTGACCACAGTGAAATTATGCCATAAGTGAATAACAAAAAGAGAGAAAAAATGAAAAAGTGTAAAACCTCCAACTGCTTAAAAATTAAGGAATATGCATCTTGGGTCAAATAATTGTTGGGCCAAACAAAAAATAATAATAGAAAATACAAAATATTTTTAACTGAATGCTAATAATGGTACAGAGTAGCAACACTTATTGAATGCAGCTAAAAAACTTACAACAAAATTGAAAGTCTTAAATGCATATATTAACAAAGAAAAAAGGCTTAAAATCTGTGATCTAAGCCAACTTGAGAATCTAGTAAAAAAAGAACAGCAAATCCCACCAAAGAAAGTTTAAGGAAAAAAAAAAAATTAAGAACAAAAATTGGCCAGGCACAGTGGCTCATGCCTATAATCCTAGAACTTTGGGAGGTTGAGGCAGGGGGATCACTTGAGGCCAGAAGTTAGAGATCAGCCTAGCAACATAGCAAGACTTCAGGTCTACAAACATATTTTAAACACTTAGCCAGGCATGATGGTGCTTGCTGTAGTCCCAGTTACTGGAGAAGATAAGGTGGGAAGATCAACTGAGCTCAAGAGTTCAAGGGTACAGTGAACTATGATGGTGCCACTGCACTTCAGCCTGGGTGACAAAGCAAGACTCTGACTCAATAAAAAAATTTTTAAAAACCCATAAATTAATGAAATAGGAACAAATAATAAAACCAAAATCATTAATGATTAATAAATATTATAGATCTTCAGCAAGACTGATGAAAACAAGAAGCAAAAAACACAGATTAACAATAAGAATGGTAAAAGGTACAACACTATGGACTCCACAGATGTTCGAAAGTATTCAGATATTATAAACATATTATTATCCAACAAATTGGATGAAATGAATAGTCTTCTAGAAACACAACTTACCAAACTGACACAAAAAGAAATAAAAGATCCAGTCTTTTATTAGGTTATTAAGTGTGAAATATCTGATGTCCTTAAGTACTAAGTTTGATAGTTGATATCTCTGACATATCACTTTGATAGTTCTCATTTTATTTTTATTGTGAAAGTACATTGTCATTCTTTCAAATACATGTTTTTGTTTGTGATAATCTTTCAAAATTTGTTTGGAGCAATTTCTATGAAACCATGGATAAGTAAAAAATTCATCTTATTTTCAAATATGAATTATGTTGTTCAACCAGTGCAGCACAGACAGCTCAAAATACCAACAAAGTGTTTGGGAAGGATGTGGCTAATGAACATATAGTATGCTGATGGTTTGAGAAGTTCTGTTGTGGTGATTTTAAACTTAAAAATGAGCTATGTGGGTGACCTGAGACCAAGGTGGATGATGATGAGCTGAAAGCTATAGGGGAAGCAAATGCTTCTCAACCTAGGTCTGAATTAGCCGCAAGGTTTGACATTACAATTCCAACAATACTGACCATTTGAAACAAATCAGTAAGGTAAAGAAGCTGGATAGATGGGTACCACATGAATTAAACGTCAGAAGGGAAATTGTCTGGAAGCTTGCCTTTCTTTGCTGTCGTGGCATAAAGGTGAACCATTTTTACACAGTATTGTTATGTGCATGGTGAAAACTGGATTCTTTTTGACAATTTCAAGTGGTCAGCACAGTGGCTGGATAAAGATGAAGTCCTGAGACACAGTCTAAATATTCATCAAAAACAGCTAATTATTCACAATCTAAATATGCATAGTCTGTGAAAATTCACATTCTAAATAGTCATCAAAATGGTATCCGTTTGGTGGTCCAATACTAGTATTATCCAGTAGAGCTTCAGGAAACCTGGTCCATCTACTTACCATAGATATATACTGCAACTAATTGGATAAAATGATGAGGATGCTTACAATTAAGCAGGCAAGGTTGGTCAATAGAGATAACCACATTTTACAAAAATAACACTACTCAAACTACAGAGGCTGGACTTGGGAACACTCTGTCATCCACCATATTCACCAGACCTTGCACCAACTTGTAGAAAACTGAATTTTAGCTAGCTCTACCACTTAAAGACAAAAAGAGGCTGGACTTGGGAACACTCTGTCATCCACCATATTCACCAGACCTTGCACCAACTTGTAGAAAACTGAATTTTAGCTAGCTCTACCACTTAAAGACAAAAGACTTAAAGACAGAATAAATTTGAAAGTCAATCAGGTGAAAAAGTCTGCATTCCTTGGTTAAGTCCTTGGCTGTGCTGGCTCAGAGCTAGTGGAACTAGAGTGTTTATGATTCAATAAGACACCAGCAGATTTTGCACCTAAACTCCAAAATTGCTGTTAATATAGCAGTGATTTAAACAGATGTGCAGACAAGTGGATCTCATCACCTTTGGAGGGCTGTGACTATGCCCCTCAAAGTGAATGTGGAGGTTCTATATCCCCTGTGGACAGTACCTGCTGGGACCAGAAGCTGCAGCCAACTAGCTATCCAGCCAGCCTCAAGTTAAGGTCCCCAAGCAATTGCTGTATCTGACAGGATGTGCCAGGTCATTGGACAGGTACTCCATAGGTTTGCTAGCACACTTGGTTACCCTGTCCCCTCTGTCTTTCTGCAGACTGGGACATGGGTGCCCTGGTCCACTTAATCCAGATCATGAAGGTGGAGGAGACTACAGCCACAAAGTGGCCAGCAAGCAATTCCATGACTCCAAGGTTAAGTTCCCACTGCCCCATCAGGTCCTATGTCATCAGCACAAGCCATACTTCACCACCAAGAGGCCCAACACCTTCTTCTAGGTACAGGCCCTCTTGCCCATCTCTGCCCAAATAAATTTAAGATGACTGGGTCAAAAAAAAAAAAAAAAGACATCAGGAGCAATGGCTGAGCAAGTGCCTGTGTTGCCCCTCTTCCAACTCCAGGTAGTGCAGCTTGGGAAAGAGTATGAAGAACTTTTCCTTGCAACTCACATACCAGCTCAGCTATAGTAAAACAAGGTACCAAGTAGATTCTAAAGCCTCTATTTTCAGACCTTACTTCCTAGAGGCTTTTCTATACCCACCCTGGGCCAGAGGGACCCTCTGCTTTGAAGGAAAGAACCCAGTTCTTGCAGAATTCACCATCTTCTGACTAAAGAGCCATTGGTCTTCAAATAAACATCAAAGGTAACCAGGCAGCAGTCACATCAGGCTTTGAGTGAGATTGGGTTGCCTTCTGATGTGACCAGGTGCAATCTCAGCTATGGGGTCATGAGGGAATGCCCAAATCATTTCTCTCTCAACTTCAGCACCAGCATGGAGAGTAAGAGAAGAGAATGTGAAACTCTGGCTGATAATCCAGGGAATTCTCCCATATTTTACCCAAGGTAGTGGTACCACCAGAAGTCTACAAGAGTCATACCATTACTGGGCTTGGGACACTCCCTATACTGATATAGTTGCAATGACTGAAGAATTAGATCACAACGTTCAATTCCTTTTAAATATCTGGAAAGCCTTCTCAAGAAGGATGGGCTCACACAAGGCCAGACTATGAAGATCAGGACAAATACCTAACTCTTCAATGGCTAGATAGCTACAAACATCCACAAGCATCAAGATCATCCAAGAAAACAAGACCCACTGAAAGAACTAAATAAGGCACAAGTGACCAATCCCAGAGTGATAAAAATGTGTGACCTTTTAGACAAGAAATTCAAAATAGCTGTTCTGAAGAAGCTCAATAAACTTCAAAACAATGCAAAGAAGGTGTTAAGAATCCTATCAAAGAAATTTAACAAAAAGATCGAAATAACAATAAAAAAATCAAGTAGAATTTCTGGGGTAAAAACTTCAATGGACAAAATGAAAAATTCATTAGTCTCAGCAGCAGAATTGATCAAACAGATTAAAGAATTATTTGAAAATACACAGATTTAACCTGGTTCTCTGTACCCTTAATGAATCCTCAACAATTAAAAAAAAAACAGAAAAAAGAAAATATACAGATTATTTACAAATACACAGAAGAGTAAAACTTTTAAAAAGAATGAGGCGTGCCTACAATATCTAGAAAATAGCCTCAAAAGGGCAAATAAAAGAGTTATTGGCCTTAAAGAGACGATAAAGATAAAGGGTAGGAAGTTTATTCAAAGAAATAATAACAAGAAACTTTTCAAACCTAGAGAAAGATATCAATATTCACCTTTAAGGAGGTCATAGAACATCAAGAAAATTTAACAGTTACATACTAATAGGGGGTGGTATCAGGGACTGACCCAACCTATATCTTCTTTTTGTATGTTCAGAAGTCCTGTAGAAACAAATGTATGGAAAGAAATCATTAGTGGGGTCAGTTCCAGATCCCCCATTAGTATGCAACTGTTAACTCAAACAAGACTATCTAAAGACATTTAATAATCAAGTTCCCAAAGGACACAGATAAAGAAAGATCTCAAAGGAAGCAAGAAAAGAAAATGATACATAAAGGGGCTCCAATACATTTGACAGCAGACTTCTCAGTGGAAACTTTACAGGCCAGGAGAGAGCAAGACATATTGGCAAGACATATTCCATGTGCTAAAGGAAAATAGTCTTAACCCTAGACTATTATATCCTGAAAAAATATCTCAGACAAACAAAAGCTGAGGGTTTTCATCAACTCCAGACGTGTCTTATAAGAAATGTTAAAAGTAGCTCTTCAATATGAAAGAAAAGGATATTAATGAAGTCATCTGAAGGTATAAATCTCACTGTTAATCTATTGCTGCAGTTGGGGTATATAAACCACATAAATCTTGAGGAGGAAGGATAAAAGACAAGCCTATCAAAAACAATAACTACAACAAATTTTTAAGAGGTAGTATAAAAAGATATAAATGGAAACAACAAAAAGTCAAAAAGCTGAGTGGTGGATGGAGTTAAAGTGTAGAGTTTTCTTTTCTTTTTTTTCTTTTTTTACTTTTTTGAGTCAGAGTCTCACTATGCCAACCTTGGTGGAGTACCTTAGCACCAGAGCTCACAGCAACCTCCAACTCTTGGGCTTAAGTGATTCTCTTGCCTCAGCTTCCCAAGTAGCTGGGACTACAGGC
>NW_003852397.1:31641335-31647559 GCF_000181295.1 Otolemur garnettii
AAAAAAAAAAAAAAATCAACACAAAAAATTAGAATTAACCTCCACTCTAGATCAAAAGGACCTAGTAGACATTTATAGAATATTTTATCTAACAACTGCAGAATATACATTCTTCTCCTTGGGTCATGAATCATTCTCAAAGACGGACCATATGTTAGGCCCAAACAACTCCTAAAAATTCAAAAAAATTAAAATCATATCTAATATTTTCTCTGACCATAATGGAAAACAAAAAAAACAAGATCAAATCTTAAATTAGTAGGAGAAAAAAAAATAAACATGAGAGTAAAAATAAATGAAATTAAAACAAACAAAAAACCCAGAAAAGATCAATGAAATGAAAAGTTCATTTTTTTTGTTTGTGAAAAAACAAACAAAATCAACATAATTTTAGCTAGACTAAGAACAAAGGAGAGAAAACCCAAAAAAATCAGAGATGAAAATGGAGACATTATAACTGATACTGCACAAATCCAAAGGATCATTATGGACTCTGTAAACAACTATATGCCAATAAACAAGAAAACAAGGAGGAAATGGATGAATTTCTAGACACATATAACCTACTAAAATTGAACCAGGAAGAAATCCAAAACCTGAATAAACCATAAAGAAGTAATAAGATAACAGCAGTAATAAAAAGTCTCCCATCAAAGACAATCCCATGACCTGATGGCTTCACTGCTGAATTCTATCAAACATTCAAAGAAGAACTAATACTAATTCTACTTAAACTATTCTACAAAGTTGAAGAGGAGGGAATCAGATAAAGATACACCAAAAAAGGAAAACAATAGCCCAATAACTCCTACAAACACTGATGTAAATATTGTCAACAAAATACTAAAAAACTAAATTTAGCAGCACATTGAAAATACCACTCATCACCATTAAGTAGGATGCAAGGATGGGTAAATATATGCAAATTAATCAATGTGATACAACACATTGAGAAACTGAAGAACGAAAACCATATGATGATTTCAATTGATGCTGAAAAGGTACCAATAAAATTCAATACCCTTTTAAGATAAAAACTGTCAAAAAATTGATTTTAGAAGGAACATACCTCAGTATAATAAAAACCACATAAGACAGGCCCACAGCAAGTATCATACTGAATAGGGAAAATCTGAAAGTCTTTTCTGTAAGATTTGGAACGAGACAAGGATGCTCATTTTCACCATCTTATTCAAAATAGTACTGGAAGCTCTAGTTAGAGTAATCAGATAAGAGAAAGAAATAAAGGGCATACAAATTGGAAAAGAAGTCAAATTATCTTTGTGGACAATATGATTTTAAATCTTAAAAAACCTAAAAACACCACCAAAAAACCCATTAGAACCCATTAGAACTGATAAACAAATTCAGTAAAGTTGTAGGATACAAAATCAACATACAAAAATCAGTAGCATTTCTATAGGTAAATGGCAAACAATTTGAAAAAGAAACCAGGAAAGTAATCCCAGTTATAATCATTAGAAATAAATAAAACATCTACCAAAGAAGTGAAATATTTCTACAATGAACACTGTAAAACATTAGTGAAAGAAATTGAAGAGGACACAGAAAAAGAAAAGAAACTCCATGCTAATGGACTAAAGAATCAATATTGTTAAAATACCCATACTACCCAAAGTAATCTACAAATTTAATGCAATCTACATCAAAATGCCAATGACATTCTTTACAGAAATGGAAAAGCAATCCTGAAATGTATATGAAACAACAAAATACCCAGAATAAACTAAGCTATCCTGAGCAAAAAGAACAAAACTAGAAGAATCATGTTACCTGACTTCAAATTACACTACAGAGCTGTAGTAACCAAAACAGTATAGTACTGGCACAAAAACAATCACAAAGACCAATGGAACAGAATAAATAATCCAGAAATAAATCCACATATATATAGTAAATTTATTTTTGACAAAGTTTCTAAGAACATACAGGGGAAAAGATAATTTTTTAAATAAATGATGCTGGCAAAACTGGATATCCATATGCAAAAGGATGAAACTAGACCCTTGTCTTTCACCATATACAAAAAATAAATCACAACAAATTAAATACTTAAATCTAAGTCCAGAAACTATGAAACTAGTATAAAAAACCATTAGGGAAATGATCCAGGACATTGTTTCAGGCAATGATTTATTAAGCACTACCCCCAAAACACAGGCACTCCAGCACAATTTGACAAAGGGGAATATATCAAACTAAAATCTATGCATCACAAAGGAAACAATCAACAACGTGAAGAGACAACTCACAGAACAGGTAAAAAATATTTTCAAACTACTTATCTGACAAGGGATTAATAACTTGGAATATGTAAGGACCTCAAACAACTCAATGGAAAAAAATATCAAATAATCCAATGAAAAAATAAGCAAAAGATCTGAATAGACGTTTCTCAAAAAAAGTCATACAAAGGCCATTAAATGTATGAGAAATGCTCCACATCATTAGTAATCAAAACTTACAGTGAGATATCATCTCACCCCAGTGAAAATGGCTTTTATCAAAAAGATGGCCAATAACAAATCCTGGGATGATATACTGTTGGTGGGAATGTAAATTAGTGCAATCACTAGGAAAAATGGCATGGAGGTTGCTCAAAAGACTAAAAATAGATTTACCATATGACCTAGCAATCCTACCAAAAGAAAGGAAATCAATATATCTAAAAGATATCTGCACTCCCATGTTTACTGCAGCATTATTCACAACAGCCAAGAATTTGAATCAATCTAAAGTGTTGATCAACAGATGAACAGATAAAGAAAATGTGGTACATACACACAATGGAACACTATTCAGCCATAAGAAGAATGAAATCCTGTCAGTTGCAACAATGTGGATGACACTGGAGAGTATTATGTTTAATGAAGTAAGCCATGCACAGAAAGACAAATTTTGCATATTTTCACTCATATGTAGGAACTAAATATTAAAATAATTTATCTGATGGAGACAGAGTAGACAAAGGTTAGGAAGGGTAGTGGGAAGAGGGGATAAAGTGGAGACAGTTAATAGGTGAAAATATAGTTAGATAGGATGAATAATATTTGATAGCACAACAAAGTGACTATAATCAACAATAAGGTATACTTTAAGATAACTAAATGAGTGGAATTGGAATATTTCTAACACACAAAAATAAATGATTGATGTGACAGACACCCCAATGAACCCTAATTTGAGTAATACACATTGTATGCCTGTATAAAACATCACATGTACCCTATAAATATACGTAACTATTATGTACCTGTAATAATTAAAAAAAATACACACACACACACATATATATATATATATATTTTTTTTTTTTGGAGACAGAGTTTCACTTTGTCACCCTCAGTAGAGTGCTGTAACATCATAGCTCACAGCAACCTCTAACTCTTGGGCTCAAGTGATTATCTTGTCTTAGCCTCCCAAGTAGATGGGACTACAGGCACCCACCATAACACCTGGGTATTTTTAGAGAAAAGGTCTTACTCTGGCTCAGGCTGGTCTTGAACCCGTGAGCTCAGACAATCCACCTGCCTTGGCCTCCCAGAGTGCTAGGATTACAGGAGTGAGCCACCATACCCGGCCAAAAAATGTTTTAAGTAGTGAAAAAAGAAATCAAACTCACAGGTCTAAGTTGTAGAAAACTATCACTCACTCAGCACCTACCCACTCTCTTCTGAGGATTTATGCTCAGCCTCTATGGGCTCAGATTCTCATTCAGAACTTGGATTAGAAGCAGAACAAAACTAGACAACTTCTCCTGGCTGTGGCAGTTCTGTAGGGTTGAGTGGGAGAAAAATCTCTGATGCAGAACACTTTCAGCTGTCTTAGACTGTCTTGGACACCAATAAAATAATTGGTAACAATAATAATGACAGTAACAAGAACATTATAGCTGAAATTTTAATAGAGTTTACTATGAACTAGGCCCTGTTCTATGTTCCTTACATATTTTAACTCACTGAATCATCTTCACAACAGTCCTAATAAAATAGGAACCATTATTATTGTTTTATCCTTTCTGTTAAAGAAACAAGATTCGGTAAATTGTTCAAGGTTCCATACAGGGCTATGACTGCAACCCAGACTATCTGGCTCTAGAGACATAGACTCTGTGCTGTACTTCCTCTCAGTGTTGTATGGATCAGAGCATTTTGGATCATCAAGGACTTGAGTTGAACCTCATGGCTAGCCCTACCACCGCGTTTCAGGCAGGGGCTAATGTTCCAAGTTAATATCAGGGTTTATTCAGAACCATAAGCTACCTTTAAAGATCACTGAGGCCTTACAAAACAAGCCCTGCTGGGACTCAGACCATGGCAAACACAGGGACAATGAGACCCTCTGCAGGAAAGGGAAAGGAAGGCAGACGAGTTTGGCCTTTTTTTCCCCATTGTTTACAGGGAAAAAGGAAGCTAGTGGTTTGTGAGTGAATTTATCACCAACTCAAACCCTGGTTTTATGGAAACATAATTGTGAACCACATTTGATGAATTTATTAAGGTTATAAGAAGATGTGCAATTATCTGGCTAAACAAACTATGGAACAATTAGATCTATATAGGCTGATTCAGCAATCAATTCTGATAGGACTGTACTCTTCGTTTTGAAAATCCTCTCAGCTCCACTGCAAGCAAGCTGCTTTCCACTTACCTGTGTCATTATGACTTACTGATATTTTCTTGAAGTCAAGCATACAGAGAAGATTTTATCAGTCAGTAAATTATAGAAAAGGACCTGTTATGGTCCCAGTGACCTTCCTGGAATGGGTTATAATGACTAAATTATGAAACAATCTGATTACAGAAAGTACAGTGACACTGGGGTAAAACATTTTTTTTTTATTATGCTCCTATAAGTTTGTTAAATCTACTATATGTACTTTTTATTCTGGTAACTATATTTCTATATACCTATGATTTATAATTTTATTTCCATACTTTCTAACCAGATATTTCTATATGGGAATCATTATATCACCACAAATTCCTCACTTCTATCATTTTAATAGGATTTTCAATTATTTGGACTCCCAAGTCTTAAATTTACTGATATGAAAGTTGATTGGGACCAGGGGCATGGCGGGGACTTGGGGAAGAGCTGAAAAAGAGAGAGAGAGAGAGAGAGAGAGAGAGAAATGCATTTTACTTAGAAGTCTATGATTTGTGTTCCTTTCTTTTTCTAAAATACAGGCAACTGTGCAGAGGTAAGCAAATAAATTCCTGAATGTGAGCAAGGAAAGGGCAGGCTAGGATCAGGCGCCTGGGGAGGAAAAAACCATACTGAATTCCATAAGCTTCCCATCTGCCCAAGCTGACCTACATGACCAGAACTACCAAGAGGGTTTCTAAAGCACAGGTTGGTTGATAATAAATTGCACATTTACTTCAGACTTTGTCTTGTCTCAAGGTAACTAAATTTACCCTTCAAAAATCTGCCAGCCCTAAAACTGGAAGCCTGTCTCACAACAACGCTTAACTCTGGCTGGCTGGGAAATTTTGATGATCTTCTAGATAATACATATTTGA
Organism: Otolemur garnettii; assembly: GCF_000181295.1. Lineage (NCBI taxonomy): Eukaryota > Metazoa > Chordata > Mammalia > Primates > Galagidae > Otolemur > Otolemur garnettii. The sequence goes on from NW_003852397.1 coordinate 31,646,882, forward strand.
TGTAATTGAGGAGCAACCTGATTTATTCATCTAGAAGAGTACACATAATTAAAGCAGTTGAATATACAAAAAGAGTAATATAAGAGTAGTGGGTTTTGCTTTAGTGTATATTACCCTAAGAGAAGTCTTTGCTTAGGTAGAATTGAATATTAACATACATACATAAATACATAAGTAAATAGAAATGAACTATTTACAATGAAAAACACTGGGCTGCTTTAACTAACACTTAAGAAGCAATATTATGTAGCACCCATTTTTTAAGAGCCTACCATGTCCCAGAAACTCTATTAATGTTTTCCACAGGTAGTCACTGGAAAGTGCAGTGGGCCAATCTAAGAATAGCAGCTAAAATCAGTAGGAGTTCTGTCCTTTCCAAAAGCAGGGTGAATGCAAGAAACTGCAAGACAAGGCCTAAAGCAGCTGGAGCAAAATAGCTCAAGGCTGTCCAACAGAATTTTCTGTGACCATGGATTGTTCTAAGCACATGAAATGGACTAATGTGAATGAAGAGCTGAATTTTTTAAAGAATATATAAAAGGGGGGGATTCTGGGAAGATGGCTGACTGGTAGCAACCCTGGTCAGAGGCTCCTGAACAAAGGAAGAAAAACTGGTTGGAATCAGAATCTATGAAGTCAAAGACGGGGAGCTGAGCCCAGAAAGAAGTTCGGCAAGCT
>NW_003852397.1:31652839-31669326 GCF_000181295.1 Otolemur garnettii
AAAAAAAAAAAAAAGAATATATAAAAGGAAAAGTGAACTCATTCCTTCTACCATATTATACCAATATACTATCATGTTTTGGGGAAAATCTATAAAATTATAGAAAAAAATACAAGGTTTGGATGAATTTTCTCCTCATACCAGCTTTTTCTAATTAGTTTCCCTCATAGTTGAGTTTAATGATATTTGAAGGAAGAGCATCTCTTCTTCCTCTATTGTGGAACAAGGCCCCATACCATAAGAATTTGGCCAGTGGAAGAACAAGACCAAAACAAGAGAGACAGACAGAGAAAGAGAGACTACAGAGTAGCAGAGGAGAACAACTGGGAAACAGAAAAAGCAACTTTGCAATTTTAGCTATCCCGAGGCCACAGTTATAGATTCTACATAAACCATAAAGCCTGGGGAAAAACCATGGGGAATGTTCAGAGTTGGGGTAGAAAGGTGGGTTGGCAGGGGAAACAATGACCAAAGCATCCTTCACTCAGCCACTCCATTAAGGCTGGGTATGACAACAGCCTGCACCGCTCATGGGGCATAAACTACTGCACGCTGTGAGTGAATGGCTGCAAATTCATCCCCTTCCCCTCCTTGCCACATACACACACTTGGTCTTCCAGCTACTCAGAAGATACTGACTGAGCTTTCCTATGCTTCCATATCCTTACAGTCTTTTAGGAGTTAGAGAAGGCCCCAGTCATTTTAACTATTTTTAAATTCCCAATATATTTTTTCCCTACATAGTCTACTCCTTCTTCTCCCAGTAATCAGCCTCTACCTTTGGTCATTGACACTAAGTCCTTTTATCTGAAATGCATTTTGCCCAACTCTTCTTCATCCTTTACCATCCTAATCAGGCATCATCCACCATCTAAGACTGTAGCTGGAGCTCTACACCCCCAGCAGTCAATCACTCCCTCCTTTATAACTCAGAGCCTTGTCTGGACTGTAATAGCATGCAGCTATTTGTTTGTATGGCTGCCAATTCTTTGAGGACAGAAGTTAGAATTAATAAGTCTTTGCGTCTTTTCTTTCTGCAAACATCACCCCAAGGGCCAGAGGGAGTAAAGCTAAAGTTATTAGATATCCTGGTAAACTGACTTTCTGCAGGGGTAGGGCTATTTGTAGCATTTATCAATTTCCATGGTGTAAATACCATGGCTGATTTCAAGTTACCAATGTGATGTCACTGAACACTGAGTTGAGAAGAAGTGTGAATAATTGATTCCTGTGAGCTGGAATGAGCTGACTCCAACAAATCACAGGGGAATTAAATGAGTGGTGAAGGGATGATGCTGGAGTCACAAGATGGCTCAGGGCTAGAACTGAGGTTGGGTTTAGGTTGGAGAGAAGAAGGTGAAGTCAGCAGAAATAAAAAGAGAGTTCTAAGGCATATGGAATTCTGACCCATCAGTTCTCAGAAAAAGTCCAGATTTTGGGATTCCATCCATGAGATGGATAACAAATAGAGTGCCAGCCTGCTTTCCTGGCATAAGCACTTCTCTGAAGCCATTCATTGGGCCTTTTTAAATAAAGAAAATAAATACTGCTAGGTTGCTGTAATTCTTGCTTGCTGTTCTCCTGAAAAACCCTATTCCAGTCACCAGTGCTACATAACAAATCATCCCAAAACTTAGTGTCCTAAAACAAAAATAATCAGTAATTTTGCTTATGAATCTCTTTGGTCAGTGAATGACAGAGAAGCCTTTGAGTCTGCTCCCCATGGCACCTGCTGGGGAGATTCAACTGAGGCTAGGAGATCCATTTCCAAGGTGGCTCACTCACACCACTGATTTCAAGTTACCAAGGCAATGTCACTGAGCCTCATTGGCTATCACATGGAATCTCAGCTGGGCTGAAGATCCAAGGCCTTGATTCCTTGCATGTGCACCTCTCCACACTGGCCTCTCAATGAGCTACTCACAACATGGTAACTGGATTCAAGAGTAAGAATCTCAAGGGAACCAAGAAAAAGCTGTCACCGCTAGACCTAGACTCAAAAATAAAATAACATCAATTTTGCCATAATCACAGGCTTGCCCAAATTAAAGGTGAGGGAACACAGACTCCACCTTTCAATAATAGTAACATCACACTACAAAAGGAACATCTGAGAAGTTGTAATAGAGATAAAATCCTGAAAAAAGGAAAAATGTTTTATGAGCTATTTCTTTACACACACACACACACACACACACACACCCCACACACCCGTTTTAGAAATTAAAACCTACATCCCACCAAGGTCAGTAAACAGAATGGCAGAAGAATGGTTTTTTTTCTTTGTTTCTAGTATCTTAAATCACAGGAAATAGGAGATGGCTCAATAGAACAGAGGTCACTGAAATGTCTTCACGAGAGATGCCATAGTTAACAGCAATAGCCTAAGGCTAGAGACTTCCTTTGAAAAGCTCTGTATTTCTGTTAAAGTTAAGGACAATGGTACTTTCACAGGAGAGTATGGCATTTCCCTCATTTGCTGGTAAATTAATAAATTTCTCCTTCCATTTCTTTAAACCACTTGTTCTTGTTCTTTGTCTGGCCACAGAGACAAGTACTGAAACTTCAGTAACAAAGTGATATATTGTGATGGCCATCTTTGGAAAATACAATATGTCACATAAGCCTAAGGATCATGAGAGCATTTTACCTTATGCTTCCATCAAAGGAAGCCTCTTTGCTCGGAAACACAGGCCACCATGGCCATACTCCTTTCTTGCCTGAGATGTTCCTTGCTGCAAAACGCTCAGTCCTGGAATTGGGAGGATTCAATCCCAATTCAACTTCCTACAGAATGCCTGGTCTCAAATAAGGATTTCAAGACTTAAGGCTGGGTTCAGTGACTCAAACCTGTAATCCTAGCACTCTGGGAGGATTGATAGCTTGAGCTCAGGAGTTGAAGACAAGCTTGAGCAAGCTTGTCTCTAAAAACAGCTGGGCGTTGTGACCAGCACCTGTAGTCCCAGCTGAGGAAGGCTGAGAAAAGAGGATAACTTGGAAGGCTGAGGAAAGAGGATAACTTGAGCCCAAAAGTTTGAGATTGCTGTGAGCTACAATGCCTCAGCACTCTACCCAGGGTAACAAACTGAGACTCTGTGTGTGTTAAATAAATAAATATAAAATAATAGATTGTAACACAAGTAATTTTTTTTTTTTTTTTGGAAAGAGGAATGGGAAAAAATTCTGAGTTAACCCTCCCTCTCCAACTTTCCTACAGATTAGCAAGACAAGGATATATAAACTTGGCACTCCATTACTTAGCAGAGGGAAAAAAGTATACATCTCTAAGTCTAAGAGGAAGGCCTTGAGGAGAACAGTTCTTAAATGGCAGCATGAGTAGCTCAGCAGAACTGCTCTCTAGCAAACAACCAAAAGTGATGAAAATTACTAACAATGACATCTATTTAAAGTCTGTGAAACTCATCTTAAGAGCATACAGCAAATGAAGAAACATTTGTTTAAGAAAATCTACCAATTATAGTAAAAACAAAGGGTCTGTGGCCCTTGAGCAATGACCTGCTATCTCCCTCCATTCCTGAGTATGAAGCAAGCTCCATTCTAAGTGTGTGAGGTGTGGCCAAGATGCCTTGAGTTCCCTCTCCCCACAGCTCCTAGTCTTAGGATAGGCTATCTTTCCAGAAAGGGCAAGCTTCTAGCATTTTTTCCCCCACCATTTCCATGTTGCTGAGGCTACATTCCAGGTGAGTGTAGCCAAGATATTGAGGACTTCCTTCCTCCACCCTATCCCTACTCACATGAACAGCAGGCAGAGAACACTGGAGCTCACACATAGTTTGGTTCCATGCCAGAAGAAGCAAGTCAAGAAGACCAGAGACTACTGCCCTACCCAGTGCCCTGCTCACAAGCAGAAGTGTCACTCTGAGAAAAGTGGGCCATTGTTCCTGCCTCCAGCACCAGAGAGGCAGCTCGGGAGATTTTGACCAGGGAAAGAGGCAGGCTGTGATAGAATTTGGAAGCTCCCCACCAAAGGGACTAACCTGATTTGGAGCAGAGTCTAAAAAACACAAGCCTGATTTCAAGGTCTCTTGAAAATAATGGAGATTTGGTAGAGAGAATAGATTTTTATTAAAATATCCCACAGAAGTCACTAAAAGAAGCAATTAGAAAGAGAATGGCACTTCCATAAGAGCAACAAGCAAAACCATAGGTCAGCTAGTTTATTAGAAAGAACCAGAAATGAAAGACAAGAACCACCCTCTGAAGTCAGAACAAACCTCAAAAACTTGCCTCAAAAAATACACCTGCAGGCTTGGGGCCTGTAGCTCAGCGGCTAGGGTGCCAGCCATATACACCAGAACTGGCAGGTTCAAACCCAGACCGGGCCTGCTAAACAACAATGACAACTACAACCCCAAAATGGTCAGGTGTTGTGGTGGGTGCCTGTAGTCCCAGCTGAGGCAAGAGAATTGCTTAAGCCCAAAAGTTAGTTTGAGGTTGCTGTGAGCTGTGACACTACAGCACTCTACCGAGGGCAATGTAATGAAACTCTGTCTCAAAACAAACAAACAAATAAACAAACAAAAAACAAAAAAAACCACACACACACATATATATACACGAGTCCTTGCAGACGGGACTCAAATATTTATATATATATATACTGGCAGAAGGGACTCAAATTTAACTAGAAAAGACTAGAGAACAATTATGCCTTTGTGGGGTATTGTTACAAACAATCAGTTAACAATTAGTGGACGCTAACAGCTGGGTGTGATGCCAATAAAAGTAGACAGCAGAGAGAACAGGAAAAAAGACAAAGGAGTCCTGCTAAAATCACTATCATCCCAGGGTGGATATGACCACAGCTGCTGTCTGAGGAGCAACATTAGAGACTTCATACTGAAGAAGAATAGATTTTTATTAAAATATCCCATAGAAGTCACTAAAAGAGTAAACAAGCAAACAACAAGCCTCAGGGAAGTGGGGTAGAATAATGTCCAGATTTGCTACAATATAATATATTATCTAACATGTCCAGTTATCAACAATTATGAGACATGCAAATAAACAGGAGGTGTGACACATACATAGGAAAAAAGTAGGCAACAGATACTGATTTAGAGGGCCTGAAATAATAGATTTAACAAAAACTTCAAAACAGTCATTATAAATATGCTTTAACAATTTAAAAAATGTTTAAAGACGTATTAGAAAAATGTCACATCAAGTAGAAAGAGAAATTACATTTTAAAAAATGCCAAATAGAAACTTTGGAAATGAAAAGTACCATAAACAAAAAATTCATTAGAAGGGATCAACAGTAGATTTTAACTGACAGAAGGAATCCATGAACCTGAAGGGCAATGGATAGAGATTATGTAATATAAAGAACAGAAAGAAAATTTTAAAAAAATGAATAAAGCATCAAAAAATGAACAGAGCTTCAAAGAAATGTAGAACACCATTAAGCACAACATATATACATATAATGAGAGTACTAGATATAAAAATAGAAAGAAAAAAGTATTAAAAAAATAATGGCTGAAAACTCCCCAAATTTGATAAAATACCCATTTACACATTGAAGAAGCTCAATTACCTACCTAGTAGGATAAATGCAAAATCACACCTAGATTCCTCAGTAAAATGTGGAAAGACAAAGAGATGATTTTCAAAGAAAAGAGTAAGACTTTGGTTGAATAAATTGTTGTGTATAAGTATAGATGCTATGCAAACATTTAAATGGTATACTAATGCAGAGCAATGTTCCATTTCGGTAAGTGGAAAAAAATCAGGTTATAAAATTGTATCTAGTATAATTATATTTGAAACAATAAATACACTTAGGTATACAAAGCATTTAGCAGAGTTACTGTCAATTAATCAGAGAGTATGCACTCTCTAGAAGGTAGTTCTTCCTGGTTGTGTTGCTGCTGTTGAGTTTATTTTCATCATCAGTATCAATTTAATAAGAATTTATTAGCTATGTCATAAAGCCTTTTAAAATTCATCAGGTCAAACTGGTATTATTGTAGTTTGTGTCAATCATTTATAGCTGGTCATTGAAAAAAATAATATTAATGCTCATATCTATTGCATCTGACTGATATATTTTCTTATCTCAGTTTTTGTTGGGTGAAAATACTGAAACTAGGGCTTATTCCCTAGGAAAGCCTTCCCCGTCCAACTTGTTTCTGAGCTCACACAAGAACTTCCCAGGCCACGGGCAGGTGAGAGAAATGGGCTATACAATTCATAGTCTAAATTAAAAAGCTGGCCTGGGAAACCAACTCTTCTGTGAAGAAAAAGGTATTCAATAATTGCTTATAAAAATCAGTTGATTCAGAGCATTGGCCTCAGTGAACCTCAGTATCCTAACTTTCCAAATAACTGTTCATAAACTTTTGAAATCTAAACCATTTTTAAGAGATGGGCTTCCTGTATTTGAATGCTATAAATAAATGAACCCAGAAATAACAGATTGCAGAAGAAAGATAATTTTAAATATGGACAAATATTGCCAGATGAAAATGTAATTAGTGTTAGCCTACTTCCTCGTTAAGCATTATAAATATAATAGGTACAGCTATTAGTGCTGAAACAAAACACCTGCCAATTATTCATAAGTGTTTCCAATTCTACAAAACATATTCCACAATACAAAGATGCTACACACTGAGGTTCAGAGACAAGTTCTCAACCTCATTCAATCTAATTTTTCTAAGAGTGTTTCCCAAAGATTACTCATCACACTTATGTATCTGTCACTATAATTAATAGTTTCTCTGTTATTCCTTCCACTTTAGATTTGGCAATAGAAATTTCATTACCAGATAAGCCTGTTTTATTCAGATACAAGTGAAGTAATTACTAAATTCATAATAAGGTAGTTATTTGGTGTCAGTATGATGATGAATCCTCAGTTTGTACTTGCTAAAAGTTAATAATCTCTGCAAGGAGCGCTGACCTAATGCTCAGAAAAATACATTTAAATCTGCCTGCTTTTGTATACTTGGGGTGTTTGGGCTGTTTTAAGTTTTTCCTAAGTCAGATACTTTTGTAGCCCTAAAACATGATATCAATAATGTTTGATATACTTATAATTCTGTATACATGTTAAGAGCAATTTTTTAAAAAGAAATAACAATGGCATACTCCAACCAGTACTCTATGCTTTGCTCTTCTCTCTGTGGGTTCTGTTGCCTCAGTTTTCTAGGAAATATCCATTTGATTTGGCAAACAGATACAGATGGCTGTCAAGAAGAGCCAGCTTTATTGTCACATATATGGTAGAACCTCCATAGTTGACCACCTCCCAACATTGACCACCTTCTTAAATTGACCTAATTTTCATATACTAGTCATGCACCTGTATATATCTGAATGCTAGGCCTAGTTCTTTTTGTCGACCACCTCTGTATGTTGACCAGTTTGTTACAGTCCCTTGGCTGGTCAACTTACCAAGGTTCCACTGTAATTCTAAAAATTTAAATGAAGGGCTTCATAAATTAACTTACTCGTAAGTCAAATGACATTTTGTAACATCTTTCTCAGATACCATGTAATCTTAAATTATGAAGACATTATATATTTGAATCTATTTTTAAATGTCTACAATAATAATTTTAAAAATTAAGTGTGAAGAGAGATGCAAGTATGTAATTGAAATTCAGTTAATCTGAAGCTCAACATTGATTTTTGCAAAATGGAGAAAGGATCTCTAAAAGAAGCAAGATTTCTCCTGAGGGGTAGGAATCTTATCGCTTTTGCTTTTATGCTCTAAGGGAATGTGCCTAGTCTTGGGCAAACAGTAGATGCTCAATAAAGAAAAATTTAAAGGAATTCATTCCTCTGAACATATTTTTATGATGTATGGTTTTTTGTTTCGTTTGGGTTTTCTTTCTCTCTTTTTTTTTTATGGATGGGTGGGTAGAAGGGTTAAAGGGGTTTGGACAAAGGATGAAGGAAGATTATAGGTGAATTGAAAAGATCTCCAAAGCAAAATAAACTAACAATGAAAAAACCCAGTGAAGAATCTATAAATGAATAATGACAAGACTGAATTGAAGTGACAGGATTTACAGGGAACAGCCATAGACAGATTTAACCTTGACAGTGTGTTCTCCTACTTGGAAGGCATGAGGACAAGAACGGAAATAATGACCATTATGAAAATCCCAAGCCATGTCCCCCCTGTTGTTTACTTTTTCCTAACCAGAGGAAGGGTAATTTTCTACTTTGCCTTCTTTAGAAGAATGAAGTGGGACATCTTTTACATTGCTTATCTGTGAAAGCTCAGATCTACTTAGGTTGATTTGCATATAATAATTATTTACTTAATTAACAAGCTCTCAGCTAGATTGTTCTTTCAACCTTTAACAAGCTGAAAATTATATAAGATTCCTCGTCAAAGGAAAAAATATTCCTCAAATAAGATCTATTGCTTACAATACAACATACTAAACACAATTTTCCACATGACTTCTTCAATGAGATTTAAACTAGTTCCACAACAAGGAAGGAGAAATTCCCTTGATACAAGAGCTCAGAGAAACTAAGAAATCTCAGATGCATCTATCACTGAAAACCCAGAAATTTTTAGTTTATCCTCAAAACAAGTATCTTTAGTAAAATTCTTAAAAGTACATTTATTTTACATTAACCTTAAAATAAAACACTGCATTTAGGGTTATAAATACTTTAATTGGTTAGCAGAACTGTATCAAAATTTAATGCTTATGGTACACTAAGAACTTTCCCTTGTAGTTCAGAAAACTCCAAACCAACCAATTAATCAATGAATAAAGAGAATTTTTGAAACCAGTATAATGAAATATATCCAGTTCCAAATGCAAAAGACTTTCTTTTGCTCCTGTCAGAAAATGATTCGTGTTAAAGAGATAAGTTGAATGGATATAGTAAGTAAATGAGCTTATAAACAAAATGTTATCACTCCCTCAGGGCAACAGATAAAAAATTCATCTGGACTAGCCCATTGCCTACTCACCAGATGTCTGACTTTGTATCATATCCTTGGTGTTTGAGAGCCTCAGGACTCATGTAATGGGGAGTTCCAGTTAAAGTTGTGGCCAGGTCACAGGATCCCATTAGCAGTCGAGAAACTCCAAAATCACCTTGAAATAATAAATTTTTATAAATATTTTATAACACTAAAAGTCAACCCTGCAAGTTAACAATTGAATGAGTATCTAATTTCATTATTGTATTATGCAGTTTGTTCACACCATTTTCAAGAAATAGGAAAGTAATATACCTCAAATCATACAATGTTGGCAAGTAGCTTTTAAAACATAAACTTTATAGGAAGAAGACAACTTTGAGCCAGGAAAGTGAATTATGTAACCTAAAATTCTTTATTTTTGAAATTGTGGAAAACTAGATAACTTGATATAAAAAAATGATATCAAATCTGAATAAAGCAAACAAAATGATTCTGGAGAACCTGAATATGATGATATGTAATTTTATCTGAGGGGGAAAGAGTTTGTTTTTAATTTATAATAAAGGATACATTATAAAAAGCTGAGACTATTCAAAAATGTAAGTATTAACATTTGAATTCATTAGCTTTTTTCTTGTTTCCTAAATTAGTAGAAATGCTTTGTTCCTTCCTTCCCTGTGAATATCCTACAAGATGAATTGACAACCCAGTAAGTAATTATTATGAGTCAAGGTTTAGTTCTGAAGGACTAAAGGTTAGAGAGCCATTATATCAACATTTAGGTTATCTATGATAGCTGCTTACAGTATGTGGTAAAATAAGTGTAAACCTACAATAACTAATCAAATCAATAAAACAAGTTAACTACTTGCAAAGTTCCTGGCATACAGAAGTGCCAAAAAAATGTATACACATTTTAAGAAACAAACAAAAAAAGGTATTAAAATTGTAATACTCAATTCTTGGCTTCTGCAATTATAAGAAATCCAAGATACAATGTATAAGATAACAAATGTTATTGTTGTATATTGAGAATTACAATTTTTACACAGTTTTTTCTTTCTTAAAATGTGTATAATTTTTTACCATCCTCTGTATTTGTTAAATATAACAAGTGTATAGTAAATATTTTATACCTTGATTTACAGCAGATAATCAGAAATAATAAGGATTTTTTGGGCCCATCTAGGTAGGACAAAAATTTGAGAAGTTTAAATAATCAATGATTCCTCAACACTTCCATATATTTCAATTTGATATAATAAAATCTAGAATATACTTTCCTGTGTTTCTGGAATATATACTTTTAAATATCTTACCAATTTTAAGTAAATTGTTTTTCAAAAATATATTCTTTGATTTCAAGTCCCGATGAAGTATCCTCCTACAAAAAGCAAAAAAGAATATACAAGTTCATGCAAAGTATATCATTTTTAAAGCCAAATATAAATAATATATATGGTTGCAGATGAAACAATTCACACATAAATATATACTCTCAGATGTGTCTGTCAATGTTTAATAGCTGCAAAGCCACAACATTTTCTAGTTTCCCTGAGGAAATAGAAGTTTTAAAATAAAGGTTTTAAAGGAAGAGAAACAAGCAGTTAGGGGAAAAGTGATATGCTTTTAACTATTTTAATAGCCAGATTTTATTGTAGCATGATCTATGAAAGGTGTAAATGGTGGCAACCAGAGGCGAAACTGTAGCAGAGATGTTCAGGCCAGATTTACTGAAGGCCTGAGACAACCCACCTGGGCAGGGCAAAGGAGGCATCTGTGAGACTTGGGGGGGGGAGGGTAGGGAGAGGGGGACAGTTAGAGAACCCTTTCATTTGCCCACAGGAGGTGGGCAAATTCCACAGCTTGCCCAGAGGGCTTTGGTGAGTTAGAGTCCTTTGGCTCTAATTTCCTGGGGGGTAGGGGGTTGGGGAGGAGTGGGGCTAACTAGGTCCTTTGTGTTTCTTGTCTTAAGAGGAAAGGAGAAGGAGGTTGGGAAGGTGAGGAGGAGGAGAGGAAGGTTTCAAGAGGGTATTAGCAGCTGAGAACCAGCAATCTACATAGTACCACGTGTGTATATCCAGTAACCACATCCTAAGATGATAAATCAGTAATTATAATGCTTTAGAATAGCTAAAGTAGCAATGAAAATAATTTTATGGTTGGGGGTCACCACAACATGAGGAACTGTATTAAAGGGTTGCGGCATTAGGAAGGTTGAGAACCACTGCTTTATTTTTTTTCCTTTTTTTTTGCCAAGGTGGGTTTGAACCCACCACCTCTGGTGTATGAGGCCGGTGCCCTTACTCCTTGAGCCACAGGCACCACCCAGAACCACTGCTTTAGAATCTGTTATTACTAGGTACCCAAATGTTCGGGTTTTATACATTTGTAAAAATAATAATGTTGATAACAATATTTAATAACAGCTTATTCTGTCCTATTATAAGCCAGCAATGTAAATAATATCAGTTAAGACTTTTATTCGTATAATGAGAGCTACAAACTTCAAAATCTTTGCCTAAAAAACAAAAACCTAAAATGCTGAACAAAGTAAACAAACATCTTTACATAAGCACAGCTGAGCTCTCAAGAAAATGAGATAAATTCCCCAAGAATTATACAAAAAGAAACTGAAAATCAGAGTAGCAGTAGGCACTGATTTCCTAGTTTGCCTTGATGGACACACAGAAACAAGAGCCAAGGTCTTGAGCCACAGTAGCATGTAGAGCGGGAGCTTATTTTACATATAAAATTAGAATCCTACAGGTGGTCCATATTTTAAGTGAAAGGGTAACCTAAAAAACCTTCACTCAAAAGTAAACAAAATGACAAGAGAGCTTATCTGCATACATTTGAACTATGAGTGGGTAAAAAAGTCTCTCTTCATATTTTATAACCATCTCTCTACTCACAATATGCAATAGCTTTATGGCCTTAGAAATCTCAAGCCAAGAATTAACATAAAAGCTGGTTCTCAGTTGCTAATACCCTCTTGAGATATCTGGCAGAAGTGAATATAAACTAAGCATCAGAAGATAACATTCAATTGAAATTAGACCCCTGAGAATTTCAGATAATCAAATAAGATACAAACTGAAAAATAAGTATGTTTAAAATGATTAAGATCATTTTTAAAAAGTAACAGTAAACATGAGATAGAAACACCAAGAAAGATAAAGCTGACTTGAGAAACAAACAAATAGAACTTTGTCAAGTGAGGGTGGGTAGGAATGTAATTATCAAAATTAAAAATTCAAGATTAAGACCTCAAGTTCCAACTATGATCAACTAATATTATGTCTCCCATCTTATACAGTTGTATATAAAACACTGTAAAATGTGAACAATGTAAAACCTGTATAAAATTTGTTCTTGAAGATATCAGAGAGCATTTAGGGAAACTTAGGCCATCCACACCTGAGGGGACAGACCCCATAAAGAAGGGAAATGCACTCACTGAGGTGAGCCAAACAGTTCTTATTGTATTTTCCTATCAGGGCATTTGGCATTGGCCTCGGTAGAGCTTATGGTAGTTTTACTGGGTTTGGAATACAAACACTGTAATTCAGGATTAGGAAGGCAGCCAGGACTCAGGGGACAAATTTTCTAGAGAAAAGATAACAATAAAAAAAATGAATTTGACATTCCACAAGGATTTCACCTTTGAGGCACTCACTAAATCCTCAACTGTTAGGAGCAGGACAATGGGAGAGAGCCACTGCTCAATGGCTAAGAAACTAACCAGATTTGATCCAGTAGGTAAGAAGCTTAGAAGTGCCTGCTCCATTCTAACAACAAGTAAAAAGCTGAACAAACTGAAAAAAATGAACAACTCTTTTTAAGAGTATACCCAGGAAGAGAATGTTCTGATCTAGAAAGACAAAAGGCTTCTTGCAGAAACTCAAGGACACTCCTGCAAAGTCCTCCCCATGGTAACTCAGCTTCTCAGAATTTGTAAAAACTTAGCTTCTTAGAACCTTGAAACTAACCCCTGCTTTTGCTACTGTAAACCCCGCACATGCTTTGAACCCTCCAATGAGGGACAATATAATAATTCCTTTGTCTGCCTTCTTGTGCAAAAGAACAGGAACAGAGCTGATCGGGGAGGTTGGCCATTTTCGACTCCAGTCTGTCTGTCACAGGTCTGCTGGCCTGAATAAAGCCCTTCCTCTTTCAAACACAGGTGTTTGGGTGAATCTTTCCGTCCATTGGGCCTTGTTTTTCTGCAACCTTCTTAAATTTGTTACAGAAATGAGGATACAGGGCAAACCACTGCCATCAAAACTGGAGATACAGAGAGGAGAATACAGAGAACCATGACTCACCAGAGCAGAAGTATCCATGGGAACCAGCACTGGGGCAGGGAAACCTGAGCTACAACTAACAAATTGCTGGAGGCTGAATATGGACAAGTCTAAAGGTTGAAAACACCAGAAAGACCCAGACAACAGGAAGCTCCCACACTTCTGTGAGTATTAACCTCCTGGAGCTCTACCAAGTTCTCACAGTGTATATCAGACAAAAATCTCCTCATGTTTCTGGCAGGGGAAGGAGAAAAGGAACCATTTTAAAATGTGCCAGAGCACTCCCTTCATTTCAACAAGATCTGCCCTCAGGAGAAACTATGTAACTAGAGCCTAACCTGCTGAGGCTTTTTCTTTTTCTCTTTTTAGAGATAGGGTTCACTCATGTTGCCCCTGCTACCTCAAACTCTTAGGTTCAAGCAGACTTCCCTCCTTAGCCTCCCAAGTAGCCTCCCAGTCTCTGCCTAGCTGCTGGAGTTTTTGCTTTTTTCAGAGCCTAACTGACATAAGGGGAGAGAAATATCCAACTCTAGCTCCCTTTAGATTTCCACATGGGAGAAGATATATACCCAACTCCAACCCCTCTAGCCATCTTGTCTCACCTAAATGAAGTAGGGGGCCAGAGTGTGAAGTTCACAGTCCAGAGGTACAACCTCAGTAACAAGCTGAAAATTACTCAGAGAATGATGGAACACTTCCCCTCTCTAAAGGTCTATTTAAAGCAGTTCCTTTTATCCAGCACATCATGCATGTCATGTTATCAAGAAAAAATTATAAGATGTACTAAAAGACACACACATCCCCACAAAAAACGCTATATGAAGAAAAACAACATGCATCAGAACCAGACTCAGATATGGTTAAGATATTAGAATTATCAGACACAGAATTCAAAACAACTATGATTACTATGCTAAGGGCTCTAATAGATAAAGTAGACTATGTTCATGAACAGATGGGAAATATAGGCAGAGATGGAAATCCCAAAAAATAACAGGAATGTTAGAGACAAAACTAAATTAAACAAAAAACCCACTACTACAACAATGAAGAATACCTTCAATGGACCTAGTAGTGTTAATAGATGCATATGGCTGAGGAAAAAAATTGCTAAGCTTGCAGATATCCCAATAGAAACCTCCAAAACTGAAAAGCAAAGAGAAATATGGGTAAACTGGAAAAAAGAAAAAAAAATAGCCAATGATTGGGGACAACTAGAAAAAGCATGCAATTGGAAATATCAGAAAAGAGAAGAAAGAAAGGAAAAGAGAAAATATTTGAAACAATAATGACTGAGAATTTCTCCCAATTAATGTCAGAAACCAAAGTACAGATCCAGGAGACTCAGAGAACACCAAACAGAATAAATATCAGAAAACTACAATTAGGCATATCATTTTCAGACTATGAAAATCAAAGATAAAAAAAAAAATTACTGAAAGCCAGAGAGAAAAAACACTTTACTAGAAGTGCAAAGATAAGAGCAAAGATAAGAATTACATCCAAATTTTCCTCAAAACTACCCAAGAAAGAGAGAGTGGAAGAAAATATTTAAAGTATTGAGGAGAAAAAAACACCAACCTTTCTGTACTCTGAGAAATTATCCTTCAAAATTAAAGAAAAATTTTCTCTAACAAATAATTGAAGAAATCCAAAGTCAATAAACTTGGATTGCAAGAAATGTTACAAGAAGTTTTATAGAGAGAAGGAAAATGACATAGGTTAGAAACATGAAAAGAGTATCAGAAAAGGAACAAGTGGAGGTATACAAACTTTTCTTTTTCCCATTCTTATCTAACAAATAACCATTTATTCAAAATAAAAGGAACAAATTATGTATGTTTAGTTGTATATCTTGTGTGTATATGTGCTTATGTATATGTTTATATAGTGTAATAAATGATAACAATGATAGAGGAATTAGGTTTATTTTGTTATTACAAGGTATTTGCACTACATGTGAGGTATAGAGTTATTTGAAAGTGGACTTAGATTAGTTGTGAAAGTTTATTGCAAACTTTAGGGAACCACTAAAAAAAGGGTTTTTGGCATAACTAATATGTTAAAAAAGGACATAAAATGGAATCACATAAAATGCTCAATTAAATGGACAAGAGGCAAGAAAGAACAGAAGACAAAAATAAAACAAAGAACATGAGCAATAAATAAAAAACATTAACAAATATGATAAATATTAATCCAACCATATCAATAATCGCAATGAATGTCAATGGTCCAAATGCACCAATTAAAAGGCAAGAATCTTCAGTGTGGCTCAAAATTCATAACCCAACTCTAATATGTATAATTCACAAGAAGCCCACTTTAAGTATAAAGATACATATATGTTAAAATATGTCACATGGATGGAAATAAATATACATAACACTAATCAAAAGAAAGTAGGAACAGCCATATTAATTTCAGACAAGGAAGACTTTAAAGCAAGGAAAGTTAACAAGGATAAGTAGGAACATTTACATAATGATACAAAGGGGTAAAGTTTCCAGAAGACATAATAATTCTTATTTATTTATTTATTTATTGAGACAGAGTCTCATTCAGTTGCCCTTGGTAGAGAGCCATAGTGTCCTAGCTCACAGCAATCTCAGACTCTACCTAGGGTGACAAAGTGAGACTCTGTCTCAAAAAGAAAAAAAAACCTTAATAAATTTGAAAAAAGATAAATCACACAATGCCTGCTCTCAGACCACAGTGGGATTAAACTAAAAATATCAACAGAAAAATATAACTGGAAATTGCCAAATATGTGGTATTAAACAACACACTTTTTAAAAATATATGTCAAAGAATTCTCAAGATAAATTTTTAAATCCTTTGAACTAAATAAAAATGAAAACACAACTTATCAAAATTTGTGGGATACAGCAAAAGCAGCGTTTAGAGTGAAATTTATAGCCAAAAGAAGAAAGCTCTAAAATCAGTAATCTAAGTTTCTACCTTAGAAAACCAGATAAAGAAGATGAAACTACAGGTGGGTGTGGTGGCTCATGCCTGTTAATCCTAGCACTATGGGAGGCAGAGGCAGGTGGATTGCCTGAGCTCACAGGTTCCAGACCAGCCTGACCCAGAACGAGACCTCATCTGTAAAAAAAAAGCTGGGTGTTGTGGTGGGCGTCTATGGTCCCAGCTACTTGGGAGGCTGAGGCAAGAGAATAGCTTGAGCCCAAGAGTTTGAGGTTGCTATGAGCTATGAAGGCATGGCACTCTACCAAGGACAACAAAGTAAGACTCTG
>NW_003852397.1:31669346-31708646 GCF_000181295.1 Otolemur garnettii
AAAAAAAAAAAAAAAAAGAGCAAATTAAATCCAAAGTAAGAACAAATATGAGCAAAAACAATGATTAAAAACAGGAAATCAACTGGCCTCTACCTTAGGCTAACTAAGACAAAAAGAGGAAGGACTCCTATGACAAATATCAAAAATGAAACAGATCTTATAGTCGTTAAAGGCATTAAGAAAAAAAAGTAACACTATGAACAATCTATGACCAAAATTTGAAAGCCTGGATAAAATGGACCAATTCCTTGAAAGAAGCTTCCAAAACCCACACAAGAAGAGACAGGCAATCTGAATAGGCTTCTATCTATTAAAGAAATTGAATCAATAATCAATAGCCTTCCAAATCAGAAAACACCAGGCCCAGATGTGTTCACTGATGAATGCTACTAAACACTTAAAGAAAAAAATCACACCAAATCTTTACAATTTCTTTGAGAAGATAGAAGCATAGAATACTTAGAAGAATACTTTAGATTAGAAGAATATTTTCTAATTTATTGTATGAAGCCAGTAACACCCTAATGCCAAAATCAAAAACATAAATAAAGAAAACTGAAGATCAATATCTCTCATGAACATACATGCAAAAATCCTCAACCAAATGTTACCAAATCAAATATAATAATGTACGAAAATAATTATAAACTAGCAGTATTTATCCTAGGTATGCAAGGCTTGTTAAACATTTGAAAATCCATTAATATAATCCATCACATCAACAGGCTAAACTAAAGAAGAAAGATTAGAAGAAAATATCAATAGATATTTATATTTTTCAAAAAGCATTTGAAAAAATTCAACACCTATTTGTGATAAAAAAAAAAAAAACTCTCAGTAAACTAGAATAGAGGAAGGGGACCTTCCTCAACTTGACAAAGAAAATCTACAACAAAGCTAACATCATACTTTATAGTGAGAGTGAGAATCTTAAAACTTTCCCACTAACATTTATGAACAAGGCAAAAATATCTCTCCTCTCATTATTGCTTTTCGATATCCTACTGAAAGTCACAGGCTTGGCACCTGTCGTTCAGTGCTGACCACATGCACCAGGGCTGGTGGGTTCCAGGCCTGCTAAACAACAATGACAACT
Source organism: Otolemur garnettii (assembly GCF_000181295.1). Classification (NCBI taxonomy): domain Eukaryota; kingdom Metazoa; phylum Chordata; class Mammalia; order Primates; family Galagidae; genus Otolemur; species Otolemur garnettii. The sequence goes on from NW_003852397.1 coordinate 31,670,443, forward strand.
ACAACAAAAAAGTAACCAGGCATTGTGATGGGCGTCTATATTCCCAGCTACCTAGGAGGCTAAGGCAAGAGAATCACTTGAGCCCAAGAGTTTGAGGTGCAGTGAGCTGTGACGTCATGCCACGGCACTCTACCCGGGGTGACAGCTTGAGACTCTGTCTCAAAAAAAAGGATATAGAAGATATAGATAAAGAAGAAATGAACTGTCTTTGCTCACAGAAGGCATGATCATCTAAGTAGAAAATCCAAAATAATCAAATAAAAAGAAAACTGGAATAAATAAGCAATTATAGCAAGGATGCAGGATATGAGGTTAACACAAAGTCAACTGCCTTCCTATATAGCAGAAATGAACAGGTAGAATTTGAAATTAAATACGAAATGCCATTTATATTGGCACCCCTAAAAATGAAATACATAGTTATAAATCCAACAAAATATAGGGTATGTATAAGATCTATATGAGAAAAATTCACACACACATGGAATATTTTCAGAAACTGACAATGAACTAATCTATAAAGCAAATCTCAATAGACTGCATAAAATCAGCACATATGGTCCACATATTCTGGCCTCAGTGAAATAAAATTAGAATCCGGTGAAGTGCTTAGAATAGTGCCATGCACTGGCAATAAGTAATCAAGACAAATTCCCTGTATTCATGAAGCTTTATTCTGGTAGGGTATACACAGAGAAAAGAATTAAATGAGCAGATATTTAATATGATGTCAGCTAACAATGCTATAGAATAATAAAGCAGAGTAAGTGGCTAGAGGCTTAAAGGGCCCTACCCACTGAGTACGGGCACCGCCCATATCTGGCTACTTTTGGAGATGGAGTCTCGCTGTTGCTAAAGCTGGTCTTGAACTCATGAGCTCAAGCAATCCATCCACTTCAGCTTCTCAGAGTGCTAGGATTACAGGCATGAGCCACCATGCCTAGCACCCTTGATATACCTTTTTAAAAGAAAAAAAAAAATCCAAGAATAATTGCAGGCCCAGAAAATCTGGGCCAAGAAATTGTCACACCTATATTATCGCTAACAGTGACACTTGCTTTATCTTAAATATATCACACCTGATTCTTCCTCTGTGTCACTGCTCCATCAACATGCCTTCCCCTACCATCACTACCTCTCAGAATCCTATCTATTGTTTAGGACTGTACTGATACAAATTTTGTATACCCCCTCAGAGTCTCTTGACTATTTCTTTCCTTCCAAAAAATGCTGACATCTCTGGTATTTAAGGACAATCAGTCACTTGACTGGAAATGTGAGGCCCTCTGGCTCAAGTCACATCTGTGCTAGGATGAAACACCACATCACAGGATATGCAATCTAGTATTCCAAGTGAAAACGTAAGGGAACAGATGATGCAACCTGAAAGCACAGGGAGTTAACTCCTTTGGAGTTAACTACTGAGACACAAGTGGCAAAAAGAAGGCAAGCAGGTAAATTTCCTTTCTTTCCTTTTTCCAATGCATGGAAATATTCCTGCCAAGCAACCCACTGTTGTCTCTCTCCCATACTTTAAATGATAGCCAGCAAAATAACACACTGCTTTGTTTTGCCTCACTTTAATTTGTCTTCCTTCTCACAACCCTGGGTCTATTCTCCCCAAGGTAGGTATCAGCATTTCAGCCCTTGTTCCAGATTCAGTTTTCTAGAGGCCTAAGTTTAGGAAAATACCCCTTTCTATCATCTAATTCCTAACTACCATTCCCACTACCATCAACAAATTAGACAGGCTCTCCTACATCTCTGCCCTTCTGTTCCTCTTTTGACACTATATTCTACAGTTGAACATTCAAGTTTCAAGAGTCAAACAAGTTTATAATTTAGATATCTGATTTGCCTGTATTACCCACTGTAGTAACCACAGACATTTATTAAAACTGGTAGGTTGGACTTGATTGAATCTTTGGGTTTATATGTGTCTGACTTTTTCAAATGTTTTTGATTTATATCTTTCTAAAATGGACTTACAATTTCCTGATTTCACAAACTAAGAATATTGTTAATGATTCATGATTATATTAGACATCAATTACTAGGTTGTGTCTAATCCTCAGCATAAAAGGAGAACCCATCTGGGAGCAGTATTCTTAAGACTTCGGCCATGAATGGGGATGTAAATTTATAAAATTAAAATCTGTCCTTTAATCCTCAATTTAAAATCCTTCAATGGCTCTGCATTGCTCCTGGAAAAGAGTCTAAAATCCTATTAGACACTTCGCCATCTGGCCCTGCCAATGCTTCAGCAGCCTTAGCAAATGCTCAAGCCAACTTTGTACCATCTTTTCCTCTTCTACATAGTTCTTTGTTCATAGTAAATGCTCAATAAATGTATGTTGATTCTTAAAACACTATCCTTAACGTAAAGATTAAAATTCTCTAGTGAGACTCATTCATTAATCCAAAAATCAATTATTGAGTTCTAGCTATAAACTCTGTGCTATACTCCATGCTGTGAGAAATATAAAGATTCATAAGGCAGGGCCAGATTTCATAGTGCTTACAAGAATAAGGTTAGAGAGATTTTTAGAAGTATATAAGCAAGTATAAGAGATGGTAGAAAGGGAACCTAGCCCTTGTCACTTTATTAAAGAATTATTTACAGTTATAAGTTGTTACTAATGAAGACATTCACCCGACCATAACAAACATCTCTCCCAACATATGATCACTCTAAAGTATAAGTTCACAAAATTAACAATACTATTAATTAAAACCAGAAACATTAGTTACAAATTTTTTCTTTTACCATTACAATTAATGATAATACAAATATGTTACCTTCGTACAGTGGTCAGACCTCAAATCTCCAGAGCAGAGCTGCAAATTCTATCTAAGGAATATAGTTAAAGAAAATCCATTTGAAAATTTATATACTTGATTTCATAGAAGACAAACAGGCAGGCACAGGCCTATGAAATCACAATGGCATATAAAGTGAAGAATTGGGTAGGATAGTGGGAGTTTCTTCTGATTCAAAGAATCTGTACCCTCTTTGAGGCTTTAGTGAATTAGACAGAAGTATGCTTTCCGTGGTGGAGACAAAAGGGAAAAATAAAACTGGACAACACACAAGTCTGGGCCATTTCAGCTTGTCCTAAATAACCTTTAGTGCTATAATCTTCAGCACTATGTTACTATTTTTCTGCCTTATCTGGAGATGAGAAAATCAAGGCTTAGAAAGGCCAAATAACCTGCCCAATGTTGTGCAGTCCGTAAGTACTGACTTAGGCCTGTTTGACTCTATAAACCACTATTTCCATCTAAATCTGTTTGTCTGCAGAAACTTTTGCATTAATCACTATTGTCTCCTGCCTTCTTATATTCCCATGACAACTAGAGCTGGGCTGATTACTTACTTATGCGCTGATTACTTACTTAATGGTTTATAAAGAGAACAACCACATTTACTAACAGAAGGTTAAGTGAAATTTGGCTTCCTCTATGCCCACTCCTGAGATTCTCTTGAAGGGCAGGAACTGTTGGATGCCTACCCTATGACTATTCTCCTCTTCTCCCTTGCCACCAGAACCTCATAAGTCTCCGGGAGGTTGTGTGCATCTCAGACTTGGTATGTGATGGCAGTGGAGGAAGTAGGCAATGAATGTAGAAGAAGGATATAACTGCTGATATAAGTACAAAACTGCTCAATGTACAAAGCTGTAAACCATAATCCCTGGGGTCATCTGTTCTACAGACTGAAATTATTTGTATCATTACCGGACAAAAGTATTCAAGTTTATCTCTGCCTCTATGAATGATAAAATAGCCCAGACAATAGAAAATTAAGTCCAGCACTGCAATATGAGAATATCCAGTAATCTCTTTTGCCTTTTCCACGTTCTGTGAAATTTTTCTAATACCATTGAGACATAAGGAAAGTGAGATGGAAACTCATAGGAAATACTTTCCTACTCTTACAAAAGACCAAAAAAGGAGGGTGACACATGCCATATGGCCCTTTTACCTTTTCTGGAGTCTGGTTACTACTGCAGGAAGGCACAATATGTGGTAGTGTTGCAGCCACCCTGACAATCACAAGAGGACAAGCCAACCACACCGAGAATGGTAGAATAAAGACAGAACTCAAACCCCAGAGGATATTATTTAGCTACCAAGTTAGCCAACTGTAGGACACCCCCCCTTGGAGACCTCTTATTAAGCAAAATAGTGAATTTACTTTACAGTTTAAGCTGCATCTGTTGAAAGTATCTCAAGTTGATTCACTTGGTTTCTATAGCTATTGATTCCAGGAAGCCAGAGAGTCTAAGGGTTTAGGATTTGGAATAGTGAGCTAGGAGTCTACCAGAAGACTGGGAAGATGTAAAACATTACAAAGAAACTTATCTCAAGACAGCTAGACAGGTAGAATATGAGTTATAAACAATAATACATTGAGTACAATGATAGCTCTCCCACATATAAATATATAAATAAGAAAATCAACACTAGCTATTTTAAGAATAAGGCATACAATATGTTAGAAAGCAGTCAGGAGAAGCCATTAGCTAGCACTGCAGTGATGGTAAATGATAAATTCCACACAATGGACCAGATATCAAGCTATTTGGTACATGTTTTTATAAAGTATAATTTATTGGCATTTTGCTCTTAGTAAGCAAAAATGGCTCCAACATAAAAGTCTTGTCATACAGTTGGCTAAGATCCATTCCTTAGAAATACATAAAAATCAATCAAGGTCAGGTGTGGTTACTGACAGCCTATAATCCTCCCACTCTGGGAGGCCGAGACTGGTGGACTGATTGAGCTCAGGAGTTCCAGACCAGCCTGAGCAAGAGTGAGACCCTATCTCTACGAAGAATACAAAAACTAGCCAGGCATTGTGGTACATGTCTGTAGCCCCCACTACTTGGGAGGCTGAAGCAAGGTGACAGCTTGAACCCAAGAATTTGAGATTGCTGTGAGCTATGATAGCATGGCACTCTACCAAGGGCAGTGGAGTGAGACTCTGTCTCAAAAAAAATCAAATTCTAGAAATAACAACAGGCAATACAGGTAGTTTATATAAAATCTTTCTTCCAAAAAGGTCAATGTAGTTCTCCATCTAGTAAGTAGTAGCTCATGAGTCCCATGCCATATTTGTATAAGTGGTGGTCCCTCTCATTTCTATGCTTCATGACAACCAAGCGACCTGGTTAAGAACCAGTGACAGTCTGTAGTCAAATTTGTGATAAAACTCCTATCCCTATCACCCCATTAGGTCATTCTCCCCCAGGTTCCGTGGCCCATGCTAAGGTAAAGAGCAGTCTGTGGAGGTGCAGAGAGCAGGTATTTCTCAGGTCCCAGCCAATGGTAAGATTGTGGAGAAGTGTGACAATTCAAACTTCATTTGCCCGTAAGCCCTTACCTGAATAGTTTCTGAAACCTTTTCTGTGTGTCTGTCCTTCATCTGGTAGGTTCTCAGGGAAGATCACAAACTCATCTTGCCAAAGGTGCTGGCAAAACCAATGGTTCCCGACACATGGCCCAGGTAGACTCTTAATGCTGATCTCTGCCATATGGCCCATGCCCTGCGCTCTGAGGTACCTGCTGACTTTCCTCATTTGTGTCATATCCCCTCACTCCCAAGGTCAGTCCTCTGTATTGAGCTAAGTCAAGTTCTCCTCAAATCATTTACTATTGCCAACACATCAAGGAGTAAGCATACATCCAGCATGGAGGTGGAGTAGGCTTGAAAAAGTGACCATAGGACATCCTCAAAAAGTGGGAAGATGAAAGCAAGAGACTACAGTAACACAAAACACTACAACTTCTCTCTGCTTTTCCATCTTCAAACCTAGGGTAGGACACCTTCTTCCTTAGTCATATGTATTGACCTGAACTTCCAAGTATGTCCCTCCCCTGGAAGCCCCACTACATTAAAATGAGCTCTTCAGGCCACTTTTGGGGAGTATTTCAGACATTACCACAATACTTCATCCAAACTGGCTGGGAAATGTGTGGGTTGCTAGGTGATGAGGAAGCCATCTCAGGGTAAGTGGACCAGCCCTATTCTCCCTTCCACTGTGAAGTCCCTAAATTAGGAAGGTCTCAAGACCACTAGCAGATGGGCTCTCTGTAGAAAGGCTGTTCTGTCCTTTATCCTATGAAATTGAGGTTAATTGAACTCAACAAGAATGAGTGCAACATTCTCAAGATAGCTTTTAGTGTGAACTGTGAATATCCTCAGTTTTTAGTATCATTAATTATGTGTTTATGCCATATGCTATAGATTTAAATAAACCAAATTAAAATAAGTACAGGAAAGCTCCAATAGAGTAAGCAAAATCATTTTTTCTATAACTTTATTCTTCTTATTTTTTCCAGGTTCTTATTTATCTCTTCTGCTGCTGCACTGTATTAGTCAGAGAAAAAGAACTAATATATGATTCATTATAAAGAATTGGCTCGCACAAGTATGGAAGCTAAGAAATTGTATGATCTGTTGTTTATAAGCTTGAGGTGCAGGAGAACTGGTGGTGAATTTCAGTACTAGTCTGAAGGAATGAGAACCAAGGGGGCCAGTGGTATAAATTCCAGTCAGAGGGCAGGAGAAGATAAAAGGAGATATTCCAGTTCAAGCTGTAAGAGAGGGAGAGGGGAACAAACTCCCCCCTTCTGTTGCCTTGTTCTATTCAAGCCATCAATGACTGGATGATGCCCACCCACACTGAGGAGGGCAATCTACTTCACAGACTCCACTGATTCAAATGCTAATCTCACCTGGAAACACCTCACAGACTCACCCAGAAACAATGTTTAATCTGGGCATCCTAGCCCACTCAAATTGACACATAAAATTAACCACCCCATGCACTAAAATGTTCTGCAAAGCATTTCGAACAGAGGAGCCAAACCTAGCCTCTTCCTATGGACTGTTTCCAGGGTAATCTTCTTAATACATATGTAAGCAAAGGCTGTAATTTGCAAAATACACTTTAATGTATACTATAGACCACACAAGGAGAAAGCTGGGGTAATGCTTTGTAGATAGACCTATTTTTATTAGCTATAGTTTGAATGATTTTAAAGCTAAGTGAAACATTGTGGTAGACTGTATTCTTGTTCCCTTTCGGAGGAATAGGCATCCCTATGTCTCAGGCAGCAGGCTTAGTCATGTGACTTGCTGTGGTCAATGGCATGTGAACAGACAGGGTAATTTCCAGGTCTGAGCAGAAACTTTAGGAGCCATTGAGTATTTCTGGTGACCTCGGACCTTTCTCTCTACCAGAGAGAGTCCCAGATAAAAACTGATCCTTCATTTTGGGTGCTAACTGATCCTTCATTTGGGGTGCAGGGAGGAGAACTTCTTCAGTTTGGGTGCTGGGATGAGAAGACATGTAAAGCTGACTTGCAGATGACCTACAACTGCCAACACACGATATGACCAAGATATGACTGCTGCTATAAGCCAATGACATAGCTGGTTTTGTTAAAACAGCATGACTCCCTTCCACAGGAATGAGTTCTAGTGCTACATTCTCACAGTACCTTTTACAGAACTGTGAATATTCCTACCTGTTTAACATCATCTTAAGTGTCTATGCCATATGCTGAAAAACACAGTTTGGGTTTTAAAAACAGATATTTAAGATACACAAGTTTATTTTTTAAAGGAGATCCATCCTATACTAAATTAAATATTAAAGACTAACAGAAGCAAAATGTACATTGTATATTTATGATGAGACATAACTTACATCACTTCTCCATTTAAAAACTACTGGAAATTAGATCAAACCAAGACACCTTCTTCCCCTTCCCCACCCCAACTTCCCAGATATATAAGAAAAATTTCAATAGGACATTAATAATAGTGCTAAAAATGATAGTTATACAAACGAAAGGATTTTTTTCAAAAATCCCTGAAAGAATGCAGGAAGAGAAACCCCAAACCTACAACATACTTAGAAGAGAATCATCCCTCTACTCAAGGTAGCCACCAGCTCAATGATGCACACTGCATGGCTTTTATCATTTCCCTGTCTCACTCTTCCCTTAGGAAGACTTCTGCTTCCTAAGCTTACCACCTAACTAAGCTGCTTGTATTCCAAGCTTTGTCTTGGAGCTCTGACATCAGAGGAACCCAAACAAAGACAAAATCTGAAGTTTCCTCAACATCCAGGGCCTCAATTCAGAATTCCTTTTCTCAATTTCCCCTCTCTCCCTTCATTCTCTATCTCATTTAATTAAACTCAGTGCCATTGTTTCAAACTTGTCTTTTCAACTTCACCTTGACCTACAAAACCTCAGGTTTATCTCTGACCTTCCATCACATCTCATATATTCACTTAATTTCATGTTCCCTCATTTCACCTTATCAAGTGCGTTCTCATCCTTCCACATTCTGCCCTCTGCTGCCAACATGGATATTACCATAAAAGGTTCCTGATTGATAACCCAACTACCCTTCTCCATCTGTATAATTTATCATCTAATCTTCCCAAAGCAAGCTCTGGGCACTGTTGGGGGTCCTACTATGGCCCTAAAACAAAAAACACAAAAGACTGAGTTAGTCCCACTCCCTGAAGAAATTCTTACCAAAAGACCCTAAGTCACCAAAGCCCTCGGGCAAGCTGTGGAATTTTCCCACTTGCTAGGGCCCCATATGAGAGGGGTCTCTAACTGCCCCCAGGCTCCAACGCCATTTTCACCCTGCCTGGTCAGGTCACTGATCCTTTCATAAACCTGGATTGAACCTCTCCTCTCCCCGTCTTGTGTCTGGGTACCACTGTTTCAGCCTTTCAGTTATATTTAGCTTCACTATGTTACAAAATAAAGCCCTCTAGATCTCAGCCAACTTTTGCCGACAACTTTATTCATGTATCCCAAGTCTTCTTAACAGCACCACTCGCCATTCATTCTGAAAGTCTCATGTTTTCCCACTTCTGTTCCTTTGCTCACTCTATTCCCTAAGCCTGGAAAACTCTAACTCATCTTTCAATATATTCAAAACCTTCCTTAGGTCAAATGCTACTTCTTCCAAGACGTAGCCATCACTGATTGCCCCAAATGGAAATATTATCCCTCTTCTGTTCTCCTAGAGCATTTAAATTGTACTTTTCTTGGCACTCTAATCATTTGTTTTAAGTTAGTGTGTAACTTACATTAGATACATAAATGTTAAACTTCATAAATTTTTACACACATTCTCAATATTGTTATTGTCCACCTAGATCAAGATGATAGACCATTCTTCTGCATCTGGCTTCTTTCACCCTACATAGTATCTCTGAAATTCAGTCTGGTCATATATAACAATTGTGTATTCTTTTTAAATTAGAAATAAGTAATTTTAAAAGTCTATATTATGACTATACCATAATTTATTTAATGATTTCACTATAGATGAACAATTTTTACTGCTTTGACTATTAAAAATAAGACTTCAGTGGAAATTTTTGACATCTTTTGTTAGGCATCAGCACTCACTCATTTCTACCCTCAGTAATAGAATTATTGGGTCACGGCTTAGAAAGTACTATCAAACATTCCTCCAAAGTATTTATAACAATGTACAATACACCCTATCTACAATATAAGAGAATTCCAGTTGCTCCACATCCTTGCCAATATGGTTCTTGTCAGAAATTTTTTCCTTACCCGCTGCCTGTGCTCTCATTTCTATATTGAATTGTAACCACAAACAATATCATTACATAGAGCTTAACAGTTTGCAAACTTTTAAAATAGATAATATATCAATGCATATTTCCTATAGACCTATAAGGTAAGCAGAGAGAGTCCCGTTCTTATTCTTATTTTATAGATGAGGAAACAAAGACTCAATGAGGTTCATCAACCTGCCCAAGGTCATGAATCTATTATACAGTAGAGATACCAAATTCTGTACATCTACCATGTTACAAAGCTTATAGTTAGGGGAGTACATGTTTTATCTCTGCAACTTTCTAACAACTCTTTGAGGTTGGCATTTATTTATTTTTTAAATGAAACTCCTTCCTTCCTTCTCTTTCTTTCTTTCATTTTTTGAGACAAGAGTCTCACTCTGTCCCCTTGGGTTGACATTGCTCAACCATAATTCACAGCAACTTCAAACTCGGCTCAAGAGATCCTTTTTGCCTCAGCCTCCCTAGTAGCTGGAACTACAGGAACCTGTCATGATGGCTGGCTAATTTTTTCTACTTTTAGTAGAGCTAGGGTCTTGCTCTAGCTTGGGCTCATTTTGAACTCCTGAGCTCAAGCAATACACCCAAGTTGGCCTCCCAGAGTTCTAGGATTATAGCCACTGTGCCCAGCCATTGACACTTATTTATGTACTTATTTATTTGAGACAGAGTCTCACTTTGTTGCCCTGGGTAGAGTGCCGTGGCATCATAGCTTACAGCAACCTCAAACTCTTGGGCTTACGTGATCCTCTTGTCTCACCCTCCCCAAGTAACTGAGACTATAGGTACCTGCCACAATGCCCAGCTATTTTTTGGAGATGGAGTCTTGCTCTTTCTCAGGCAGGCCTCAAACTCCTGAGTTCAGGTAATCCATCCACCTCAGCCTCTCAGAGTGCTCACTAGTAGTGAGCTACTGTGTCTGTCCCTGATACTTATTTTTAATCTATCACGATTTAATGAATGAATAAATTAAAACATAAAAGCAAAATTTCTTCATACATAAAAACTTTACAATAATTGGTTATAATAACATAATGAATAAGAGGCACCATCATTTTTTATGTGAATCACAAAAGATGGTATTTCAGATCCATAAATATCCAGATAGTCTCATTTAATGATTTTCTTTGAAAATGACAGGATTTGGCTCGGCGCCTGTGGCTCAAGCGGCTAAGGCGCCAGCCACATGCACCTAAGGTGGCAGGTTTGAATCCCCAGCCTGGGCCTGCCAAACAACAATGATGGCTGCAACCAAAAAATGGCCAGGCGTTGTGGCGGGCGCCTGTAGTCCTAGCTACTTGGGAGGCTGAGACAGGAGACTCGCTTGAGCCCAGGAGTTGGAGGTTGCTGTGAGCATGATGCCATGGCACTCTACCCAGGGGGATAGCTTGAGGCTCTGTCTCAAAAAAAAAAAAAAAGAAAATGACAGGATTTAAAAAATATATATTCATCTCCTTGAAGGGTTATTTTGAACTTGCTATTTTAACTTTCACTAAGCAGTCTCAAATTTATCAAAAATATTTGGGTCCTTAAATCAACCATACTTCAGATTTTATATTTTGTACATAGATCAGAGTTCACGTGTTTGTTTGTTTTGTTTTGTTTTCTTATATATAAGCTAATAAAATGCCAAGAAGTAGTAAAGAAAATAAAAGAAATACTAATACAACAGTATGTACACAGAAGTCTAATATTTAACAGCTTTGGGTAGTTTATTAAAAGATTTGATTTTTTTTTACCATTGCTAAGGATAGTTTGACATCATTCAATAGATGGTTGTAAGTTGTCGATAAATCAGTAACCATCTGTATCATAGGGCATATGTTTCAGAAGATACATGGAGAATTGCAGAATAATCTGATTACTTTTTATGTTGTCAGAAACCACAAATGGCACATTTAGGCAATCTGACATTCATGAATAGCTAGACCTTGGCCCTATAAATAATTATTTTTGTTCCCACTCCAAAGTGAAAGCTACTATAGTCCCTCAGAGTACCTACTTTGCCTTTGTATGTTTATCTTTTCAAATGTGTTCATTGAGTCTATATAACATTCAACAGCTAAAACTTCTTACTTTTGGTGTATGGAAAACTCACAAAGAGTTTTAAGGCCAGGTGCAGTGGCTCACACCTGTAATCCTAGCACTCTGAGAGGCTGAGGCCAATGGATTGCCTGAGCTCAGGAGTTTGAGATCAGCCTGAGCTAGAGAGAGATTCCATCACTAAAAAAATAGCCGGGTGTTATAGTGGGCACCTGTAATCCCAGCTACTTGGGGAAGCTGAGGCAAGAGCATCACTTGAGCCTAAGAGTTCCAGGTTGCTGTAAGCTATGATGTCACAGCACTCTAACATGGGTGACAGAATGAGACTCTTTCTCAAAAAATAAAAAGTTTTAAAATACATTTTTTGAGGCAGAGGTTATAAATGTCAATCATAGATAACTGAAAACTCATAAAAATACTTTGCTCTTCTTTATCAGATATGTCATGTCAAAACTGACTTTTTGTCTGAATATTTATCTGAGGCCATAGAATATGGTCTGCCTTAATTACTCAGTTCATTTGGGATATATACCTAGCTAAATGTACACCAGCACATTCTAAGTTGACCATGCAGTTCATTTGTAGCATAGTAAGGTATTTATAACTCAAGACTGCTACTTATAAAATACAACAAATTCACATTGTGCTAAAGGCATCTGAGAATCTCTCCTAAGACACAAGAGATGATCCAATGGAAGAAAATGTGTTTAATCCAAGTTTCTCTCATATATTCCAGTCCTGCTGCATTTCTAGAACAACAACTAAAATAGCCATGCAAGTTAATCCTCTGGATATAATAATTCAGCAGTTTCCTCAAGAAAAAACATATTATAAATGTTTAGCTATAGCCATTTACCCTTTTAGACTTCTTTCCTTTTAAGTTCTACTAAAAAAAAAACTTTGAGTTCAGACATGACTATGAAAAACATATTCTTTCCCCAGTAGCAAGTGAACATACCTCTCGTGCATGTAGTCAACTCCCAGCAGCAGCTGGATAAACCATTCTATTATTTGATTTTCTGAAAAGGTTTTTCCAGCTTCCTTATATTCCTGAATTTTACGGTCCAGATCTCGGCCCTAAAACAAAATAGTATAATAGATTCTTTTTGATTAAGATTTTAAAATCAAGCTCTTTTAACAACAGTTAATACAAAGCAATCACCATATATCATAAGAAAGTGAGGACACACTGTCACTCTATAACTATTACTAACAAAGACTCTCTCCTATACCAAACTCTAGTTAGGCTTCTTTAAATCATCTCAACTAGGGCTTAATTTTGACCTATAAAAACTTGAACAAATAATAATATAGTTTCTAACAGCTCAAGGCTACATCCCTAAGATGATGCTAGCTCCCTTAAAGTACCTTCCTGATAAAACTCAAAACTGCTAAAAAGAATGTACTGTTTGTTTTAATCAAGTCCTGAGGATAGGGCTCCTGTCTCCCAGCCTCTATGGAAGGTTAGGAATCTCATTTTGATAAGCACCCGTTAGCAAAACCAGCTGGGTTTCACACAGACTAACCCACACTTCCTGATTTTTGTAATTTTTCACATCCCTGACTCTGCTCTGGCCCCTGCTATAGCCCGTCCCTAATCCCTCATTCTCCTTGAACACCTAGACACCTCTGCACTAATCTGTGATTTTGGAAATGGAAGAACAGAACAGGCTTAGAGAGGCTACTCTCACTGTTCTCCAGAATTGTTGGCCTTCTGACAAAGTGTGGTGGACATATTCCCATCTCTGCATATTGGTTGACAGTGACAGGCAGCTGGACCCTCTTCGTCTCGTAACACAAGCTCCCCAGTGCTCAGAGATGACTGAGTTCTCCTTTCCTCTATTTCTCAGACATACAGCACTGTTGATTTATGAGAAATCCCAAGCATTTCATCAATCTCCTTCCTATCACTCACTGGTGATAAGTAAAATGTTACTACATTGTACCAATACATGTTACTAAGGCCCCAAACTAACCATGATCACAAATGATGAACATCTAAAATTGCCTGGCCATGTCTGATATAATACCCCTTCTGACTATGCTTGTGTTGATAAATTTTAATTGTCACAGAAATGAAAACATTAAATGTTAAATTCTCTTAGAGAATCCTTATAACCTGATTCCCTTTTACTGTAAAATGCTGAAAAATTAGAGATGATTTGAGAAGTATTCTTCTGAAGAAAAGGACGGGTTAAATGTAACTGTGTTTGGTCTTTGCAGGATGCAAAACAGGCTCCATACAGAGTAGAAGAGGTACTTGCCAGGTCCATGGGGAGTACAAGTGGAAAATGAAACATGAAGTTATTCAGAGACTCTTCATAACGGAGTTGTCATTATACGCAAATGAAAAGCATTTATAGGCAATGAGACAATCAAAGAGAAATTACTTCTAATCAAACAACATGAGGTTGACTAACTCACTTGGAATGTTTATTTCCTTTCAGTGCAATTTACAAATATTTGCTGAGCATCTCCTCCCTTCCATATGTTAGGGCCATAACATGTCAGAAGTATAGCAAACATTCATTTGCAGCCTCGCTCAAGAACAATTTCCTGCTAGATATGTTGGGCCAAGGAGATCAAACCTTGCTGGAATTCAAAAATACAGTGAATTGAATGTCAAAAAGCCCTTGTTTCCGTCTCACTCTCCAAACTTTTGTAGGATTCTCTTTTGAATCTATTGGACTCTCATAATGTTTCTGTGAGATGCGTTCTTTGACAATAGCTCACCATAACATCTTTTTTTTTTTTTTTTTTTGAGACAGAGTCTCACTTTGTTGCCCTTGGCAGAGTGTCATGGCATCACAGCTCACAGCAACCTCAAACTCCTGGGCTCAAGTGATCCTCTTGCTTCAGCCTTCCCAGTAGCTGAAACTACAGGCGCCTACCACAATACGCAGCTATTTTTAGGGGTCTAGTTCTTGCTCAGGCTGGTCTTGAACTCCTGAGCACAGGCAATTCACCCTCCTCGGCCTCCCAGAGTGCTAGGGTTATAGGCATGAGCCACCATGCCCAGCCCACTATAACATCTTATGTAGTAGAGATGGAAGCCCTTCAGATGAAATGTGACCTGTAAATATACAGTTGACCATTGGACAACATGGATCTGACCTGCGCAGGTCCATTTATAACCAGATTTTTATCAACCTAACACAGATCAAAAATGCAGTATTCACAGGACTGGAAGCCCATGTACATGGAAAGCTGACTTTTCCTATGTAGTTTATGAGAATTCTGCAGGGCCAACTGCAGGATTTGAGTACAAGTTGATTTTGGTACGCACAAAGGGTCCTGGAACCAATCCCTCAAGTATAACAAGAAACTACTATGCATATTTTTCTAGTGTCAGTTTTCATTTCTATCCATGAGGACTGTAGCAAAGCTTTTTCTCATATAAGAAAAGAAAGTTAGAAGGAGACCATCTTTCAATAACTCCTTTAATTTCTTTGATATGGTAAAATATTTCCAGTCCCTGAAAGGTCATTATCTACACTTTCACATCTTTACTGGATAGCTTCAGATAAGGAGACAAAAAGGTGGGGGGGGGGAGAAGAATGGAGGAAGAGGAAAGAAGGAAAAGAAAAAGAAAATTTGCCTTAAAGAAATACAAAGCTATCTGCTAGATTCATAGATTAACCCAAAGTTTATTATTTTAGAAAGTCCATACATGTATATAAGCACAATTGTTTCTATGAATATGGCCTTTGTTGAATGAACTTAAATTTGGTTGGAGGGTGGCTCTATACCTTGAATTCCTACTGCAACATAGTTTATCCTGCAAACAAACTAAAATCTAAGAGCACAACAAACCACTGAGTTCAACCAATCACAGGCCAGCAAATCATCACAAAATGTCCCAGTAAGGAAGATGCCCACCTGCAGTCAATCGGGTGATGTCTCTAGTCTCTTATACCAGGCCTACAAAAGCTAGCTACTCCTGCTGCTGGGCAGAGTTCTCTGAACATCCTCTGGTTCTGAGTTTTCCCTGATTCATGAGTCACTTTTTGACTCAAATAAACTCTGCTAAATTTAATTTGCCTAAAACTTTTCTTTTAACAATTTGGCATCAGTGTGGGATCCCTAGGAGTGTCTGTGCAAAGGTACCAGCCAAGGCCTATTGTGCCCACTCATCTCTTATAGCAACTGGAGGTCATGAGCAATTTCCCTTTTGGATTTAAGCTCCATAGATTTGTTTATTTGAGCAACTTTTACTCAACTAGGTAGAGGTTTGGATTTGATCTGATAATTAATTGGATTGGATCCAGTTGGAAGTCTCAGGCAAGTACCTTTTGAAAATAGGTTCCTCTGAATCTAGGGAATCTGGGACTCCAGGAGTCTGGGCCTCGACTTTCTGGGATACTGGCTAAATTTATGTTTAAAAATTATGGGCCCAGGGTGGCACCTGTGGCTCAAAGGAGTAGGGCGCTGGCCCCAGATACCGGAGACGATGGGTTCAAACCCAGCCCCAGCCAAAAACTGCAAAAAAAAAAATTATGGGCCCAGACGTGTATTTTTTAAAAAATGAATTAGCTTTATTAAGACCAACTCAGAATTACAGCAGCCACAGTGGTGAAGTTTTAACCTAGATAAAATGATTCATTTTTAAGGCACATTATAAAAGAAAGCATTAGTCCCCACAGTCAGCTCACGCCTGAAATCCTAGCACTCTGGGACACCTGAGGAGGGTGAATGGCTTGAGCTAATCAGTTCGAGACCAGCCTAAGTAAAAGCAAGACCCTGTCTCTACTAAAAATGAAAAAACTGAGGCAAAAGGATCATTTGAGCCCAAGAGTTGGAGGTTGCTGTGAGCTATGATATCATGGCATTCTACCCAGGGAAACAGCTTGAGACTGTTTAAAAAAGGAAAGAAAGGATCCAAGATGACACAAAAGCAACAGGATGCATTCTTTCACGGTACACAGAGGTATCAAAAGATTAAATGAAAGAATCCCTCTTTAAAAGATTCCTTAGACAGGCAAATGAAAAAGACTTAAGTCCTTCTACCAGTATTAGTCAACTCAAAAGCTTTATCCATCTGGGTGGGTAATCTTGTTCTACTGGCCAAAAAAACAATTTGCCTAAAAGTGAATTTTGTATTACTGCACCTGGCATGTGGCTCCATTTTTAAAATGAAAACTATAAAATCTGTTTTTGTGTACATGTTTATGTATGTCAAAATGTATGTCATATACATGTGACATTTTTCTACTTTTTTATGGTATTGCCAAAATTGTAAAAGAGATTTATTTTTTAAAAATTTAGTGTGTATTCTTTAAACTCTGAGAAACAAACCTAAAATGTTTTCCAAGTACACAAAATCTAGGATAATGTTTGGTGAATAAAACCTAGTAAAGTGTGTGGGCTTGATTAAAGCAGGAGTGTCTTCAGAGCTGTTAGCAGTAAGTGTAATACAGATGGAAACCTCTTACCTAGGTTTATTTAGTAAAATAAGTTCACATTATCTCTATATTATAAAACTTGTCAGCAAGAATAATACGTTAAAAAGATGGCTAGCTATTTAATGTCTCATGTTCACAAGCATTCCAAGCATAATTATGAACAAAAAACTTAATAAAAGATAAAATTCCCATGTGAAGACTATCCCCCTACTATGCCAGAAGGTTTTAACATTCTTATCACAAAGGATGAAAAATTGAGGCTAAGGGAAATCTGAACAAATAACAGTTTAATTCTCAGGCCTAGCCAAAACCAAGGCAAAACTAAAACAAAGCCAACACTAAGAGGATCAAGATAAAAGTTTGCCACCTTTACAGTTTCTTATTACAGAGAGACTAAAGATAGTTGAGACTGTTAGTAAACATTCTATGGCATCTTGAAAAATTCCATTATGAAAAAATACATGCTTCTAGATGTGAACTAAAATAAAATCTAAGGCTTCCCCCTAGCAACTGACTGACTAGACTCCCTCTTGGCTAAAGGGATTCCTAAAACTGAGTTGCTAGCCATGAGAAAGGAGATCAGACAAGCTTCATCATGCCCCTTCTCCTTCTTAGAGATGCCCTTAGTGACTCACTAACAGACCTAAGGCCATGCAAGACTTACCCGCAGGTGCTCAGTACACATAACAAACCATTTGTCCCGTACTTTGTCACCAATTAACAGACCCTTTATCTAAGCATTCCTTTTCACTGACTGCTGATCTAGACAAAGTCTACCTCTTTCAGACAAATGTCAGCTAAAGAATCTTTAAACCCACATACAGCCTGTGAGCTCCAGCTTGCAGATGTCCCACCTTTGGAGGCCAAACCAGTGTACGTTTTCCACATATTTATTCATGACCTTACTTGTAATTTCTCTTTCTCTAAAACTTATAAAACCAAACTGTAACCCCACCACCTTGAGCAGTTGCTCAAGATTTCTTGGGTGTGGCTCTGGGTCTCAATCCTCAAATTTGGCTCAGGATAAACATCTTTAAAATTATTTTACATGGGCAGCGCCTGTGCCTCAGTGCGTAGGGTGCCGGCCCCCATATACTGAGGATGGTAGGTTCAAACCTGGCCCCAGCCACACTGCAACAAAAAATGGCCAGGAATTGTGGCAGGTGCCTGTAGTCCCCGCTACTAGGGAGGCTGAGGCAAGAGAATCACCTAAGCCCAAGAGCTGGATGTTGCTGTGACACCACAGCACTCTACTGAGGGCAACACAGTGAGAATCTGTCTCAAAAAAAGAAAATAAATAAATAAAATAAAATTATTTTACAGAGGATGATTTCTTTTCTGTCAACACAGAAATTACGATTCATGGATACTGACTGCTGGTGTGACAGTACACAACAGCTTGCTTCCTGGTGAGAGCACATGTAACGAGAATAAGATGGAGTCACTCAAGCTAGGGCTGAGATGGCACAGCTGGTCTGGCTGGTTTAGGTCCTACATGACTTTTACCTCATATCTTCCATCTTCATTGTTTTGTAAATTTGACTCTAACCTAAAAGTGTATATCTAGAGTAATTTAAGGCAATTGATTTAGGAGATTAACTTTTGAATTGGAGGGTTGTTATATAGGTCATGGGTTATGTCAAATATTGTTTATTATGGGTTATGGTTTATGGTGATCACTGTTGTTTAAGATAAGTGTTAATTACTATTGTTTAAAATAAAAGTACGCTCTTGCTTTTAGCTTTTATGTGTAAAACTGTGATTCTGGAAATGGAAGAACAGAACAGAACAGTCTTGGAGAGGCTACTCTCACTGTTCTCCAGAATTGCTGCCCTTCTGACAAATGAAGTTTGGTGGACCTATCTCTGACTGGCTGACAGTCGCAGGTAACTGTACCCAATTTGTTCCATAACACTAGTGTTCACTAGAAATTAAGGTCACTACGAGTTAAAAATTCTAATATATGTAACTAAAATTACCAGAAGTACCAAGGAGAATAAAACTATATGCATGTATACAAACAAGGTAAAATGTGCTTTGGGTGAGGAAAGCAAAAGGATATGTTTCTGTTTTGTTAAAAGGAAAAGAGAAGAGTTTTTGTAGAAAGTAGAATGACCAGCTGTTCCAAAATGAGAAAGAGAAGTATAGGACAAAAACTGAAGAGCTGTAAGAGTTGAAGGAAGTTGTAGAAGAGGAACCTTGGAAAAGGAATGCTATATATGATAAATCTGGCTAAGATTAGAAAAGAAGTTTTCTAATTATAAGTTTTCTAAAAATTGAGCATTAATTTGAAATACACAGAAAGAAAATTAGAATTTGGTCCTGTTAAAACAAGTTTTTCTTGAAGTATTGAGCCATTTTCAACAGGAAACTATAAAAAGTAAAGTTTATCTTTTGAGTAATTAGTCTAAGAAAAAAGGTTCTGTGTTCAGTAAGATAATTTCTTGCTGTCTTTATTAGGCTTTTGATTACTTAAGAAAACTCAGTCCTCTCCCTTAAAAAAGCAAGGTTGCTCTATAACTATGTCACTTTCTTTGAAATCTTTTAATTATGACTTTGCTCAAATGAATGACTATTGTTTACAGTGACCTGTACTCCTATTTCAATCAAGCATTTTAAACCTTTTGATATTTTTTGAAAGCTTTACAGAATCAAATACTAAATTAAGACTTTCTGACCTTGAACTAACTTGGGGAATTTCAAGATGGACCTCTGGAATATCTCAAAGGAATTTTTTCCTCTCTTCTTATAAAAAGAGAGATTATAAACTAAATAGGCCTATTTGATGCATAAATTTGCATAGATGGGAAGCACTGTTAAATAAGTGATGCTGAGCCTTTTTAAGTTATATTGTATGGGTATGTTATTC
The DNA here is from genome assembly GCF_000181295.1 of Otolemur garnettii. Lineage (NCBI taxonomy): Eukaryota > Metazoa > Chordata > Mammalia > Primates > Galagidae > Otolemur > Otolemur garnettii. The sequence continues at coordinate 31,690,404 of NW_003852397.1, forward strand.
CAAAAGTTGTATAAAATTCCTAGAAATATGATAGTCTTTGTAATGCACTATCAGTCATAACTATAGTTATCTTAAAATAGTGTATGTGCAGAAGTATCAAAATTTCTTTGACAATTGCACTATAATAAATTTTTATTAGATCTTTAACTATGCATGCCTATTTTAAGTCCTGTTAATTCTTTTACTCTGGTATGGCAAATAACTATAAGACTAAAATGTTTTATCTTTGAGTAGATGGAAAAAACTCTGACAAGTATAGGTTTATGATAACTTTAAGATCATATCATTGGATTGGATAAGAATCAGGACTCAAATAAAAGTACTAGTTCATAAAACTGACCACCCAACATGAAGCAAAACAAGAACTAATCAAATACCAAGGAAATTCTTTGGCAGGTTTTCATGCAAAGTCAGCCAGTACTGAAATTGTGAAGATAAACAATTTGAATGAACTCCATAAGATTTATTCAAGTCAAATAACCTATAATAATATGTTAAATAAACTGTACTATGCATCTGAATTGGGGAAACAAAACTGGTATTTAAAAGGATGTAAGTTTAGTGTTAAGTGTGGAATCATGGAGGGCCTAGATAGTCACCTCGTCCAGCCTGAGTCCATAAAGCCTCCATTATTAAAGGTCTGTACTCCCTATTCCATCACAGAAGAGATAAAATAATCCAAGTTATAATAAAAAATGATGAGGTAACTTCTAAAATTGCTAATATGGTTTACAATATAAAACGTATATCTGGTCTGTCAAAACCATAATCTTGATAAGACAATAAAAACCTCATATGGTACATTTCCAGCACCCACAGGATCATTCAGATACCTACAGATGGATTTTATTGTCGCCTTCAATAAATGTTTCCTTGTTGTATAGAAGCTTTCCTATCATTCAGGGAGGCTGATGCTGTAACAATAGGTAAAAAGGTTATTAGAAAATGTGTTTTCTTTGTGAGAAATGCCTGGTCAAAGTTCTCCTGGTAGAGATACTCATTCCACTGGACAAGTTATAAAGCAGTTAAATATGCATTATATTACAAACATAATGGCATTAGGTAAAGCAAACTGAAATCAATTGCATTGCCTTGGTCAAAGGTGTACTGACTGATGGCGGTTATCTACTTCCATAGGAAAATATGGATTGATTCCTTATGAAATAGTTACTGGAAGGCTTATGCCCTTAATAATACAACCTTGTGAATCTGACACTCTTAGAAATTCTGACATGGGGCTTGGCACTTATGCTCTGTGGCTAGGGCACCAGTCACATGCACTGAGGCTGGTTGGTTTGAACCCAGCCCAGGCCTGCTAAACAACAATGTCAACAACAACAAAAAAGGTGGGTGTTGTGGCAGATGCCTATAGTCCTAGCTACTTGAGAGGCTGAGGCAAGAGAATTGCTTATGCCCAAGAGTTTGAGGTTGCTGTGGGCTGTGATTTCATCGCACTCTACTGAGGACAACACAGTGAGACAAGAAAGAAAGAAAAGAAAAAGAAATTCTGACATGGTGACATGGGCCAGGCACAGTGGCTCACGCCTGTAATCTTAGCACTCTGGAAGGCTGAGGTGGATGGATCACCTCCTTGAGCTGAGGAGGTTGAGACCAACCTGAGCAAGAGCTAGACCCTGTCTCTATAAAATAGCCAGGCACTGTGGGAGAACCTGTAGTCCCAGCTCCTTGGGAGGCTGAGGCAAGAGGATCACGTAAGCCTAAGAGATTGAGGTTGTTGCAAGCTATGATGATGCCCTGGCACTCTACCCAGGGCAACAAAAAAAAAAAAAAAAGAAAAAGAAAAGAAATTCTGATATGACCTAGTATTTTAAAATTTTGATGCATTTTGCCAAAGTATATTTTCTCCAGGCAAAAGAAGCCTTTTGAAACCCTCCAGCTGATGACAACTAAATCTTTCACAACATAGAATCTGGAGATGAACTCTTTTGGAAACAACATCAGAGAAAGAGTACCCTTGAGCCCCTTTGGATGGGACCATATCAAGTTCTTCTCACCACACACACTGCAGCAACAATTCAGGGCCTTGAGTCTTGGATCCATACACATGCATCTCAACCCAAGTGGAGCCCTCTAGGCTCCTGAAACTATAAAGCCCATTGGAGACCTTAAGGTAAAGCTGCCCAGACAGAGATGTTTGGCCCCAGAAGCAGATGGCATCCTCGATGTGGACAGCTTTCCCAAGATCATGAGTCAAAACTTCTCTCCCCTGTCACCATGAAACCTATATCCCCTTTCCTGTTTTCTCAGTGTTTCTTTTCTGCTTATACATGGCAAGATAATGTGATAAGATTTCATAATCAGTAGCTTTTGCAGGGAACATGAATCTTGTATATGTCATGTTAAATCTAAATCCCTACATGATCATAGAGATAATGTAGTTTCAAGTGTGCATATTTGTTCAAATTGCACATCTGGTCTTTTCTATAGGGTTTGGTCTTTTTATTCACATATTCAGATTTCTTACTGAAATCTACTAGTAGGAAGGTAAGGGTTTTATAGTTAAATTATATCCAAGATTGGGTAAGAAAACAAAAGAAAAATAATTTGACATCTTGTAGACAAATTAATAATCCTAACCCTTTAATTGCTAGTATTCTCCAACCATGCAATGATTCAATACTGAAGCTTTATTAAATATTACTAGTGCTTCCTTACTGGTGACTCCTTGATGTACAATGTATCAATAAGGAACTGCTGTGTCCCTCTAGGATATATTTTTAGCTGTGAAGGATTTAACAATCAACCATATATATAGACAACTACATGTCTCAAAAAGTGGAAAATAAGGGGCCAATATGGATTAGAGACTCTAATGGTACCACTGTCACTCCATAACCAATTGGAAACTGGGAATTGGTCTACATCTCTTAATTTGCACAGTGAACTAAAGAGGAATTTTTTTCAGCAAGCTTAAATCTCTCTCAATGGGTACCTTTTGTAGAATACTCCTTCCCTGGCTTGGCACAAATGTAAATGAGGTTATGATGTGAAATCTGTTTCAAACGTTAGCTACTATGGCTGAGTCTACTGCAAAAGCTGTAGTTGTTAAGCAAACTTCTTTAAAATTTCTTGCTAACATTGTTTTACATAACAGGATTGCTCTGAGCTACCTGATGGCTGAAAAGAGGAAAGTGTGCACAATAGTCAACTCCTCTTACTGCACTTGGATAAATATGCTTGAGATAGTAGAAATTTGGTTGTAAGAAATCAACAATCGATTTGGTTTAAAACAAGTAGATGCCTCTTCTGACGTATTTTTTATTTGATTTTAATTGATTTGATTCATAGGGGTTCCTATTAAAAAATACACCTTAGTATTATCTTCCTACTAGCCATCATAATGGTCTCCCTGGTGTACTGTATTCTCTCAAGAGTCTGAAATACTTGTAGCCAGACATCTGTTGTATATCAGATGGTCTCACTACTGTTAGAATAATAAAAATACAAACAGTACGTAAAGAATCATTCAACTAACCTGATGCTGTGAAACGTGAATTCCACTTTGAGAACAGACAAGTTCATTATGATGGTGACAAAGAGTGCCATCAATGCCCAAAGTTTTGGCCATCTTTCAAAACTGAGAGGCTGACCAAAAGCAGGGAATTGTTAAATTAAATTTGGTCTGAGGCTGCCTCCATACCTTGAATTCCTATGTAGTATATAAAAAATTGGAAACCTAATTTAAGAGTATAACAAACAGCTGAGTTTCAGAGAATCCCAAGAGCCAAATCATCACACCATGCCCAAATAAGGCGGATGCCAAGCTGTAGCCAGTCAGGCAATTTCTCTACTTTGCATCTGTGTCTGGCCCAAAAAAGCTTTCTGGTCACATTGCTGAACAGCACATTTTGAATGTTCTTTGGTTCTAAGTTTTGTCCAATTCATGAATCATTTTTGACTTAAATAAATTCTACTAAATGTCATTTGTCTAAAGTTTTTAACAGTTATATGTACTTTAAACAAAAATTTTGCAAATGAAAATAGTTCCTTCCAGGAATTTATCCCCAAACTGCAATGCCATTTTTCATTTCCTATTGTCATTTTTAAACTGTTTTAGTTAAAGAAATATGAAATTCACATCAACTTTTCATATCATATTCTTTATTGTTTTCTCTTTGAGTGAGCAAACTTATATTTTCTGCAAGTGATATTGCTATATGCAAGCACACTACCTGGGTGACACTTACTGTTGGTCTGACAATCAACTTCCTACCTTCTCTCCTCCAGAAGAAGAAAAGAAGTAGAAAGAAGAAGTGAGTGGAAGTTGTGTATCTGTCCTGCAGTGATATTAAATGCATGATTTTTGCGAACTAAATAAATATGCATTTAGACAACTGGAAGCAAAAACAGAATAAGGCCTTTAAGGGTAGGCCTCAAGTGAAATGTCAAAAGGAAATAGACAAACTCTTTTGCCCTCTGGGTATAACTTTAAGAAAAAATGTATCTGTTATTAGTATTAAGTAGGAAGTGTGTTCAATCAACAGGAAGATAGAACGCTAAAAGATGAATTCAAGAGCTGAGTCTTGTGCTCCTCAACTTATTCTTCCTCATTTTTATTTTTCATGTTTCTCTCCAAGTAAAACTATTTGTTTTGCATTTACTGTGTTCTTTAATAAATACTCTATGGATCATTTTCTGAGGATTTAATTAAAGTAGACAAGTCACTTGCAGATTAAGACACAACAAATTATGGTTTGATACAACAAAGAAAGAAATACAGTTTTTGTGAAGTAGTCTGATTTTAACTCAGCAATACAGAAAACATTTGTTACTATCTTTTCCTAAGCTAACTTCCAAGTAAAAATCAAATGTTTTTGATGAATGTCATACCTCGGCTAAAAAAGTTCTTTTTTTTTTTTGAGACGGAGCCTCAAGCTATCCCCCTGGCTAGAGTGCCATGGCACCACGCTCACAGCAACCTCCAACTACTGGGCTCAAGCGAGTCTCCTGCCTCAGCCTCCCAAGTAGCTGGGACTACAGGCGCCCGCCACAACGCCTGGCCATTTTTTGGTTGCAGCCGTCATTGTTGTTTGGCGGGCCTGGGCTGGGGATTCGAACCTGCCACCTTAGGTGTATGTGGCTGGCGCCTTAGCCGCTTGAGCCACAGGTGCGGAGCCTGCTAAAAAGTTCTTAATATGATATCTGTAAAGGCCTCCTGTTTTCTTAGCTTTGTCTTTGCAAAATATTTAATGGTGACTTTTATTGCTAAAACAACTTTAATGAAAAGAGTATTGATTTTAACTTGAAGCAATATTAATGTTTCACTAAGTCTATACTGCTGACCAAAAAAAAATTTTTGCTTTCCTTCACTAAGATCACCACTCAAAAGCTGCAATCAAAGAGTTGATGTTAAGTCTTTCTTAACAAAGAGTCGATGTTAAAATTTTGCAAATCTGTAGCACAAACTATACCATTTGATAGATTAATGGTATCTCTTCCCTCCTCCATCCTAACAGATTGCCTTTGAAATGCCAAGACCTTAAAGAAATGAAGACCAATTCAAATATAGCACTCTAAATTCCATCTTTGATTGTCATTATAAAGTTTTAAATCCTAAAACAAATTGATAAAATTAAGTCTTTAATTAAAGTTGGCAATAAAAGTACTTAAACCAGTTTAAAAGACCGAGAGAGAGAGCATTCTCAGAAGAAGTCTAAGACAATGAAACTGCAATGTTAAAAGCATATACAAAGGACTGAATAATCTCAGAATTTAGGGTTAGAAAGTTCTTGAAAAATTAATCTGCCCTACTTCTTCATTTTAAAATAAAAAATCTGCCCTTATTAATTCACTAGGTTGACATCTTGAAATGCAATTCCCTCACACACATCTACATTAAATAAGCATCCTAGCAGGGGTCTTCAAATTTTAGCATACTTCAGAATTATCTAAGTTACTTCTTTAAAATGCATATTCCTAGACCATATCAATAGAGGCTCTGATTCCGTAAGTCCAGATAGGGCCCTGGGATTTGTGTTTTTAACAAGCATCCTAAAGTGACTCTAGGACAGATGGCCCAGACCACACTTTGAGAAACAATGCTAGATAATAATATAAATGAGCCATATATTTAATGTTTAGCCCATCAGTGGAAACATTTAGTCCAATCCAATACTAAAAGGCAAAAGATGTACTTAAGCAAAGACAAGGTTTAATGAGAGTCATTTTATAATGCTATATTTTTAAAAGCCTATGACATTATTTAGGAGAGTACCAATAAATGGAGGTAAAGCCAGTGGGGGAGGAGATCCTCTGTCATCTTATTAAAGAACCTGAAGATACTTTCCTAGAATTTTGGAAGTTCAGCCAGACTCAGTGGCTTACACCTGTAATCTTAGCATCCTGGGAGGCTGAGGTGGGTGGATCACTTGAGCTTATCATTTGAGCCTAGCCTGAGCGAGAGCAAGACCCTGTCTCTGCTAAAAACAGAAAAATTAGCCAAGTGTTGTGGCAGGCACCTATAGTACAGCTACTGGGGAGGCTGAGGCAGGAGGATTGCTTGAGCCCAAGAGTTTGAGGTTGCTATGAGCTATGATGTCACCACAGTTCTCTATCCAGAGGCAACAGAGTGAGACTCTGTCCCCACCTGAAAAAAATGCCTTGACATTTTTTCCAGACTTTATGCAGTCCATTAGTATGAACTCCCAAGTTCTTTTTGGGGAGGAGGAAAGACTCTTACTTTATTGCCCTGGGTAGAGTGTGGTGGCATCATAGGTCACAGCAATCTCAAACTTTTGGGCTTGAGCAATCCTCTTGCCTCAGCCTCCCAAGTAGCTGGGACTATAGGTACCTGCCACCACACCTAGCTAGGCTTTCTATTTTTAGTAGAGATAGGGTCTTGCTCTTGCTCAGGCTGATCTCAAACTCCTGAGCTCAAGCAATCCACTGGCCTCATCCTTCCAGAGTGCTAGGATTATAGGTATGAGCCACCACACCAGCCCCATATTATGCTCTAAAAAGTAAAACAAAAAAACCAATTTCTAAATAGTTACTAAAGGATGCCATATAATATCATGACATTCATGTCCAATAATATAAATGAACATCCTTCAGTTTAATTTCTATTTTCTTCAAATTATTTTAGAGTTAGTGTTCCTTCCACGGAAGTAAATGCACATGAATAAGAATAAAAAGACAGAGCTTACTATCTTAAGAGCAAGCAATGTGAAATAACACTTTCATCTATAAAGCACTGAGTTGTTTTTTTAAAATAAACTACTTGAAATAAATTATTGTGATTCTATTTTTGAACATTTATATTTATATAAATTTATAGGCCAACCAAAGCCATCTCCTAAATGTCATAAATCCTAATGGGTTTACGAATTGCTTTCTATTAGTGCATTAGAGCATTTCCTTTAAATGAAACCAGTTTTTATTTTCAATTATTACACTTAACAATTTTAAAGTAAAAATCAGTGACCTTACTTTTTGTTTAAAAGATCAAAATACTTTGTAGTTTAAACAAGGAAAGTAAGTAGGACAAACCAAAAGACTTTAATTTTGGTATTTATAAAAATCATGAACAGATCAGTTTAGGTGTACAAAAATATGAGATGCATTATTTACAGCCTTCCCAAACTAACAAAGTCTAGACTCATAGAACAGGCCCAGGGCAAATTCAAAGCGGTCTATCTACTTCTGTATAGAGCTGCTCAGGAAAACAAGAGGGTCCTAATGGAACCCATCTCTCTGGAGAGGACTTTACCTCTTTGAACAGCAGGTTGCAACCCACATGAACTGTATTAAAGGGCCACAGCATTAGGAAGGTTGAGAACCACAGTCTTTGAAGATAATTCTTAGTTCTCTCAATCAGCAACAATCCCAGCAATGCAAACAGCTGAAGATAGTCCTGATGTGTGGACAATTCCAGTGTGTGGACACCCAATGTGAGTTCCCACCAGGAAGGAAGAAGGATGTTAACCAATCAGGGTTACAATGGTCATACTCCAGGAGTGTCTCTCATCCATAAATAACCAATTTGGGGAGGTGGTGACCAAAAACAGCTTCATCACTATCAGCAGTGGCTTTGAAAAAACAGAAAAGAGTTTGTCTTTAATACTAAACCCAAAATACCTAGCATCAAGCTCTGCAAGGACCCTCTGAGAGCTACAAAGCCTGGAAGCTGTGTGTCAGTGCTAAATTCATTTATAATAATCTACTGACACTGATAAGAGTTTTAAGACTGTAAAACTCAACCCATTTACTTCGTTTATTTAAACACTTTTGCATAACCAAAAAACATAAGAAGAAATTTCAAATGTCCTTGTTTATAGAATAGGCAGATCTTTGGAAAGTGTTGCCTCAAAGTTATTATCTGACCCATGTTAGAATCTGCACATTTCCTCCTTTTGGCCTAAATTTTCATATTGAAGGCTACATGTCAGAAACTTAGCGCTAAATATTAGCCTCTCTTCTAGAAAATAGTTGGGGGACGGTGGGAAGACAGCAATGAAATAATGAACAATTATATGAATAATAACTTCCATTATTGAGGGTCTTTTAGGAGCAAAGCTCTGCAAGTCACTTTTCAACATTCATGATTTCAAATTCCTATAAAAACTTCACAAAACAAGTGTTGTAACATTCACTTAATTCTCAAGACAAGAAAGAGAGAAAATAAGTTGGTCAAGAAAACAAACCAAGATTTGAACAGATGTGATGCCAAACTCCACATACTTTTCACTATTTGAAACTCTGTCTAGTCTTGAGAGAAAATAATTAACATCATCATTACCTTAAAACTTGTATGTGTGTATAAATTAATACACATGTAAAAGGTGTATCAACAGGGCCCAGAGAGGAGACTGGGAGCAGAAAGGCTCAGAACAAGTTTACTGAAAAGGACAGAGACCTGCTGGGCAGGGCATAGTTGGTGGCTGTGCCCGGGGGCAGTTAGAAATGCCTTTTATATGGGGATATAGGGGGTGGGCAAATTCTACAGCTTGCTCAGAGGGTTTGGTGAGTTAGAATCCTTTGGTGGGGGAATTTCTTCGGTGGAGGGGGGAAGCTAATTAGGTCTTTTGTATTCTTTGTTTTAGGAGGCAAGGAGGAGGAGAAGTGGGGAAGGTTGGTGTGGGGCCACAGTAGGCCCCCCAACACATGTGTCTCTGTTTACATATGTAATAGAGAAACAGAGATAGGTAAAAGCACAGAATATAGCTAAAGTAAGAATAAGCCAAGAAAAAGAGCAGCCTTCCCAATACCCCTTGTCCTTGTCCTGCACTGCATGAAATTCAACCTTATCCAGTCACGTTATAGTCAGAAAATCACTCCACCTCTCTGAAGTCCTGATTCTTCATATGTAAAATAAAATTAATGAGCAAAAATTCACTTCTCCTCAAAAATGGATCGGGCATATTAAGCCTAAAAGAGCCCTAATAGCCAAAGTTGGAATAATTTGAGCAATGAAATATGCCAGTACTGGGCGATAACTATTCAATTTTTTAGAACCATGAATCCCCACTGATATAAATAATTGAATAAATACATAATACATAAGTGGAGGAAAGAAAAACAGCTCTTCCTTACAGGAGAATCCCAATGAAGGGGATTCCTTTAGAAAGAACGAGAGAAATACATAATCACAGTTATGCAAACAATGCAGACCCTCCAGAGTAAAAATTGCTGCAGACAACTTCTGCTGAAAGCTGCTAAAAACAGTAGGTGAAGATTTGAGAAGAAATAGATTATTTGCACACTCTTACAGTATCTTACCCAAGATATTTATCAATTACAAGAGGAAAAATAGCATCTTTACAATGGAGAAACTCAGAAGACAGATCCTTAACAAAGTGATCAAAGTTAACATTACCAATAATAAGATATACCAACATCCTGCAATCCCTGATTTGGCCTTACTGAGAAAGTTACAATGTCACTTTTGTAGTAGTCTTGCCCAAAATGGGTAACCTCACTCTAATCATGAGAAAATTTAGACAAACCCAAACTGAGACAGTCTATAAAATCGTTTGCCAGTACTAATCAAAAGTGTCAAAGTCATTTAAAAAAAAAAAAAGCAGGAAAGGGAAACTATCACAGATTAGAGGATACTAAGGGGTGACCTGGGAGACTACAACTCAGTGCAACATAGGATACTGGATTGGATCCTAGAATAGACAAAAGACACTGGAGCTGAGAGATGGTAAAATAGTAAATTGTTGGTTTTGATAATTGCACCATGATTACATAAGTTGTTAACATTAGGAAACGTGTTTAACTACAAACACATTACAATTAAAGATGAAGCATTTAGGTTCCTAAATCACATCCCAGGCTTTCCTACCTAAGTCTTTTATTACATACTTCTTTATAACTGAAATGTCCTTGTTCCATTCCATGTGGCTAAATCTTTCTAGTATTTCAAGTTCAAAGACAATGCCAGCCCCTCCATAGTTCTTATGGTCAGAGTCATTTCTGTCTCTGTTAACTCCCATAGCATTTTAACCACACCCTTCCCATGACAGTTTCCACATTCCTTGTTGTATTTTAGCCATTGATATAAATGACTCATTAATCCTACCAGACAAGTTCATTAAATATTATCATATTACCTCTGTTACCCCACACTATGTCTGTAGTTGTATCAAGACACAGAGCTTGGTAATGGATTTTGGAAAGACCCTTGATTACTACTGCTTTTGTGAACTTCAAGTTTATTGGTAACCAATAAATAATCCAGAATGGCAATTTATTCATATGCAGTGAGAAGTACATTACCAACAGTGAGTTCATGTCAGTTTAGCTAGCATATTTTTTCCTGTTAGAAGAGGCATACATGGAAAGCTAAAATGGGGTCAGAAGGTTGGCAAGGAGAAAGAGTTGGGTGGTTTTCATGAATAATAGCAACAAGCTAAGGAGCTTGATTATGAAAGTACATCCACCAGGGCCAGACTACCCTGTTCTCAGGGGTGGGCATCGTCTTTGCTCAGTACTCCACAACCACTGACAAATTTTTCCTTTATGGTTCTATGTGTCTGTTTCTACACTAAGCATTCTCTCTTTTTTGCAGTTCTCAGCCCTGGAGAGATTTCAAAAATCCTGATATCTGGGCCATAACCCCAAATCAATTATATCAGACTTTCTGGAGGTGGTCCTCAGGCCTAAGACCTCCAGGTGACTCTAATATGCAACAAAGGTTGAGAACTAGTTTTCATATGATTTTTGTTTCACTGCATTAATATCACTGAGCAGAAAATACACAAGTCCAACATTTCCTGCTCTTTGCCCTGTTATAAGTGCTCTCCACTAGCATCACCTGCTAATAAAGATATGTGATCTCACCTATCACATTTAAAGCTGGCTACTAATTGTGGCAGCTAATTCAAAGCTCAGGTTCCCAGAGATGCCTTGCCTTACCCGAATGGGAGACCTTCAGGCAGCATCTCACAGAACTCTAGTACATTACCTTGTTAGGTGTATCAACAATATAAGGTAGGACAAAATAATTCTGATATATTTGACAGGTGGAGGGGCTCCATATCTTACCTTTACAATTTCTCCATTTGAGAGAAATAACATGAAGGCAGCTGGAAGCAAGTACTAAAGACTTTGAAAAAGAAAAAAGAGAGTGAGACAAGGAAAAGTAAGAGGGAAATAGGGAAGGAAGGAAAGGAGAGAGGGAGGGAGGGAAGGAGGGAAAGGAAAGAAGTCCTGAGGGTTAACTTCTTTGTAGTTCACTACATGGGTCCATGATGTGACAGAAAAATGAATCAGAAAAATAACAATTCCACATGTTGAGAGCCTGAGATGGTACATATAACGTTTATGTGCTGAGTACTATATGAAATAAAAACGCTATGAGAGTTGGGAGGGTTGGGGTCAGGAGTGATTGCCAGCCAGTAGATTACAGGAGCCTTAGTTTATGGGAGAATAGCCCTGTTTATTGGAACTTTTGATCCTGGGAAAGGAGGTGGCATTTAAGTTGAGCCTGAAAGGCTAGGTAGGACTTGCGAGGGGAAGAGGAAGGGCATTCTGGAAGGAAGCCAAAATGAAAAGGTGTGAAGCTGTAGAGGATGCCCAGGGACTAGCAAGTAGTTTCTTTTCCTCCCAGTGTTGAAGAGAACAAAAGATGCCAATATTTGACACATTCCTCCAGGGGGTAGTCTGGGAACTATTCCCCATTAAAGATTTAATTAGATCTTAATCAGAAATTGTGAGAGTTCAGTTGTTTGCTTTTTCACTTTTATAATCTGATGTAGTATGTCCAAATAGTTGAGTAGTAGATGTAGAGGCCTTACAAATCCACTTACATTATTTCAGTCTTGAAAGGCCCCAAGTTAAATTACATAAGAGGGAACTTGAAAATAAAAAGATCACCCTTTCAATGGTGATAGCATTTTCCTATGAGGTAGCAAGTTTGGCCACCTGCCATTTCTTATATTATTATTTTACTTTAATAAAAAGAGGATAATACAAGGCCTGTGCAATTTAAGAGTAAATGTGGGTCTGAAGATGAGAAATATCTATTAAGAAAGGAGCAGTCTGTAGCCAGGTGTTGTGATGGACAACTGTAGTCCCAGCTACTTGGGAGGCTGAAGCAAGAGAATCACTTAAGCCCAAGAGTTTGTGGTTGCTGTGAGCTGTGAAGTCATAGCACTCTACTGAGGGCGACATACTGAGGCTATGTCTGAAAAAAGTAAAAAGAAAAAAGAAAGGAGCAGTCTATGTATGTCATTCCTCACGAGTCAGGGAAGTGGCAGCAACAGCTCTATTAAAAGCAGAGCCCAGGAAGCCCAGGAGCTGTCCTCCCTGCCTGCAGCTGTCACCATGGCAACACCCCCTTGTGATAGAACAGCTACCTTAGCCTATGGAAACCACCATCATTTAAAATACAATACAGAGGACTCAGATTAGATACCATGCAACAAATAATATTCTTATAGAAATGTCCCCACGATATAATTAGGACAAATGGGCTGCATTTGAATATAAATTGTGAATTTGATGGGTGATTCTCAAACTTCCTTGTGCTTGGACTCACCTGGCTGACTCCTCAAAATGCAAATTGTTGGACTCCACCCCCAGAATTTCTGATTCAGTATGGCTGGGGTAGAGGCCAAGAATTTGTATTTCTAACAAATTCCAAAGGGATATTAATGCTATTGGTCTCAGATCACACTTGGAGAACTGCTTTACACATTGACATTGTATCAATGTTAATTTCCTGATTGATCATTGTACTGTGGTTCTCTTACTATATAAGAGAACAAACATCCTTGACCTTAGAAAATCAGTAGTATCTAGGAAGCATCTAGCATTGTAATTTACTCTCAAATGGTTCAGAAAAGAGACAGAGAGAGATAGAGATCAAGATAGAGAAAGGAGAAAGTAAATAGAAAAATAAATAGAATAATTATACAAATGTGGGAAAATGATAGTAATTGGAGAATTTGGACGAAGTATATATGAGAGTTCACTATATTATTCTTGTAATTTTTCTGGTACTTTAAAATTACATCAAAATTTAAAAATTTTTAATTAATGCCGGGAAAGAAAGTTGTTATATCATCTAATATGGTACCCAGTAGCTATATTTGGTTATTTAAATTTAAATGAATTAAAATTACAATGTAACATCCAGCTCCTCAGTTATACTAGCCATACTCTTAGAGCTAAAGAGCCATGTGTGACTTGTGACTACTGTGTTAGATAGCACATATATAAACCATTTCTATCAGCACAGAAAGTTCTATTAGAGAGTACTAACTACAGTTTAAAATATTCTAAGACCTGGAAGGAATCTTTGAAAAATTCACTGTGCCAAAAGCAGCAGTAGAGGTAGCAGTAACATTTATAAGCAGTAGGAGTCAGTTGTTTCTAAAATAATATAATTTATTAACAAAAAGGGCTAACAACAAATTTGATTAAATTATAGCAGGTGGAGCACAGGGTAGCTACATATGCAACTTTCTGTAGTTTTGCATGGATTAGTGACATATTTGCCAGAGCAGCTGTTCACCATTAGTGCTTGGTACACACACGTCATCATCTAACTTTCTTAACAATTCATTATATGAAGGAGAAGCAGACATCCAACCAAGCTGGTTCTTTCCCCACCCCCACCCCCACCCCACTTTCCTGCAAGCAGAGCAGAGTCAAGACCTGGATCAGGAAATATCCAGCAAGGCTGAATTGGAGAGGGTGATCTGAAGGGAATAGCCAAGACATGGAATATTTCAAACTCATTCAGATATTTTAATTTGGCTATTGGATTGATACACCAGCTAAGGTATAAAGCAGGCAAGGTTGTTTTCTGTTGGTATTCTTATTCTTATTCTTTTCCTCTTCCTATCTCTTCTGTCTCTGAAATACATGCACCCTCAGGTTGTGTCTGGTTGTCGAAAGTTTCTGACCCAAACAGGACTACCTTTTACTCTAAAGAGCATCTTCTGTCTTCCTAGTATTATTTTTAGGGGCTTCCTCAATACCCAAGTGATAAGCAGACTAAATTCATCCTACAGTGTGAATAGTATCAAATTCTCCCAAGATGCATTTGATTAACCCTAGCTTCCAGAATATTCTGGGACATACCTTCTGAGTAAGGTCATCTTTGGGTATTCCCTACCTGACCCAGCCCCTGTGACCTCCTCTGCCTACCCTCTCAGGAGTGAGCACAAAGACCCTTGCTATAGCTATACATTGTCAGTTTCCCCTCTCGCACCTTTCCAGGCAGTTTCACGCTTACTTGAAGCTCAGTAAAACATACAGCTATTACTCCGAGAGCACATACAATGGTAGGGAAAATTGCAAACACCTGAAACTCTAAATCAGAATTTGATAAACATAAAGGACTTCTGCAAGAGAAATAAGGCATATTTCCATTTCCAAATTTCTACTGGAGAAAAAATAAATCATAGAACTGGAACTCAAAAATCAGAGATGTATCTCTAACTCTATCCAGGCATTTAAATGTTCATCTAAGCATTAGATCATTGTAAGAGATATGCCTGTCCCCCACCAAAAAACTGTTGAAGCATTCTTCTGCAGCAATTCCTCCTTATATTTATTTTGAGTAAGTTTGTTAAAGGAGGGAAAACCCCTTCTTAGAAATCTGTTTTCAATTACCTGCAAACAATCATTTTTAGCTATAAGACATGAGATCTTTAAAGTTCATTCAACTTCGGGTTTGATAATTATACTTTTCAGATATCTCCCTACAGAAGGCTTTTCACATGCAATAGATTTTTAAAGACTTCCAAGAAAGAAGAGGAGTCTCACCTCACAGTATTCTGTGATAATGCAGAAATTATCTTGCTCCACAAAGCTTGCATGGAACTTGACAATAGTTGGGTGGTCCAGCTTGGAGAGTAGCTGGGCTTCCAAATTGGCTTGCACAGTCTCATTTGGGTTTAGTGCTCCAACAGAAATTTCCTTCAGTACCTTTCTGCAGCCAGAAAAAAAAATGTTTAAATATATTTAGACACATTTAACAGATGTGAGCAGGTGGTAATTAATACCCTACTCATAGATCTGGTTGTGACCTACTCATAGGTCTGGTATTCTTTCCCTGTGAGCCCTGGGCCCAGGACATGGCTTCCTCAAGGCCTCTTGTCTTCCACATCTGTGCAACATATAGTTTTATAGAGAGTGGACATAAAGTTAACTGAGCAACACTTCTGAAATTGTCCTGCCTCTGTTTCTCTAGATCAGTGGTTCTCAACCTTCCTAAGGCTGCAACCCTTTAATACAGTTCCTGTGGGTCGCAACCACAGGTTGAGAACAGCTACTCTAAATGTTTTAGCTTCCCTTGATCTCTCTCATACTATTTCTTTCTCTCTTGATGTGTATTCTGTCATTTTATGTCTTTTCCTCTGTTTCTCTCTGATTTTCCATTTTTCTTTCTATTCCTATCTTGCTGTCTATGTGTCTCTCTGTATCTGTCTGCCCTTCTCTCTATATGTCTATATAAATTCTTATATAAAAATCTCTCTAAATATTTATATATAAAATCCATAACCTGTCTCTCCATATCTGTCGTACTATCTCTTTGCCTATTTCTTTTCTTCTTTCTCTCTCCCTGTCTCTGTATGTGTTCATTTGTATATTTTTATGTATTGACACACATGCATACATTTCTCTCACTCTCTCAGCTCTAAAATTTTCCAGATCTATCAGCTTAAAATCAATAGGACCAATAACTATTTTTTCCTTAAAACTAACCAGGGCATATCATACTTCATTACTACCAATGTTTAGTAGGAAAAAAAATTAACCAAAAACAATGAAGAGGATTTAGCATCTCTTGTATCTATAAATGGAAGGACTCTCTAAATCCCCAAATCTCTAATTTAAAAAGTATGAGAACTCAATGAGGAGTGAACCAAAACATTATCTCTTCTTATCTTAAAAAAAGAGACTGATGAATAAACCAATTCCATTACTGCAGCACAAACTAGATTGCTGAGGGAAAGCACTTTAGAACTCCAATTATGCGTGCAGACAGATTCTGCTGATTTTAAGTGAGCTCTGGCAGTTCATTAAGGCAACTTCTACAGGACCTGTACTAGAAAACATTTTGCAAAAATGTTCTTTAAGAGTTATTACTGATGCATATCAATAAAAAATGTATTTACAGTGGAAACTCTGAATCAAATGCCCTTTAGCCATTCTTCTCTAGTCCTTTCTAACAGATGTTGACAGCTGCCCCTGACATAGGAATGCCCAAGGCTAGTAGACTCTCTCCGGCACACATGTAAACTTCTGCCCTTTCGGTTGAGATGTTATGCTTACCCAAGTCATTGTGTTTATTCCCAAGCCTCTTTATGCCAGTTGTGCTCATTATTGTACATTTCTGACTTAAATATAACATAAATGGATGAAGGATGAGTGTGAGATTTATCTTTTCTGGGAAAACTAAGTCAAATGCTTACAAAAAATCTTGATAATGAGAAGTTGTATTTTTTAAAAATCTGTCCAATAAATGACAAAAGAGATGTAAAAAGTTGGCTAAAAATGTAAACTCTAGCATTCTGAATTCAGATTACTAATTCTCATTACACTTTAAAGAAGGTAAGCCTGAAAAACTTGATATATTATGGGTGTAGTTTACACAAGAAAGATGATAGGACCTCTAACCAAGGGGCATTAGATATTGGCTATACATCCAAAAGTTGGAGAAAACTGTACAATAGTATGTTTTAAGTTGAAGTAAGTGTTTTAATTAATGTCATTTTATCTTAAGGTAGTTTCCTTTAAAAAGTCATTGTACTATTAACTTTTCACTAATTCAAACAAGTCTTTCCCTCTAGTTGTTTTACTATGGAAGAACAGGAACTTCCTCAGGCAGTAGCATTGATGGAGCTTGTCTCTTATTTCAGATCCAGCGCCTCGAAATTTTGATGTTGCAGTCATCATACCATTATGCAGAATTCTCCCATCCCAGTTCTCCATGGGACTTTATGATCCATTGAAATTGTAGTTGTAAAATTTGTCCTAGAAGCCAAGAGCCTAAGTGGGAAAACTTAGAAATGCCCTTACTTGACTGTGGTGCTAGGTGACATCTGACATTTTTTTTTTTTTTGCAGTTTTTAGCCAGGGCTGGGTTTGAACCCGCCACCTCCAGTATATGGGGTCGGCACCCTACTCCTTTGAGCCACAGGCGCCCAGACCAATAAAAACTGGGTTAAGTTTCTGTTCTCTAAAATCTCATAAGGACAACTGTCTAATCCAAGATGACCATTACTGGGCAGTCACTTTTCCTAAAATTTGAGTCGTTTAACCATGTTCTCCATGGTCTTGCCATTCTGAACTCATCCCATTCCCAAAAGACAACCAGCAGCAGGTGTTGGCTGCGTCCACCGAAAGCAGCTCAATTGCATTAGAGAGGGCAGCTCCACACAGTCAATGGGCTCCTGCTATGTCTCTGCCATTTACAGGAGATTTAAATGAGACCAGACTTAGAAAGTTGGAACATTTGCTACCATTGCCCCAGCAGATTCTTTCACATTGGTTTTGTTAAATGCGGAACATTCTATTAGAGCCCTACTTATTAAGTGGATTCTAGAGAAATCTTTGCTTAGTAATATATTCTATAGAAAGACTGCTCTGGGGGATTCTGGGAAGATGGCCGACTGGTAGCAACCCTGGTCAGAGGCTCCTGAACAAAGGAAGAAAAACTGGTTGGAATCAGAATCTATGAAGTCAAAGACGGGGAGCTGAGCCCAGAAAGAAGTTCGGCAAGCTATAAATCCAAGGAAGATCATTTAAGAACATAAAATACAG
>NW_003852397.1:31714612-31832910 GCF_000181295.1 Otolemur garnettii
AAAAGTACTGGGAAGGAAAAAAAAAAAAAAAAGGCTGCTCTATCGGGAATTTGGATAAAAATGAGTGGCAACTTAGGCTATTAGTTTACCCAAAGAAGCTTGAAAGGATACAGGTGGCTGTATTTTTCTGTGACTTCTGAAGATTACAAAGGAGCAGGCAAAGCTCAATGACATCTTCACAGAGCTTTTAAGTCATTTACTGTGCCCCAGCTAATATGTGGTTATAAAAGTCACAGTGGTAAGCATGACAGTAT
Organism: Otolemur garnettii; assembly: GCF_000181295.1. Taxonomy (NCBI): domain Eukaryota; kingdom Metazoa; phylum Chordata; class Mammalia; order Primates; family Galagidae; genus Otolemur; species Otolemur garnettii. The sequence continues at coordinate 31,714,867 of NW_003852397.1, forward strand.
GAAGCCTTACACAAACTTGCAACATTCTCTTGCTGTGAAGGAACAAATGCTACAAAAAGCTTCAAGATGCTTATTTTTTCCCTTGTAAACGTCAACTATTGTGCAGCAGAGCATGAGATTTTACATATAGTTACATGAGCCCTGTCTGGCAGCCTGATGCTAAAGCATAAAATCTCATTTGCCCAGTTTAGCAGACAAAGATGGGCTATTAAGACAGGTGATATCTATTATAATCATCCCTAGCTGATGCAAAGACATTCTACCTTCCCTGCCTAAAACTGTGTCCCTGAACTGATAGAAGAAACGTTCACTGCATATCACTTACTACGAGATCCATATCAGTCAAAGACAGCATGGAAACTTACCACGTCAAGGACAGCTTGTCACTTGCTCAGTGCCTCTCAGCCTGTCACTCCTAAATAACATGACAGATTATTTATTTTATCAGAGTCTCAACCGCTTGGGAGAAATTTCATCACCAGCAAAGCCAGGCATCTCTAGAGACTTACTCATTTGAAAACTTCCTATTCTCTTTCCTGAATGGCATGCTTCTTTCTTCCTAGAATCATGAGTGAACTGACAAACTTGGAAATCTGGAAGAACTATGGCTAATTTCATTCCCTGGAAATTGGCCCACATTTTGTACAAATGGAGAAGATATTTTTTAGATAGTAATCAAGGGTTATTTTTCTTCGAATTTCCATGTATCTTTCCATGTTTTCCCTGTTCAACCAGTAGAATACATTGCCTCAGGAAAAAAGAGATCAAGGCTAAAAAGAAAAGAGCTAGAGGAACGTTTGACCAATGGGTTAACATTCTTCCTGCCCTGAGGTAAGAAAATTAAGAAATGTTGAGATCTTGAAAATAGTTGTTGCGCTGTAGGCCAGGTCCAGAGAGGGGCTAGAAAAAGGACTCCAACATAGGTAGGAGGGCCCGAGAATTGGAGACTTTTGCTTTTTTTCTGAAGTAGGACATAGAAAATTGCGGAACCTCTTCATTTTCCTGTGTCCAGCAAGGGGTTGAAGCTGCAGAAAGGTCTTTAAGGGACATGTGAACAGACGGGCCTGAGCCAGTTCTAGAATACCCAGTAACCAAATAAAGGGGTGGAGTCACAGAATGACATCCTATGCAGTCAGACCCATCTCAGTGAAGGCCAGTCAGCTGGAGGGCCTGAAAGGCTCTGCAGTGTTAGTTTAGAGATACTGATTTATAATCCCTTTCCTTGCCATTTAACCATCCACATTCATTCATTGCACATATACATAGTAAATACCTATTACATGTCTACAGTGTAGTGGGCACTAGGGATTCATGGTCCCTGCCCTTGTGTTTACTGGGGAAGAAATAACAGATAAATGTGCATGAATGGATGTGTGTATATATGAGAGATAAAAACAGACAAACAAAACCTATGTCTTCTTGCTTTCCTTGAGTTTGGCTACTGGTGTGTGACGTAGGTTCTGCCAAGTCAGCCGCCCACCTGAGACTTTGATGTGGGGTTGAGCTTCGTAAAGAAACAGGGTAGCACAGGGTTTTCCCTCTGCTGATGTGTGTCTCATCAGAAACATCATGGCCCTGGGGTTGGGGGCCCAGGCCACCTCATGGCCTCTAGCCTGCCCTCCCCCCAGCTCTCCCGCTGCTGCTATGAACTATCTGGGTTCTGGAACAAATCCCTTTATGCCTAAGCTGGGCCCCCTGGACAATGCAATTATGTCTCACATGTGTACTTTCAGGTGTTATCACAAATTAGTATAAACAACTTGGGCCAATGAAAACTAAATCTCAAAAGGTTTGACTCATTCAGGTTAATTTTTTATTTTTTGTCTTAGACTCATCAAAGGAATTTAAGGCCACAGTATTTCTCCATTTATAGGAATATAGAAATATGATGATGAAAACATCCTGTTTTAAAGTTATCACATCTCTCTTAATATGGCATGTAACTCTAAAAAGTAAAGAGGCATGAAAAGTATAACAGAGAGTAATATTTATTCAACAAAAGTAACACATTGATTAAAAAAAAAAAGAAAAGGCCAGGAACCTAAAGAAGTAGCTGACAAAACAGAGATTAGTTGAGAGAATACTAAAGGCAGAATTTTATTTTACTTCTGTTATTTTTCCTTCCCTTGGCCAATAAAAAAATATTTTTAATGTCTGTAGATAGAGAAAAGGACAAATTTATTTTATGGGCATCACCACATACCATAATATGCATTGGTTTTTATTTTGTAACAATTAAGTCCCTGGGCCCAGCTCATTTGGGGCTCGAACTCTCCAATTCATCTTGTCTATTCCCCTGCACCCCTGATCACAAGCATGTAGCAGGGGCTTTGGACAAAGCCAGGGCTCAAATGACATCATCATGGTGTAGTGCACGAATGGCAAACCGCAGGCACTCAAAACAGACATCAGCAAGTGAGAAGCAAATTCTGCCAAAGACCTGAAGATTGGAAACCCTACACTTTTAACTTCATTGTCTATTGAGTGTCTTCTGTGTGTCAAACACCATGCCAGTGGCTGCAGACACAAAGATGAAAAAGATAAGACTCCTTCCCTCCAAGGGAGCTCAGTGGGGAAGCCAACAAATATAAAAAGAGTTGGACAACTTCATGATATATAACAGATCCCATCGAAGGGGATCTCTAACTGTTCTTTGAGGAGAGAAGAAAAGGCTAAATCTATACACTAGAGCTCCCGGACACTCTGCACATGCAAACTAATTTGTAGGTGATGAATTCTGTTTTCCCCAGATATATCTCAAGTAGCACAAGAAACAAATTTATCATTCTTACTATTTACTCTGTACAAATCAATATCCAATAGTGTCTGCATTTGTATTACTTGAATAGGCTATGAAGTTAATAAGCATGTGATTATTTTAAAAAGAAAATTACTTTGTTATATACATATATATGTATTTATTCTGTCTACATTTTTTAGAGTAAACACACACACAAAATCACAGTATACATTATGGAGTGTGCAATGAAAATGTTATAGGGAGTACTTTTAAAGAGATATGTAGGCTCAGCGCCTATAGCTCAACCGGCTAAGGCGCCAGCCACGTACACCTAAGGTGGCGGGTTTGAATCCCCAGCCCGGACCCGCCAAACAACAATAACGGCTGCAACCAAAAAATAGCGAGGCGTTGTGGCGGGCGCCTGTGGTCCCAGCTACTTGGGAGGCGGAGGCAAGAGACTCGCTTGAGCCCAGGAGTTGGAGGTTGCCGTGAGCTATAATGCCACAGCACTCTACCCAGGGGGACAGCTTGAGGCTCTGTCTCAAAAAAAAAAAGAGATATGTAAACTATCAAATTCATAAACATCCCCTTCCTTCATTTCTTCCTTTTTCTTTCTACTCTTCTTTCCTACCCATCTATCTATTCCCCATTTTCATCCAAAAAAGCATTTAGGGCTCGGTGCCTGTAGCTCAGCAGCTACCAGCCACATACACCAGAGCTGGCGGGTTCGTACCCAGCCCGGGCCTGCCAAACACCATGACAACTACAACAAAAAAATATCCGGGCATTGTGGTAGGCACCTGTAGTCCCAGCTACTGGGGAGACTGAGGCAAGAGAATCTCTTAAGCTCAAGAGTTTGAGGTTGCTGTGAGCTGTGATGCCGCAGCACTCTACCGAGGGTGACATAATGACACTCTGTCTCAAAAAAAATAAAAATAAGCATTTAAGTTTTATACAAGAAGATTTTAAAACTAAAGATGAGGAACCCACCCTTTAAGCCAAGCTCTCTGTTTGAGTCCTCCAGAAAACAAACCCCAAGGCAAAGATTTGAGTGAAAATAGTCAATACCAGAAGTGATGTCAGAGTGAAGACCACAGACAAGAAAAGCAAGGAAGTCATTAAAGGGTATATAATCAGGACAATAACCACTGTGGGTGACTGGAGCATAATTCTGTCAAGGTACCAAGAACTAGTGTAGAACACCAACTTCTGTGTTCCCTTGCCCAAGGGGTGAGGAGTGAGGGAGCTTGGCTGGTAATCCACCAACTCCCGTTATTCACTGGCTAAGATTGTTCCCTGGGAGTATCAATTCCTCTACTGTTCTGCCTTGCCAGAGCACAGGGGACCCTAATGACTGGAGAGAGCTCTTGGGCATAATTGCAAATAATGAATAAATAAAAAATTGTACATTTAATAAACAAAGAACAAAGAAACAGGAGAATTATTTCAGACATTTTTGTTTGGCAAATATGCTACTTCTGGCTCCTGTTGAGATTATATTTTCATTTGTGGTGACAACTTCCATGCGGTGTTCAATACTGATACTGTAACAAATTTTGCAAGTTGCCTTTTATTTTTAAGGAACAGAAGAGGGTAAACAGAAATTTCAAGAGTAGGAGGTTTAAAGACAAATATTGCCTGAATAAAATATATCTAATAATCATGTGAATTCTTTGATTTTCCCAATCTGTATAAATAAGAAAAATAAATAGCAAAAATAGAAATGACTTGAGCACACATCTCAAGGCTAGAAATGGGGCTGTGCTCACTAGAGCTCTCTGCAGAGACTTTCTGGTGTTAATGCAAGAATACAGATGGTTTTGCAATGGACCATACCCAGCACTTCTCTTGAGGGTTAAATGTAGGTGACATTGAGAAAAGACAAAAGTCAAACTGCTCTGTTGTGCAAAGCATATCTTCTAGCACTTGACTAAAGAGTCTACAGTCAAGCCAAAAAATATGGATTAACTGGGGACCTACAAAACCTTGCATTGTTATGGCAACTTTGGAAAAGCCCATGTATTTGTGCACTCATTACAGGCAATTTTCTTCCCTCATTTCTATGTCACAGCCTTAAAGCTACTATGACTGTCTCATGAAAAAGTTCCTTGAAAACAAATTGCTTTCCTCTTCTTTTAGCCAAAACATGAGTGGATTCCCTTCATAGGGGATAGATTTCTGGAACCTGTTTTTACTTGCTACTCTAAAAGTTCTCCTTACCACCAAGGATGTAGTAGGGTCAATTCCAATTCCCCTCTTAAAACCAGTTATGTCTCCTGCTCCTCCCCCTCACATCTTGAAACTAATGATCAGGAAATTCTTTTTTTCTTATTTATACAGTGGGTAAAGTCATAGGATATTGTGACTTTATTTTAAAAGACACTGATGGTTGTCTAACCCCGTCATGCCCTCACCCTTCCATGCCCTCACCATTGTATCCTGCGGAAAAGAAGGCTCCACTGCCCATCCCCTTGGGTGAATCATCTAAATCAATCATGTAATACTATCCCTTGCCAGCAACTAGGTTAGGTATATAATATAATTTTGGCTTGTGAGGTGTGAGGAAAAGTTTCCTGGGAGTTTTCTAGGAAATATGTTCTTTGCCAATAAAAATAGAAACATGGGAATAAACTCTTATTTAATCTGCCTCTGTGTGTTATCTGGATGTGACTCCTTGCACTGTGGCAGTTAACTTTGGCCATAAAGGAAGGTACCCTAAGATGACAGGCAGAAACATGGAGAAGGAAGTGAGAAGGCACCAAGGCCCCTGATGACGTTGCTGAGCTGCTGAACTCAACTCTAGAACTGCTCTCTCCCAGACCTCGTTAGTGAGGCGAGTGCTTTTTATTGTTTAAGCCATTTTGATGGCCAAGGACATCCTGACATTTCCCTACAAGAAGGAAGAGGAGATTAGAAGCAGAGGTGAAGAAGGCAGTACTGTAAGTACTCCACTCACTCGTAAATGCTTAAGGTTATAGAAACCCAAAGGATGAAGTTAGGTTTAGCTGTATTGTACATAAAGACTAGAAGAAAGGTATAAGCCCCTTGAGAATAGAAGCTATGTCATATTTACTCAGAAAACACTTAGTAAGTTTTCTCATTTAAACTGAAAAAGGTATAACTTGGCTCTTTTCTACTTAAGCATTAATATAAATCTTGAAAAAATCATTACAAAGTGAACAACAATGAACTGTACAGAAATGAACTTATAGTGAGAGAAATATTTTTGGATATATAACTAGAAATTCTTTGTTATTAGTAAACATGGGGACTAACACAACATAGCACTTAATTTAAAATTTTAATTCAAAATCTCATATATTAAAATTTTAACTTCTTAAAAAATATCAGCCTTGAAAATGATTAAAATTCCAGTACTGTTCTCCTTCTTCCCTTCGGTGACAAAATAGAAGTTACAATAGCAAACAGGAGGTAATCTAAAATGAGTGTCAAAGAGAAAAAGAGTGAAGTAGGGGGCATGGTTAATTCAATCAAAAAATAAAACATATATTTAAAATACTGAGATGAAAAAGTCCACAAAAGAAAAATGAATTCCTATGAGATTTGGTCTTCCTTTTCTCCTGCCAAAAACATTTTTAAGATATACTTTAAGAAGCAGTAATAAATATCCCTCCTTCTATGCTTCTCTGGTAATAGAAGAGAAAAATTACCAGTGTAAGGAATTACTTTGTTTTATATAGTCTGAAGCCTCAAAACTTAAGAAACTAAGAACAAAGTCATTAAGTGCTAGAGGCACAAAGTTGTTCATTATGATTTTAGAAGAAGGTAAAACAAAGTTCCAAGATACGACTGACAGCTATTCCTATCTATTCGTATCCTGGCATTGTAAAAAGCTTACACTTAAAAGCTTTTCCTGGCTCCTCCAGGTCTAAGTCAGCCTCTCCTCTCCGATCCCATTGCATTTTGTGACCATATATCAATTTACATTTTTGGTTAACACAATGAGTTCCCTTATGGGTCTATAGATACCCTAAAGGCTACACATGGAATTTCCAGCATCTGATAGTGTCTGATGTGTTTGAATGGAACTAAGCTTGCATGTTCTCCACTTTCAAAATTCCACTTACTCCATCACAGCAACTCTCACAATATGCATTTTCATACTTATTTGTTTCTGCCCCCAGATTGAGAACAATTATAATAATTTTGTTCATTTCTGTATCCCTAGGGTGTAGCACAATTCTTGGCACTTAACAGATGCTCTGCAAATATTTGGACTACTGAATGATCTAAATCAAGATCACTCCCAGCACCGTTGTTAATGAAGACAGCAAGAATCACAACTCCTATGTGTGATTTTTCTCCCATATGGAAACATATCAGCTGGGCATCAATCAGAAAATGGAAGTTTATAGAAGTTTGCTTCCTCGCATATTTGCAGGAATAGCTCTTAGCCAGAAGCTGAATTACCGAGGGAAGCTAACAGTAACATTAGCACAGACAAAGAAAAATGGCAAAGATATTCTAACATGATAAAAGGTTTTGCTCTAATGTTTCACATCTCAGATAAATGATAACACCCACCATAATGACCGGCCCAAGACAAGCACAGAACTACTCAGTTTTCTTGGTGTTGCCCCTTATTCAAATTCTTTTACAGTTTTAGAGGGATTCTATGTATTTAAATAATTCTAAAGCTGGACAATACCCTTGGAGAGCAGAAAATCAAAGCATCTCAACATCTCAAAGTCCTGAGACATTAAGTAATTTATCCAAGAGCATAAAGCAAGTTACAGAAAAGTCACCATTTACCTCTTAGAGAAAAGAGACCACCAGCTCTAAAGAACAGACTTCAGTCTCCAAATTTAGTAGTTTTCCCCTTTCTTCTTTTAGTAGAGAGATCTTCAGTGTCTAATAACTAAGATAATCTAATTTTTTTCAAAGAACAAAAATTCAGTTACCTACTTTCTTCCCCCCTTTAGCATTAGAGAAAAAAGAAAAAGCAAAAACAAAAACTCATCTTACTGATTGGAATAATGGTTTTGCTTTTGATAAGGCCCTAATAATATTATGCCTATTCTTCATTAACATTTGAGAATTATAGAAATCTTACCAATGGTCAGGAGCATTGTCAATTATAAAGCCCTATACAGAGGACAGAGAGAATGTTTTTTAGGACTTACCTTTCCTAGCAAGGTAGTAAAATCTACATTTTTGAGGTTGTCCTAGGTACCACAACCCTGCAGGTGTAATTTTGTGTGTTTGAGAGACAGTATTTTAAAAGTTAAACTGTACAAAACTCATTTGATTTAAAATTGTTAAACAACAGAGAAGTAGCAATATGTCTTAAAAACAAAAATAAATACTGATAACACAGGGCTCTAGGCAACAGATCACTCAATCTCTCTTTCATATTTTGAAAGGTACTGAGCTTAAAGCAAACAAAGATCCAATTTATGTGAGCAAGGAAATTAAGGAGCATAACAATTTGAGTAAGGGTATGAAGAAATAATTCACCATAGATAATTAGGTTAGCTTTTGTTACGATTATTATATGCTCCAAATTTACAATTAATGTTAGGTTAATATTCAAAATGCAATATTCTAATGCATAATTCATGTCAGGTTTTTGTTTTGAATATTACAGAAAAATAGTAGGATTGTGAATTTCTATGAGATAATCAGATGACCATGAAATCAGAATACAGCCACAAACTGAGTTTTAAGAAGCAATGAAAACTGATTAGCTCCATCTCCTTGAGTAGAAAAACTAACCAAAGATAAACACTGTTTAAAGTAAAATTAAATTACAATCTAGGCAAGAAGTTTGGTGCTCTAAAAATAAAATGAAAATGTAATCTAGTGTTTTAATGAAATGAAATCTCTGTAAACGCTTAGGACCTCTGAGACTGTGTTTCCTTGGGCCATAGTCACTCATGTTTGGCTCAGAATAGCCTCTTTAAATTATTTTAGACATTTTTCATTAACATTTTCTAACCTTATTTGTAGCAGCATCAGTTGGCCTCAAGTTAACATTCAGACAGCCAAAACAACAAAATTTTGCACTCTAGTCTTAGTCTCTACTTCATCATCATAGTATATGTAATATATGGACTTGAACTAACAACTTTCTCACTATAGCATGAAGTAGGTTGTTACTGTATTCAATTCTGAGATGGAGAGGGGAAAAAATGAAATATGCATCATCATATTTCTTTTACAGGGTTTAAGCAACTGATTCTGTGTCTTATATTTTTGCTGAGTTGTGCTTACACCAAAAGAAAAGTCTGTTTGTGTGCACCTAGAAAGTCAGGGCTTAACCTACTGACAAAACTCAAATTAGAATCTACTACTAGGAAAAATCTGGTTTCCCTGAATAACAGCTTACGGATTTAGTCATTGATGTGTAACATGCAAAAAGTCACAGGAGACCATGTAAGAAGAGGAGACAGAGAAAGAAGTGGCCAGCCTGTCTGTACTTACACACGGCTTCATTTTCAGAGGCAGGACGGCGGAGGAAAGCCTGGCTAAATAAAGAGCTTAGGATGCTTAGCACTTGATACCACGTCAGGGGACTCCTGTGCGGTTTGCCCTGCCTGCCCAAGATGTCCATGAGAACTCAGCAGGAGAGTTCTCCTTAGGTCATGATACTGAGCAAAGTACACTGAAAAAGAGGCTTCAGTGTGGATGTCTTCTACCAGTTTTTGTTTCCAGGGATTCTGGGATTTATTTGAGGATAAATCAAAGTGCTTTCATATTAATAAGATGAAAGGAAAACATTGATAGAATCATAGTGTGATACTTGAATTAGCATCAAAGAAGGGATACAGGACGTCAGAGCAGCACTTTTCAAATTTTCCTGTGTATACTAATCACCACAGGATCTGTTAAAATGCTGCTTCAGATTTGGCAGGTCTAGGGTGGGACCTGAGATTCTATATTTCTCACAATATAGAAGTCCTAACAACATGGAAGTCTTGGTTATCGCCCAGGCTGCTTGTGCAGGGTCCACAATTTGAGTAGCAAGGCTTAGAGCAGACAGGTTTCCAGAAGACTGCCAGGGCTAAGAATGTTGAAGAGCCCCAGAGTTCTTGAGAGGCTTGGGGGACAGGGCAGATTTAAAGAGCAGGCCAAGTAAGAGGACATGTGTCCCCCTCCCACTCCTACCCCCAACCTCCTGCTCCATCAATCATGAGATTTCATTTGAGAATAACGGATTGGGAACCATTGCTAGTCCAGCTCCCTCAGCTTACAGATGAAGACAGTGGAAGTGAAGGAGACTGTAAGACTGGCCTATATGCCCTCCTGAGAATATGACATAGCCATCACTGATACGATCCCCAAACCTGCCAGTTCTAAAACACCAGGAGGACAATCTTCCTTACACTGTGGCCCAAATTCTTTAAACTACAGTTTGCACTGGTTTCCTCTTGTTCCGTTCCCAGGAAGATAAAGTACAGTTGCCCAATGACCCTTCAAACATTCCCCGTTACATAATTGATTACTTTAACGTATTTATACTCAGCCTCATTCCACAGATGATTTGACAGAACTTAATAAATAATAAAACAATAATAAGTAATAAAACAGAATACAATAATAAAACATAATAATCATAAACAGAAATAATAAAATAATAAATAATATAATATTAATAGACAATTGGTTATTAATTATTAATAAATTGTTAATAATAAATAATAATGAAATAATAAAATAATAATAAACAGAAACAATAATAAAACAGAAAACAATAATAATAATAAGTAATAAAACAGAAAATTAAGACCAGCAAGAATATATAAAAATAAGAAACAGGGAAAAGAACACAAATATGCAAGTCAAAAATTGTTGCTATGGTTGAACTTCAAATTTAATTCCAAACTTCTTGGAATATATTACTATTATTACTGTTAATATTATTGCTGTTACTAATGGTAATGTCATGGATACAATTCTTGCCTATTACAAGAGGATATTTCAATCTCTGGATCCTTAGTGACATAAGCCAGTTTTAATTGTAGTCACATAGCAGAAGTGTGTCCCACAAGGACACCAGTGGATCTTTTAATTAAAATTCATTCAGAAACAGTATTCCAACTTACATATGGAATAATGTACTTTGGTATTTAATTTAAGAAAAGCTTCTCAACTCTTACCTTAATTCTGGGTTCTAAAATTGGTACATGAGTGTGGGGTCCCTCATCTGTACAAGATACTCTAGTTATCATAGGTAAAGCTTCTGCCTTTGAAGAGTTTCCATCTAACGGAAGGAAAGAGACAAATAAGTAAAAGCTTTAAGAAAGTATTAAAAGAAGGAAATAAGGACAAATAAGTAAAAGCTTTAAGAAAGTATTAAAAGAAGGAAATAAACATTGTCAAAAGAGAACCAGAGGCCAAGTTAGGAGATAACTGTAAAAAGACATCTACCCACTAAGATAATGATACTGGTGGTAATTACAGCAATAGCAAGTTCTGTGTATGGAGCAGTTACTTGGCACTACGAACTGTTCAGAGACTATGACAATTCTCACTTCTGAAATGAAGAAACTGGGATACAGAAAGGTTAAAACCCTCACCCAAAGACACAGAATATAGGTTAAGAGACAAACCACACCTAATACTAATGAAACTGATAGCCCAATTCTAAATCCTGAGCACCTCCCAAGTATGAAATGCTGCTTCTGGGTTTATGAAGTCAGATCCCAATGAGCTGCACACTCAGAACTCAACTCAAAAATACACTCTCTGCTCAGGGTGGGCAAGGGACTTGAAGAGAAACTTCTAAAGAAGATAAGCGCATGGCCTACAGACATATGAAAAAATGCTCATCATCCTTAATCATCACAGACATGCAAATCAAAACTACTTTGAGATATCATCTAACTCCAGGAAGATTAGCCCACATCACAAAATCCCCAAATCAGAGATGTTGGCGTGGATGTGGAGAAAAGGGAACACTTCTATAGTGCTGGTGGGAATGCAAACTAATACATTCCTTTTGGAAAGATGTTTGGAGAACACTTAGAGATCTAAAAATAGACCTGCCGTTCGATCCTACAATTCCTCTACTAGGTATATATCCAGAAGACCAAAACCACATTATAACAAAGATATTTGTACCAGAATGTTTACTGCAGCCCAATTCATAATTGCTAAGTGCCCAAGTGGAAGAAGCCCAAGTGCACATCAACCCATGAATGGATCAATAAATTGTGGCATATGTACACCATGGGATATTATGCAGCCTTAAAGAAAGATAGAGACTTTACCTCTTTCATGTTTACATATGGATGGAGCTGGAACATATTCTTCTTAGCAAAGTATCTGAAGAATGGAAGAAAAAGTATGCAATGTACTCAGCCCTACTATGAAACCAATTTATAGCTTTCTTATGAAAGCTATAACCCAATAATAGCCCAAGAATATGAGGCAAGGGAGGGGAGGGGGGAGGATGGGTAGGGGGAGGGTAACTGGTGGGACCACATCTATGGTGCATCTTACGAGGGTACATGTGAAATTTACTAAATGTAGAATATAACTGTCTTAACACAATAACTAAGAAGATGCCATGAAAGCTATGTTAACCAGAAAAAAAAAATACACTCTCTGTATAAGGTTAATAATCTGGAAAAATAATCAGGAAAAAAGGAGAGGTGTCCTCTTGTCCTTCCCCACCCAAAGCACATTTTCCAACTTTCATAAAATGTATCTTTCAGAAATTATATGGCAATAATTGTGACACAAATCTCTGGCAAAACTGAAGAACTGAAAATTAAACAGATGGCTTATGAGCATTTAAACCATAAAGCAGAGACCAGCAGGAGCTCACATGGGCCTATGGAGAATAAGCCAAATTAATCTAACTTCTATTTGTGAGAATGTTATTTGATTAGTAGATCAGAGAGAAGCAATTAGTTGTGATATACCATGATTTCGGCCATCTGATGAAACCATGTTAACAGATGTCAAAGAGTCTTACAATATCCTTTTAGTATGGGAGAGAGACAATCTCCACGCAGATTGTTTGAACAAGCAAACCAAACATGCTGAGTGTTGCATCTCAGACACAGGTAGTACCTCCTGTAATACCATCAGGATCCCTAACAATATCTTTACCTTCATTTTATTAATGACTTGGATGAAGATCTAAAAAGACATATTCACCAAATTTATAGAAGACATAAAGAGCTAGGCAGCATAATCAATAGACATAAGGCTAAGCCAATTTTTCAAAATGACTGAAATGGGAACCGGAAATCACCAAGACTAAATTTTGTAAAGTAAAACCAGAAGTTTGTAGTTAGAATCAGGAAAATCAAATCCTCAAAACCAAGAAGAATGGCTTAAGTGGCCTAAGAGCAGAATGGTTCATCTATGAAAAACATGGAAGATACCATGTGGGAAGGGGAGCTGTTCCTCCACTAATTGGATAAAACAATACAATGTGACTGCTAAAAGAGCTCCTGATATTCTAAGTTGATTTTTGAAAAGGATGAAAGGTTTTATTGTCAATACCTAGTTCCATCTGGCCCAAGAACTTCATTTCAAGATGAATACTGTCATCATTTAGTTCAAGGTTGATGATTAAGATGTTGAGGGGTCTTAAAATCAGATTATCCAAGGAATAGTTAGAGTAACAGAGAAGAGATATATCCAACTTGGTTTGTATTTTATTGTTTGTAACAGTTTTATTGGGATATAATTCATGTATCATAAAATTCTCTCTTGTAAAATGTATAATTCAGTGGTTTTTAGTATATTCACAGAAATTTCAACCATCATCACTATCTAATTTTAGAACATATCCATTATTTCATTGTGCCTGTTATGGATTCAACTATATGCCCATAGAATTCATATGTTGAATTCTCAACCCCTAGAATGTACTCACAATGTAACTATTTGGAGATAAGGTCTTCTAAGAGGTTTTTTTTTTAATTTAATTTTTTTTTTTTATTGAATGGTAACTATGTACATTAATGCACTTCTAGGGTACAGCGTGGGGTTTTCACATGCAATCTGAAATACTTCCATCACTAAGAGTTTTTAAGTTAAATTGAGGTCAGCAGAGTGGGCCCTAATCCAATATGAGTGGTGTCCTGATAAGAAGAGACACACCAGTAGCACGCTCATGCACACATACAGAAGAAAGGACATGTAAAGACAGAGCAAGAAGGTGGCCATCTATAAATAAAGGGGAGCAGCCTCAGCAAACACCAACCCTGCTGGCACCTTGATCTTGGTCTTCTAGCCTCTAGTACTGTAAGAAATGAATTTCTGTTGTTAAAATCAACTTGTCTATGGTATTTATTATGGCAGCCTTAGAATACTAATACAATTCCCCCCCAAAAAAACCTTACCCATTAGTTTCTACCCATCACCATTCCCACATTCCCTGGCAATCACTAATATATTTTCTGTCTCTGGATTTGCCTATTCTGGATATTTCCCATAAATTCAATTATAGAGTATGTGGCTTTTTGTGACTGGATTCTTTAACTTCGCATAATATTTTTAAGGTTCACCCATGTTGTGGCATGTATCAGTACTTCATTCCTTTTTACAGCTGAAAAATATTTCATTGTACAGCTATGCTGTTTGTCAGTTGATGGACATTTGGGTTGTTTCCACCTTCTAGTTATTGTATGCTAATGATGCTATAAAAATTTGTAAGATTTTGTGTGTATGTTTTTATTTCTTTTGGGTGTGTACCTAGGAGTGGAATTGCTGGGTCATATAGGTAATTTTGTACCTGTTATAGCTTCCTGGCTAGTGAATTACTCTACTTCACAAGCTCAAGGATAACTACTTTTCAAATACTACTTTTATTATGTCACTCTCAGTAAAGTCTTATAGCTCTTGAATTCATCAGACAAAATCTAAATTAAGCCTCACATGCAAGGTAGTCTATCAACTGGACCCTATCTCTCTAGACTGTATTAGTCATTATTCCTCACTGACCCACCTACGTCCTCTACTCGTAATCCTACCTCTGTATCCTCCTTCTGTTTCTGTTCTTTATTCTGTCCTCTTCTTCTCTATCATATTCTAAGAAATGGATGCAAAACCTGCAGATACCGACCCAGAGCTATTTTATACTCAAAGCCTGAAATTTAGGACATAGGAATAGTATGGAACAAAGAATCACCTGCTGAATTATCTTAACTATAAGTAGGTGGCTGTGTTAGATGATATAAAAGCTCCATTTGGATCTAAGATTCTCTGATTCTGTTGGGAGGTTATCTTCACTGATTGAGCCCAACCTGCACTGATAATCCATTACTTCCATTTCTCTGCCCTACCTTTATGTAGTTGGCTACAGTGAATTCCTGAGTCTCCTACCAAAGCATGATTAGGGCGAGCTGGAGTCTGGGCCTGGGCAGAATGGAGAGGATGTGGTGGCTCTTTATCCTTGACAGCCAGAACTGCAGAGTACCATGACTTGGTTAATCAGGCCATGGTGCTAAGTCTCTAAAACATCATGCTGAGTGGAAGAAACCCAGAAAATTACATACTACGTGGTTCTATTGATTTGATTCTGTTCTTGGTGGTGGTTACCAGGGTATGTAAATTTATAAAAACTATTAGAAATGTATACTTCCATTGGGTTTTTTTTTTATTGTATATAAATTATTCCTCAAGAGATTTGACTTTTTTTTTAAGTCAGGCCACAGTAATGAATAGGGAGCAGAGGAGAGAAAGTGTGCAGGGGGATTCTAGCCTTTAACCTAGTTCTCTGGTTCAGATTACAAGGCTAAAAATGTCTTTTTGGGGACTAGAGAACCAGGGCTGATGGGAGCTACCAAATTACCTATTTTCTGGTTTATGGTCATATAAAAATCATCCCACAACACTGCAGTTACACACTGCTAGGTACATGTTCTGTCACTTTAGACTGTGCTCTTTGGTTACAGGGACTTTTGTTGCCTACCAGTTTTTGTATGCCTCAGCTCTTCATCTAAAATGTAAACTCCCAGAATGCATAAATGGGGCCTTTGAATTTTATTTGCATCTTCTTTGGTGTCTGGTGTTCCCAGTGCCCACTGAATTCGTTCATTATCAACTCAATTATCCATCAATCAAACAATGTGTATTTTAAAATCTGATGCCCTGGACTTGGAATTAGGTGCTGATGATGTCAAGAATCTAGGGCCTCAGGAAGGCCATCCTTGGTGGCAATGGCAGCCAGATGGAGTTCCTGGGCCTCAGTACCAGTGATGATGATAGGGAAGCTGTCCTTAGTCTGGCGCTCTAGAAATTCCTGGTGAATCTGTGACCCACCCATTGATTTTATAATAAAAATTCCTTTTGGGCTTTAGTCAGCTAAGCCTTATTTTGTTGTTTGGCACCAAGAAACCTAATATAACAGAAAAAGAGAGTAGAAATGTATTATAAGTCTTTAAGGTAAGTTAGTTTGTGTGGGGCTGGTGAAATCTAGCTTTTCCTATTTTCAGAGAAAAGCAAGAATAGGGAAAACAAATACAGATAGCAAAAACATACACATTTTCCTTGAGTAGAGACTCAAGTCTATTTTAGATATAGTTAATACCAAGAAATGTTATTTGATCATAAGGCAGAATAATAATTAGATGGTATCCACCAGGTATAGAAATAGCATACCATCTCCACAAGGACTCCAACCTGTCCTACATTCTATCCAGTGTGGAACTCCCCTCTGTGACTTTCATGACAGCAGGGCCAGCCAAACTCAATTTGACCCCATTTAATTAGGTAATGTCCTCCTGCCTGTGATTCTTGCCCACCAGTCCTACTTCTGTCATGTAGAACAGCACAGATCATGTGGTTACCTCTGAATACACTGCAGATCTTCAGATGTTTCAAGAATAATTTAGTTTAGTTAAGGCAGTGGATTCTCAAATTTCAATGTGAGGCAGAACCCCCAGAACCTTGTTCAACAGTGATTCCTAGGTCTAAGGATAGAAAGTTTGATCTAATAGATCTCAGCTGGGACTAAGAGTGCTGGATAATTCTGCTACAGTGGTTTATGACATCCATTTATTGAGCTTCCATTGTATGCCCAGTTCTAGATCAGGGGGATGGATACAAGAAACAAATATAATAGACATTTCTGTAAAGAAGATATACACCTGACCAATAAGCATGTGAAAGAATATTCAACATCTTTAGCCATCAGGGATGTGCACATCAAAACCACAATGAGCTGGGCACAGAGGCTCATTGTGCCTGTAGTTCTTGCACATAGGAAGGCTAAGGCAGGTGGACTGCTTGAGCTCAGGAGTTTGAGATCAGCTTGAGCAAAAACAAAATCCCATTTCTACTGAAAAAAATAAATAAATAAAAGAAAAACCGAGGCAAGAGGATCACTTAAGCCCAAGAGTTTGCGGTTGCTGTGAGCTATGATGATGCCACAGCATTCTACCCAGGGCGATAAAGTGCAACTCTATCTCAAAACAAAACAAAACCACAATGAGACTACTTCAGACCCACCAGAATGGCTGGAAACAAACTGATAACTGGTAAGTATCAATGATAATGTGGAAAAATTGGAACGTAAAGTGGTACAGATATTCTGGAAAACAGTCTGGGCAAAGAGAGGATGGTCAGTCACATGTGACACTGTTTACTAGTCTTCAGAATCAGAAGTAGTATCTACGAGGAAAAGATACCTTCCATATGATTTTCTAAACTTTAGATGCTCATTAGATATCCAAATGGCAATTCCTTTTAGATCTCTGAAAATATGAGGCTCCATAATGGGTGGAAGACCAGAGCCAGAGATGTAGACTTCAGGGTTACTTGCTCTCAGGTAACAGGGAAACTCAGGAAAGTAAATGGAGCAAATGTAAAACAACATGTATACTTAATCCATCACTCTTCACATCAGAGAACATTAACATTAAGTTAATCATCAAGAGGCTACATAAATTACTTCAATGAGGAAAGGAACCAAAGCCAATTAATGACAAAACTAAGCATATTTTCTCTCAGTAAACATGATCTCCAATACTTCTATGTCTAAGATTCTGCATGAGGTTATAAAGATCTGCTCAAATAAGATAACTTCACCCTGAAAGTTATTTTTTGACTCTTAAAATCAAACAGTTCAACCATTTTAATCACTACTGAATTGTGCCATAGGTCTATCATTTAGGCAGAAAGACTTTTATCAGTCTACCTTCTCCGCAATGGCACTTCCCATGTTATCCTGTTTTCAGGGCTTCCAGGGCCTAGAACCCATGCAACCACACAGGGCTCAACACTTAGAAGAGCCCTCCATTTGGTTTAATGCTTTGGTGTCAGTGGCTTGAAATTCTTAATAGTTCTGAATAATTCTTAATTCAACATAAGACCTTGCATTTTCATTTGCACAAATTATGTAGCCAATCCTGTCTTCTTCAAGCATATTTACAATGGACTCCTGCTAAACAAACAAACTTCATTCTTGATCACTATTGTGGTCACAGTTTGTTTTGCATTGCTAAAAAGGAATACTTGAAGCTGGGTAATTTATAAAGAAAAGAAGTTTATTTGGCTCACAGTTCTGCAGGCTGTAGGAAAAAGCATGGTGCCAACATCTACTTCTAGTGAGGGCCTCAGGAAGTTTCCACTCATGGTGGAAGGTGAAGGGAAGCAGGCATGATATGGTGAGAGGAAGGAAGCAAGAGAGGAGGAGGCGGACGCCAGGCTCTTTTTAATGGGAACTATAATAGAGTGAGAACTTACCATTACCTTAAGAATGGCACTGGACCATTCATGAAGGATCTACTCCCATGATCCAAACACCTCTCACTAGGCCCCACCTCCAACTCTGGGGATGAAATTTCAATATGAGATTTGTAGAGGACAAATAATCAGATTACATTAGTCGGTGAATCAATTTTGCTTTTACACATTCAATGAAGTGAGGCATGGCTCATATCTGTCAACCTCCATATGTCTGTCAATCCTATAACTATTCTGAATATGTTAGAGGTATTAGACTGTGGTTACATATGAGAAAAGTAAAGAAGACCACAGGAGGCTCGGCATGGTGACTCATGCCCTTAATCCTAGCACTTTGGGAGGCCAAGGTGGGTGATTACCTGAGTTTACAAGTTAGAGATCAGCTGAGCAACTACAAGATCTTGTCTCTACCAAAAAACTAGCTGGGAATTGTGCTGGGTGCCTGTAGTCCCAGCTACCCGGAAGGCTGAGGTAAGAGAATTGCTTGAGCCCAAGAGTTTGAAGTTGCTGTGAGCTATGATACCATAGCACTCTACCCAGGGCAACAGAGTAAGACTCAATAATAACAAAAAATAAATCAAATCTAACAACAATAAACAATCGGGGCTCCTTAGACTGAAGGGAAGATTCTTCAAAGTCCAAGGAGCCCTGATCTGGGGCTGGCATTGCTCTTTCCAAAATTGGGAGCCAAGGACAGGCGGGAGTACCTGCCCATATGGCTATATCCCTATGAATGTAGACGGGACTGGCTTTGACCCCCTTTGTTATCTTCTCTCAAAGCAGAAATGGCAGGCCCTTGAAGACACAGCTCTACATCTGAAAGCACAGTAGAAGTTTCTCTGTTCTCCACTAGAATCATAGATAGCAAGCTAGCACGATTTCTGAAGAAGAGGAACTTGATTCACAGAGAGTTTTGAACATTGTATACCTCCTTCACTTTCCCAGCCTATCTTCTGGGACAGGACACTCAGAACTAGAAGTAACACACTTAAGAATTAAAGAGTAGTCACTGCATCTTAGACCCATTCACTCCTCAAGAGTAACCATTAATGAGGATGCCCACATGCTATCAGGCCCCAAATGGAGGATTTTCCCAAGGGTTCCCACATCTGACCCTAATAAAGGAAAAACATGCTGAGTGTGCTGGCCATTGTTAAAAGGAACAAAAGGTCTTCAGGCACTGTCTCTCTGCAAACACCTAACTCCTGACATACCTAGCAAGACCTTGTCTGTAAGGGCAGGGATGGCAGCAGCCATCCCCTTCCAGATCACTCCACCCCTATCCCACAGCACCCATTCATCCCAGTGTGAAATCTCTTCAGCAAAACAGAGACACAACAAAGCAGAGACAGAGACCCAGTCCAGAGATTTCATAAAAGTATCCACTACCACAAGGCAGTAAAATGAAGTTAAAGCCCTTCAGAGGAAAACCCAAGCACTGTTTCTTTCCACCCCCATTCATGCCTTACTCCCCTCTAAAATGGCTCCAGCTCTCAAAAAACAAAGGAACCAAATAACTCACAGTATACTTGTTGTCTGTGCACTATTACCCAGACATAGAAACATAGACATTTGGAAAACTATCATATTCTTCTGCTACTGGAAAAATAAGAGCTTTAGAAATAGATTTTGCTCCAAAATCCTTTCCAGTGATCTTTCATTTGGGGTGTTTTTATCCTAGTAAATATTTATTGCCATTTAATATCAAACATAACATGAACTGTCAACTAGCATTTACCAGATACACAGATAGCACCCTCATCCTTTTATCTTTATCTATTGCATTCAATCACGTTTTAGCATATTACATAATTGTATTTATTGTCCATCTCCTTCTACAGACCCATCAGACTATCCTCTCCCCAAGAACCGAGATTCTGTTGTGTTCACAGTCTAAAACAGTGCCTGACGTTATTGGCAATCTATCCTTTGGCTAACAACTGAATGAAGACATTCACATTGTAGACTACTTACAGTAAATGCTGCTTCTTAATTTTTCCTGACTGAACAACTCTACTGCATTAAGCACTTAGCTGAAATAAACTGCATCTCTTTATTTTTTACCGTAGGACCAGAAGAGATAGGTCTTTAAATCAAAAGAGTGACTCCCTTCCTACCTGGGGAACAGTAATACACCAAGGCTTTCCTGCCCTCAGGGATGCTATATGGTCTGGCCAGTTTATAGCCTACTTTATGGGTCCAACAAACACTATCTGGATGATGGGCACACATACCCTGACTCAAGCATTACAAAGGCAATTCACGTAAACCAAAACATTTATATTCCCATAATACTTTGAAATTAAAAAAAAGAAAGATATTAGCCTTACCGAAGGCTAGTCTTTCTGTTGTGTCTGGAAAGAGAGGTGAAGCAAGCTCAGACTTGGACTGAGGAGGAAGGAGTGGAAGATTGGAAAAGCTGGCCAACTGTGCCTTTGAAGGATAACATCAAACTGTGGTTTCACATCCTAAGTTACACCCATCTATCTAAGTTATAAAACTGTTCTCTGGGCCATTTTCAGCAACTCTATCTCCATTAGGTAGACTCACATGTCCTTCCCTGGAAAAGCCTCCACTCCCTGCAGCTCCTCTAGGTTTATAATCTATATCAAGACTTATAAAAGATGGCTCAGCGCCTGTGGCTCAAGTGGCTACCGCGCCAGCCACATACACCTAAGGTGGCAGGTTCAAATCCAGCCTGAGCCCACTAAACAATGACAGCTGCAACCAAAAACAGCCGGGCGTTGTGGTGGGCGCTTGTGGTCCCAGCTACTTGGGAGGCAGAGGCAAGAGACTCGCTTAAGCCCAGGAGTTGGAGGTTGCTGTGAGCTGTGATGCCACGGTACTCTACCCCGGGGGACAGCTGAGGCTGTCTCAAAAAAAAGAAAAAAGACTTATAAAAGTGGCCCAAAGGCCTCTTACTTAGTGCTGTGGTTATGAAGGGCTGCAAATATTGACTCTTGACAAGAGCTCTAAGCAAGGGTGTACTCTGTCACTAAGACACACTGACAGCTCAGAAAGATGTTAACCGTACATAAATGTGCCTCTCATTTCTGGGCCACCCAGCTGTATACACTAGAAATTAGAATTCACAATAATCCTATTATGAGTTATATAATCACATTGTTCTGCACTGGGTGTTAAATGAAGTTAAAGAAAAAACACGATTCACAGGGAATTTAAAATATACCCCACAGTTTTTTTTGCCCAGTCTTATCTAGTTTAATAGATCTCAAAAGAATGTCCCTGATTCCTCTCAACTCCTAAGAGACCCTGATTTCTCTCATCCCACTTGCCCTTCTAATAGAGCTACTGACATTCACATCCTATTTTCATCCCAAACGTCAATTCCTGGAAGACAATGGCTCTGGCTCCCTCATTTCTGAGGTTCCACAGTCTCTTGGTTAGCCACCAGCAAGTTGTTTTTTGAATCACCACAACTGTTCTTTGCCACTGTCATTTACAATGGAAAGTTAAGTTTGTTTAAATTTATGGCTTTTTAAGAGAGAGCACATATAAAGTAGGAAACATCCATCTAATACATCCATGGCAAGAAAAAACAAACCTATCTCATGCAGTTAAAATAGTCTGTGAAGATAAAAAGATTTCTCCAAATTTATTTCTCAGCCAACTTATCCTTTTCCTAGGAAAAAATTTAAAAGAATGTTAATGACCTGTGTATGGTCTTTTATTAATTTAGCCAATGAAATGAAAGTATTAGTAGACTGCAATTAAATGAAGACATTTTTTACCTTGAATTAATGCTATTAGAAATACTGCCGTGCCTTAATAGTTGGTCTGCATGTTACATTACCACCATCTGCTGTTCATCATGATCAATTTTAAAATAGTGACTTTATTTTTATTTCTCTTAATGAATCTGTTGTAAATTTAAATATCACATATGCTTGTGACTACTAATTTTAACATGATATCCTTATTATTTAACATGGGTAGTATTTCCAAATTTGTGTTCCTTGGTACACTAGTGCTAATAAGAGAGGCCTAGAAAAAAAGAAGGGAATTCAGTGATCAGACACATTTGGGAAATGCTGCTTTAGAGAGTTATGATTTAGCCCAGCAGATTTAAGGATCTGAAGAGTCCCTCAGTAAAGAAACTAATTTAACTCTGTGTAACCCAGCATTTCCCCAACTTAATTCATGGAATCCCTTTTTATGTATCACCTATTAATATTGTCCAAGACACTAGATTTGGTGCTGCTCTAGGGCTTAACGTCAGAGGATACTGGGCCTATTTTGAATATTCAAAGCTCTAAATGTTTTACTATAACAAACATCTACAAGAAAACTAGATAACTTTGTATGATTTCTGCTTATAAATTATTTGTCACTGGATTTACATGTTTTCTTATATTACTTCCAGGAAACACAGGATGGAAAAATAATATTATTGTCTCTATCATTTCACAGCAAAGTTATTTCAGAAAGGCCTCAGTAACAAGTTTCTAGCAGTGTTTCTCAAACATCTCCACCAAAACACCCCTACTAGCAAAGAATAAACTTAAATCCCTGGAACAAGATTGACAAAAACAGAAATCTCATGTTTTATCTTAAAAATGCAAGAAATGGTGCCAAGTTTGTGATGTGGCAAATAGTCAGGTTTATCCACTGCAGCAGTGTTTTTAACAACAAAAAAATTTAAAACAACCTAAACGTACATCAACAGGAAAATTGTTAAATAAGTCATACTACGGCCACAACATGTAAAATAATACAAAGCTGTTTTACTTTTATTTTTTCAGATTAATATGAGGGTACAAACAATTAGGTTACATTGTTTGCATTTGTTAGGTGAAGTCCAAGTTGCAGTTGAGCCCTTCACCCAGGGGGTGTGCCGTACACCCTTGAGTTGTGCCCATTAGGTGAGAGCACACCAATCCACTCCCTTTTCCCCCTCTCCTTGCCACTTTATGGTTTTCTCTCTTGTGAGTGTCTAGTTTTTCATCTACTAGTTTCATATCAGTAGTGACTATATTGGATACTTGCTCTTCTATTCTTGTGACACTGTACTAAGGAGAATATTCTATATAAATCTGTTTTTAAAAAAGAATGGGAAGTTCTCTATATACTAACATGGAAAGATCTCCAAGACATTTCGACATATGAAAAAAGCAAGGAACAGAAGTGCATAATATGATGCCTTTTATCAAAAAGTGGGAAAAATAAGAATCTATATTCTAAATCTATATTCTATTGCTTACATACACATAAAGCAATTCTGGAAAGATCCGTAGGAAGTTCTTAACAATGATTACTTTTGGGGTCAGAAGACTCAGAAAAGGGGGACAAGGATGAGAGGAGACTTTTAGCACTGTAACTTTTTTTTTGAGACAGAGCCTCAAGCTGTCCACCTGGGTACAGTGCTGTGATATCACAGCTCACAGCAACCTCCAACTCCTGGGCTCAAGCGAGTTTCCTGCCTTTGCCTCCCAGGTAGCTGGGACCACAGGCACCTGCCACAACACCTGGCTATTTTCTTTGGTTGCAGCCATCATTGTTGTTTGGTGGGCCCAGGCTGGATTTGAACCCACCACCTTAAGTGTATGTGGCTGGCGCCTTAGCCACTTGAACCACAGGCGCTAAGCCTGTAATTTTTAAATATTGTTTTGAGCCGTGTGAATTTATAACCTATTAAAAAATACATTAAAAATTCAAAAATCATGTAATTTTTTACTCCATAACATATTCATATTTGTCTTATGATTTTAAAGAATTATGCATATATTTTCACATCAGTAAAACCAAATCCATATTTAAACTTCTAATTGGTGGGTTACCTGAGACATCATATGTGGTCCAATAAGGTATGGTTAGGCCATTTGAAATTCACATAAACATTTATCCTTCATTCCATTTGGGGAATCAACATCAATTTTTTTAAAAGTCTGAAATCTCTACTTAAAAATACCTAATCCAACAGTTTAGAGTTTTTATTTACATACTAGGGTTATTTTTAGACATGGTAATGTTAACCCCAGTGTCTCAGGACTCTTCTGCTCAAAATTAGTATGAACTTACTTTGGAAGTAACCACAGAGAAAATGCTACAGCACTGGAATGGCATCCCAGAATGTGGAGTGTAACTGAGTTATATGGCTGCTCCTCAATGTCAGAGTGTCTGATAGAAAGTCAGCTGGTTGGGAGGCATGAAACCTCAAAGGCAAACCTTCTGCTTTATAAACAGGATAACTGTAATCAAAGCTCTCCAACTATCTTCTACACATTTTTTAAAGCTTGGTGATTATTTAAAAAAATTAAACACCTATGGTTCATTGTCGCAACCCGTCGGGCTCCTGTGGCCCTGGTCTCGGTTAGCGCAGGAAGGAACCAGGCGAGAGGCAGATTAGAAGTACAAGCTTGTGGAAGGCGGGCTAGCCCTTACTTTCCAGGTAGCCCCGAGCAACCTCCGCACCAGCCTTTTATTGAAAGGGAATAATACAGGTGAGGGGAGTAAATAACAATGACTATGTGCTGAGGGCACGGGCTCCTCCCACAAGGAACTCCGGTGGAGGAATGGCCCGAGGTCCATGCCTCAGCTGCAGATCATCTTGCTCGGATGTTGGCGTCTCCTACAGTTCATCTTACAAGGATACATGTGAATCTTTCTAAATGTAGAATATAAATGTCTTAATATAATAAATAAAAAAATGACATGAAGGCTATGTTAACCAGTCTGATGAAAATATTTCAGATTGTATATAGAACCAACACACTGTACCCCATGACTGCATTAATGTATACAGCTATGATTTAATAAAAAGAAAATAATAAAAATAAAAAAATAAAAAATAAAAATAAAAAAATTAAGCAATCTGGCTGAAGCCAAACAATTTTCTGCTATATTTCCTGAATTTAAAAAGTTGGGCTTCTTTTGATTATACTTTCATAATACTTTTACTAAAATGCTTTCTACAATACATGTGAGAAACATAGCATTTCCTTATGTGAAATATATGATCCATGAATAAGCAAAAGATAACTCAGATTCACAAGTATTACTCTGATCAAACAAGCAAATGTAGTATGATAAGTGTCAATAAAATGTACTAGAAGTACTTACATTTTAAGCCCAGAAAAGGTACTTTAAGGGCAAGTTTTATATCCTTGTGTACCTTCTAAGAGTAATTTAATGAACCAACAGTGCCATAAATGTCTTTTATATTCTCTCAAACTGAAATTTTATTTATAGGTGTAAATGAGGCCAGAATTAAGACAGATAGCATGAGTAGATAAAGCCAGGCAGCACGACCAGCAGGGAGTCATTTGTCACTGCTTTCTGTGATTCTGATTCCCTCTCAGAAGGCCGTTCTCTGTGGAATCCCTTCAGGAGAAACAAATAGGTAGTGGAGACTGTGAGGACTTAAACTCTGCTGCAATCTCCTGATGATCTGTTGTATATTCATAAGTGACAGAATGATTCCACCTTTAGGTTTTACTTCAGTTGTAATAATGAAGTATGAATAATTGATCACTAGGTAATAAATTATTCAGGTAGGCACACAGTTTCCAAGGAATCCTGGGGAGAGTCTGGATAATGGCATAATAGGAGTCAGAAGCAGCTCCTGAGGGGACACTCCCACCATAATCCCACGATGCAGAGGCATGGGTCATTAGTGCCTCTCAGTGTGGGCTTTTCAACAAGGTGCCATATTCATGCCATTTGAATTTTTACAAAGTAGAAGTCTCCACTGAGTACTTCTAGTGCCTGTTCAAGCGTGGATAAAACACTGAATCCTGGCCTCTTCATTCATCAAGCAGGGATATTCATTACAAACTGAGAATAATTTTGCTGCTAAAACCAAGGTTGAACTGAAAATGTCAAATCAAAGAAGCACACACATATACACAAACATGTATGTACACATGTATACATACATGTATGTGTGTATACATATGCACAGAGTTTTTATGATTATGCAAGCTAGCAAAATAATACCATATAAGCTTTACTTGGGAAAATTATCCACTGTTCTCATTTTTCAAAACTACACATATATATATATATATACACTTACCTCTTATAAGTTCAATACTCAATTCCTTTAAAGATAGTGAGGCTTACTTAAAATTCAATTTCAGATATGTGTCAACTCATATTGAACATCCAAATGCTTTACTTCCTAAGTCAACAGCCTTGCAAATCACGTCTGTCATTGATCCTTCTTATAACTTTCATTTTTAAAACAATTCTAAAAATAATAGAAACTACTTATTAGAACTCAATAATCAACTGCACTAAAATATCTTTAAAATGGCAACATAAATTGAAAGCAACTTATCACCAAATTGCAAATCCAATACCATAAAAAGAGGATTGGCTAATCTTGTCCTGAAACCCACAGTTACATGCATTTATATGAGGTCCATGAGATGAAAATCATAGAAGAGAGGAAATGAAAGGCTGTTGGACCACAAATCTTCCTTAAATTCTCACTGAAATAAAGTAGATATAGTTAAGTAATTAGGTTTTAAAGGGTATCTCCAAATTCAAACTAGTAGGGAAAAGGAAACATCAACCAAACTTGAATTAAAATGCTCAGATACTGATCTATATGGGAGAAGTTCAGAAAATTGACATCCAAACACATTTGGGGATTCAATATTCCAAAATTTCACTCTTAGAAAGTTGAAAACCTAGTACCTAGGACAAGATTATCAACTACATTTTCACTTTCCTTTTTCACTTGCCCAATAAAGTGAAATTATTCAGGAAGGCACACAAGGAACATGAAAATTTTAATTCTCTGAACTAAAAACAATAAGGTTGATGGGTATGAACCCAAGATTAAAAAGAAATACTCAGCTTAAACTATCAAATTTCACAATGATTAACATTAACAACTACAATTAGACCCCGTTTATAATCTTAAAGGTTTTCCTATATCATGCCATAGAGTTTGCATTTCCTAAATACAATTATTAAGGTGTAACTGACATATAATATACTGTACCTATTTTAAATGTATAATTTGATACATTTTGATAAATGTATATGTCCATTGCACCATTTCTGCAATCAAGCTAATGAGCATTATCCATCATTCCCAAATGTTTTTCTCATGCCCAGGGTTTGCTTTTTTTAATAACTAAAACTTTGGGTGGATTTTTCACACAACTAGCTAAATACAGCACTGTTATACTAATAAATATGTTCTGTAGCATGCCAAAAGTTCATAATTATTCATTCGTTCTTCTGAGTAGCAGGTAATTGGGCCCATGAAAGCAGCTAAGAAATAAAAAGTGACTTTGTTCTTGTTAAACCATGGAATGGAAATTCAATTTCACAGTATTTTAAAGCAATGAAGGGAATATAATGTTAGCTGCTTATTTTTAATACTACATAAATTTACTTATACATAGTGGAGTACACAAGCCACTTTTAGAATTCTGATGTCAACAATGTCTATTTCCCACATAAATATAAATTTATAAATCACTCTTTCAAAAACTAAGTTTAGGAATAGTTGACCAAGAAACTATTAGTAACATGGGGGGGGGGGGACATTATCTTTTTCTCTTGACTTCTAAGTCATGTGCACTTCTAAGTCCACTATTTAGACATAGATGTCACGACAATTAAACTTTTTCTCTAGAAAAATCAGCTCAAGAGTAATAAACTGAGCCAGAAAGTAATTTTAATCTGAGAAATTTCTCCCCTCATCTCTTTGAAGTCATATATATGTTTTTCATTCCAAGGTATTTAAAGCTGCATGAAATCACAATTAAAATTTTCAGTTCAAAATTGGTTTAAGGTTGGGTACTGGCCAAAATTGACCATACCCACCCTCCAGGTCTATGCATGTGTCAAAAAAGGATCCAGGTCAGTCCTTTAGAAGAAAAGGATTGAGTAAAAAAGATGCCTCCCTACGTTGCTCCTGCTAGAGTAAGATGGTAAAAGTAAATCTCCTGCTGTCGCTCAGGCAAAGTGCTGGGCTGCTGTATGCACCAAAAGCTGCTGAGCTTGCTTTATGGTCAGGAAATTAAGGTTAGTTGATGCTCTGATAGTCATCAATCATTAAAAATACTGGATTTGGTACTGAGGTTCCTCTGGACCCTATTAAAAATCAGCTCAGTCTTTACTGTGATGCATCTCACTGAAAAAAGTCCTTTCTTGGTGAAAAAACCAAAACCGTCAAGTGAGATTCTCCCCATAAAGTTTTGTTCTTACATATTTTGTATGCATCCTAAAATATTTTTTCTTTATTAAATAAATGAGACAAAATAAAATATTAAAATAATAGGCTTAACATACAAACCTTGCACTCTTTACGTTTGGGATGACAATATAAAGGAACCAGCATATCCAATTACACTTATCATTATTACTTACTAAAGCAGTTTAGATATCTTCATCTCATACATTTCAATGAAGAATACTATTCCATATTTTGTGGGGTATTATTGAGTATTAGGAAAACCATCAGCTTCCCTGTTCACAAACCCACCAAAACAATACATTGGAAGAGCAGGGTTGGGTAAGTAAGGAAGGTAAACAGCCAGTCTGTAAATCTGCAAATCTAATAATCATACTACAATGATGTGAATACACTCTTTTACTGTCAATATGAATACATCTGTAGTATTTTAAACAAATCACCTTCTTTTCTCTCAAACAATAATGTTAAGACAAACGAACATTTTTTTTTGAGACAGAGCCTCAAGCTGTCCCCCTGGGTAGAGTGCTGTGGCCTCACAGCTCACAGCAACCTCCAACTCCTGGGCTCAAGCAAGTCTCCTGCCTCAGCCTCCCAAGTAGCTAGGACCACAGGCGCCCGCCACAACGCCCGGCTATTTTTTGGTTGCAGCTATCATTGTTCAGCGGGCCGGGCTGGATTTGAACCCGCCACCTTGGGTGTACGTGGCTGGTGCCTTAGCCACTTAAGCCACAGGTGCCGAGCCAAACAAACCTTTTTTACCGAAGTATTTTTGAGTGTTTTTGTCTTCTTCCTAAATATTTCTTGGTGATTTAAACTTCGAAAAAGGCTTTTTTGGCTCCTTGCCCAAGCCAAAAAGGAACTCAGGGTTTCCCTGCATCCTACTCATCCAAAAATATTTTATTTATTAGTCATTTCTCATCTATAAATATTAAAAACCAGATAAAAAGCACATGGCTCCTTTAAGGCTTACACATGCAGCAAAGAGGCCTCAGGAAAATACTTTACCTCAGAATACTGCTTCATTACTATAAATAAATCAAAGTAACTGTGTGCTTAGCATTTTCTTCTCTCTTTTTCCCTCCCATTTCCAAAACCTTAAATGTAATATGTAAGATGGCCAGAACGTCTGAGACTAGACCTTACCAGGCAGAGACCTGGCAAAGCCTAAAGTGAAGTCCAAGTTCAAATTTACCCTTTCTAGACTTACTTAGAGGGGCCTAAGCACAAGATCACCCCCAACCTGAACTATTTTAAAACAGATTTTAACATGCTTTAATATGATACTTTCTCTTAAAATATAAAATTGATTATTAAAAAATGCTGATATGAAAAACTATAGAAAATTGTGCTTTGAAGTCTGGCAGGGCAAAATGGAAAGAAAGCATCAGTTTCCTCCAAATTGCTTTCATAACTCTCCGCTGCATAACCCAGAGAATCCCATTAAGTTAACTCCCCCCAACTCAATAACCTGATTCTCCCTTCCTAGATACCCACTGGAAAGAATCCCTGGTCACAATATAGGAATAATAGCTTTAATAATAATATGTTGAATGAGCTCAAAATCTACTGATGCTTTATTTAAAATGACTCAAAAAGTGAAAGTAAAGACAGATTACTAAAGATCATACAGTAAAAGAAGATTGAATGAGTCAGATCGAAAACCCCTAAGTAAGTCTTAGTAGCTATGATATATAAACACTAGCTTTGCTGAAGACTATGAGCCAGTAAGTGGAAGGAATTAATGTCATAACCTAAATTACTGAAAGTGCACTTCTAGTATTATAAAATCATGCATTTTGGTAAGAAGTATTACTCATTTTAAATTATTTTGACACTGTTAGGATATAAAGATCAATTTATTAATCCTCTAAGGAGAAATATTATTCTTAAACAGTGAAAATACATACAGAAAGGGAAGTTTTAGTTCAGTCTTTATAATATGAAAACCAAACTCTCCATTTCTCAATGTCTCAGAAATTAAGTTGAAAATGGATGAAGTCATCTTTTCTAATTACAATTGAGCTTCTCAGCAAATGTGGCCATAATTCATAGCTGACCCAAAAATGCTTTAATTGAATAACACAGAATGCCTGTCACTTCTCAGTGACTGAAGTTTGATTCATCATTAGTTTCCTAGTTATGCTACTGACAGAAAGGATATGCTGAAACAATTACTATATAAAATCTCTGAGGATGCTAAAAGGCTCAATTAATATTCTACTTCAAAGATGCCAGGACAGAGATACCCAACAAAAGGCAGCAAAATGACATGATACTGGTGAGTATTTACAAACACGAGAAAATATTAATACTTATATTTTAGTGCTAAAAATGGTTATGAAATTACATATACACTGAACCTCTATTCCATTTTAGGGCCTTCCACATTGAAGGGAACTGTCCTCTTACCCATTTGCCTAGTACATTGGTCCTCAAACTGTAATCCTCTGGCAAGCAGCAACAGCTTTTAGAAATGCAGATTCTCATCCCTCTCACCTGCTGGGATAGGGAGTGCAGTAGGGGGGAAGCCCAACAATCTGTGGTTTAATTAAAGCCCTTGGAATAATTCTGATGCCCCCCAAAGTGTGAAATCACCAGCTACTTCTTAATTATTCTTCAGGTCTTGCCTCATCCAATCCCACCCTACAACCATAGATGAGTCTATTGTGCCTTACAGTAACCTAGACTTTTCTTTCACAATAGTTATCACTGCTATAATTATTTATTTTTATGATTATATAATTAATATTTTTATCTCCCACAAGACTAGACATTCTCAAGTCCAGCTACATATTCAAATCACTTGCAAGCTCTCAAAAATTCAGATGCTTGGGCCATACCCCAGGTCAAACAAGATTCATTAAAGTATAAGACTCAAGCATCTGTGTTTTATAAATACAGTAGAACTTCTGTCAGTTGACCCTCCAAGGGACTGTAACAAACTAGTAAGTATATGGACGTGGTCAACATAAGGAACTAGGCCTACTATAATGATATTTACATGTGGTACGTATTCCGTCAATGACAATCAGATCAACTACGGAGCTTCTACTGTATTGTGATTCCACTGTTCAGCCAAGGTTAAGAACCAGACTCAAGCTCCTGAAAAGCAGGTGACTAGTAAATAGTGACTAGCATTTGTTAAATGAATATGTGTATGTGTGTGTGTGGGGGGAGGGGGGGTTGTACTTTCTTTATCTTGCGGATTTTTGTTTTGTTTTCAATCTTGCACATGGTACAAAATTCCAAATGCAAAAAAAAGGGTTCAGTGAAAAGTAAGCCTCCTTATTCTCCATCTTCAAGGCAACCACTGCAACCAATACTACATGTTTCCTCAAAAGATGGAACGTTTGTCAATGAACACAGAAAAAACAAGAAATTGGGTGGCAGAATTATTAATGATTTTTCTGCTTTTTTATGCGTAACTGTACTTTTGGTAAGATACATACATATTACTTTCTCTGTCTGGAAAGGAGACACCCTAAAGATAACTGTAAGTGTGCATCCACAGCTATTCAGTACATAAAGACAATGGGTCTGAGGCTCTCAGAAAAATGATCACTTAGAATGACCTTTGTTATAAGAGTGTTTACCTGGTTCAAGCAAATAATTGTTCCATTATTTTACCTGCTTTGTTTTAATTATATTTTTACTTTTTTTTTTTTTGAGACAGAGTCTTACTTGGTCACCCTGGGTAGAGTGCCATGGCATCATAGCTCACAGCAACCTCAAACTCTTGGGCTCAAGCAATCCTCTTGTCTCACCCTCCCGAGTAGCTGGGAGTATAGGCACCCATCACAACACCCAGCTAGTTTATTCAACTTCTAGTAGAGACCAGGTCTTGCTCTTGCTCAGGCTGATCTTGAACTTGTGAGCTTAAGCAATTTACCTGTCTTGGCCTCCCAAAGTGATAAGATGACAGGTGTGAACCACCAAGCCCAGCCAATTATATTTTTACTTCTGATTCAGAACTTTTTACTTCTGATTCAGCTTCAGAACTTCCATTCAAAAATGGTGGAAGGTTCACAAAAAGAGGGGTTATTCATTCTAAGCCCCAAATTAAGAAGTGGCATCATGGTTTATACATCTATCTTGTCTGGATTTAGTGAGCATAAGCTCCTCACTAAGACTGACCATCTCTGAGTACATTAATATGAATAGCTGAGGCCTAGATCTCACTCAGTGTGGAGTCTCAGTTATGGTTCTTATCTTTCAAAGACTCCACGTTAGTTGGTGATTTTATCTTAATACAACACTTTGGAATTAGTACTGTAAAGTCTGAGATGCCTTTGGAAGAGACTGGGGTACAGGGAGCTATTTAGTTTTACAATTGACCTAGATTGGGGGGGGTTGTAATTGCCCTGTTATGACTCACTACCTCTCTTACTCGCAAAGCCTAAAACCCTTCCCCTCTGTTGTTAGTGTAGCTATTTCTAGTAGTAATACTTGGCCCCCTCTCCTCCATTTTGTTTCCATAGCTGGTGGGAAATCAGCTTGTTAATGCTCTAATACAGACTCAAGAATTCTCTGAGAAGGCAAGGGCCTGGGCCTTCATGCATGAACTTAGGACATTTCTTTAAGGACTTCAAGATATTTCCTATTTAACTCTCAATCTTCATCTCATGTTGTTGACATACAAGACTAGGAAAAAATGTCCTCTGGGGAGATAAAGCACTTCCATGTTTATCATGTTGACCACCTTTAGGCAAAAGCAGAGGTGTAGGATCAAGTTGAGGGAGATAATGTTTGGATATTTACATGGACAGGATCCAGGGGAAAATATTAAAGCTTTTACATAACACACAGAAACTAGCAAGATAATAACTATATTTAGACAAAAAGAAAGTTTGGCAGTGGACATGCCAATATCGCTAAGTGTAACCTGCCATACAGATACTTAAGCAATGTCTTAAATATTGTTTGCTAGCTGTTTTAGATATGTTAATTCTGCCTGTCTTCTAGACTGGAAGCTCTTAAGAGCCAGGCTTTATCTTCTATTGCTTCAGTTTCCTCCCTGATGCTGAGTCCAAAACAAATGTTTGATATTTATTTAATATTTTAATATTAAAATTTAACATTTAATATTTAAATTTTATTTAATATGTAATAGCTGAAAGACAAAACAGACTATAACAGAAAATCAACCTCCCATAGTAAGGTCACTGTATCTTAAATGTGATGAAATCTTTTAAAAAAAATTATTATAATCAGCATTGTATTTTGACAGGATGCAGACTGAAATTCATTGCAGCTGTAATCATGATTGATTACAAGTTTAATCACATAGTATTTTCCAGTAAGCCCACTTCCTTATTATCTCTTTTCTTTTAAATTACATGAACTATGCTAAGGATAAAAGTAACTTTTGGCTCATCAAAAAAGAAGAAGATACTGTGACAGCTTAAAAATATAACAAAAACTACTAGAATAATTTTTTAGAAATATAACAATAGGCCCGGCGCCTGTGGCTCAGGTGGCTAAGGCGCCAGCCACATACACCTAGGGTGGCGGGTTCGAATCCAGCCTGGGCCCGCCAAACAACAATGATGGATGCAACCCAAAAAAGTAGCCGGGCGCTGTGGTGGGCGCCTGTGGTCCCAGCTACTTGGGAGGCAGAGGCAGGAGACTAGCTTGAACCCAGGAGTTGGAGGTTGCTGTGAGTTGTGATGCCACAGCACTCTACCCAGGGGGACAGCTTAAGGCTCTGTCTCAAAAAAGAAAAAAAAGAAAAAGAAATATAACAATATAATTACATCCATTAGATTGGAGTGTATATAAAGATGAAAGTAAATATTCTCAAATAATTTTTTTTTAAGAGACAGAGTCTTACTCTGTTGCCCTTGGTAGAGTGCCATGGTGTCACAGCTCACAGTAACCTCCAGATCCTGGGCTTAGGTGATTCTCTTGCCTCAGCATCCCAAGCAACTGGGACCACAAGCACCCACGACCACGCCTGGCTATTTTTTGTTGCAGTTTGGCCAGGGTCGGTTTTGAACTTGCCACCCTCGGTATATGGGGCTGGCGCCTTACTCACTGAGCCATAGGCGCTGCCCTCAAATAATGTTTTATAAATTTCATGACACATAATAAAGGAAAAAAACTCTATCTCATTCACTACTTAAAGTTTTATTCTACTGTGATAACTAAAAAGGAATGCAAAATATACATCAAATAGAAAACTCTCTCCAAACATGCAAAAATCAATCATGATGCCTGTAGCTTTTATTTTAATCCCACAGTTAATTCACAAAGTCAATGAAAGGTAATGTGGTATTTACACTACAATTAAAATTCACACTATATGCAAAATGTTAATGGTATAGTGATGCCCCCAAGTGGCACAAAGTTAAATTACAATACTCTGATGGAAAAGTTAGAACTACCTACATACAGCTTTTCTGTTTTGCCAAGTTTTTTGATTAAATCTGGAAGTGTATACTATATATTACATGTCTTTCATAGGAAGTAGTGTCCTACAGACCATCTCAGACCTAAGTTCTACCCAAGGCGCTGACACCAAGGGATAGTCCAATATACAAAGCTATGATACACCTTCGTTATGAGGTTAAAAAGTTAGGGATGCATCTGCAAAACAACAAAGGGAGTTATTATTAAGGAAATATCATTCATAGCATTACATCTCTCTAGAAAATATTCATCTTCTATACACCTCTAACATTAACCACTTCCCCATTTGTAGTCCAGTTTGTAACACAGAATTTAAAACCTTACTTAACTAAAATTTCTGGGATAATAGGTGGTGCTAATAATGTGCTTTGCACACAAACTAATGGTTTAATTGCCAGCGCTCTGGGGATGGGGGAATCTTAAAAAAAAAATTGTGTTTAGAGTTTAGTTTCCTGCCTCTATACATGTGTTAAACCTAATAACTGCAGATGAACTGTTACCTTACACAGCTAAAAGGCTGACATTCTGATGACCAATTTCTTTTGAACAACCACAAAGATGTAAAAGAAGGTCTAGATTTGACCCTCTGATGCCAAATGATTTGCCCATTATCCTCACCATTGGATTCATCCCACAAAACTAGACTCTGTCTGCCATCTTTAGCTCTATAGTCATGTGTTTAAAAATTAGTTCAGGAACAAGAAAAGTCACTAACAAACTGATTACCAATCTATCAGCTCCAGCCCTCTCTCTTCACTCTCACTCATTCTCTCTATCCCCCCACCCACACATTCTCTTTCTCCACTCACCTATTATCTCAAGTCTGATATTTTGAAGTTTGATCTTTATACATCTTATTTCATATCTTCTTAATCTACTTTTTAGTCCTTCTGTGAATTCTCTTAAATTTCTTCATATTCCTCATTAGTTGAAGATACTAAAATTGGATATAGTCTTATTATATAGTTTTTACAAGTCCTGGGTCAGATTTAAGTCTTATTCTCAACATTTCCATAAAGGTTCTGTAGTAATTGTCAGAAATTTATTGTCCTATTCTAATTGACTAGAAAAGCACCTCTAGGATTTAAGGGAAAAACTCCTTTTATGTAGGAGTCATAAGGACACTAGAGAAATGCCAGCTATTTGACCATTCTTCACATTGGAATTGACTTAAATCTTTGAATTCTAGATAATTACAAGTTTTAAAAATTCTGGGTTGATTTTAAACATAAAATAGTAACATTAGTAAGATTTACCTTTGTAATTTCTAAGCTATATGAAGAAGTAGAAAAGGGTTTATCACCCTAATAATTGTCATGTGAGTTATATTTAATATATGCTAGTTGTGAGCCCAGGGCCTTGTGTAACATACATAACTCATATGTCTCTTGATTTATTTTGACCTAATAAAACACTGTGACCTCAAGGGGGGAAAATGTTTCTAGTGTGGCAATGTGTTACATATCCAACGGCCATAGCTGAGAGAATTAAGAGTAGGCTGAAAAAATCTCTGAATAAAGCAATAGATTGTGGGATGAAAATTTTGTCTTCTGGGATTAAAGGCCAATTTCTAGAGCCATTCTTCTTTCTGCTTTCTCTTCCTACTGCATCTCTGATGTGTAAGTTTCTTATCCTAACTTCAGTTCCAACTAACTTTTCACTTATTTCTTTTGGTATACTCTATTCATCTCAAATGTTATTCCTGATTATTTGCATTCTGTAACATTTTTTAAAATGCAGTCATTATAAACAATTCTTATCTTCACATTCAGGAGAGAGGTTCTAATCAAGTGGAAACAATGTTGTAATGGAGAGTGTGGTATGCAGAAAAATCCTATATTTACATAATCTACCCCACTTCACTCTTCTAGGTAATTTGGATCCTTTACTGACCTGCTGAAATGCCTTTAAAAATCTCATCTGAAGAGATCAGTCAAGGAACCTTCCTGTCCAGACTCAATTTTTGCTTTAATGCAAAGAACAAAGTAGACATTACTCCATGTTCTTAATTAGCTAAGAGTTGTACAGCCAATTCAAGATTTGTATATAGTATTTTTACTTACAGTTCCTCTCCTCGTTTGGCTTTCTTGTCTAAAACCAGATAGACAGTTCCAAAACTTCCACTGCCAAGTTTCTGTTGGAGCACGTATCTTCTTGCTATCAAGGTCTCTGGATAATTGGAAATGGGTGTCGATCCATTCACACACTTAGCAGCCTCTTGGAATTTCAGCATTGCTCCAGACAAGAAAGAACTGATTTATTCATTCATGGAAACGTAATACTCACTTCTAAGAGATGGTCAAATTCATCCAAGTAGCGCTGGTCAATGCCTTAAAGATGAAAAGTCCAAAGATCAGGTCTAAAGGATGCTAAATTATTCCTAAGAAAAAGCATAAGTTTTGGACAATGATATCTGGACCTTGATCAGCATATTGAGTGAATTCATACTGGTTAAAAACTTGAGAGAAAAATGTTAGAAGGTAGAGATACTACAAATTCCAGTAGAAGGCAATCTTCCATAGGAAAAACTTCCCTTTGCATGTTGAAATTTAACAGAAGTGAATTACCACCAACTTTCCACAAACTTCTGGTATGTATATCTGTTTTACAATCAACAATCTGTTCATTTGTTTAAGACTTATACTCCCCATCTACTTTAAGAAGTCCAAATATAAAAACATTATCACTTTCTTAAATCTTCACATTGGCATCAACATTTTTGTAAGGCTCTCTTCCTACCTTATGGCTATTTTGGTTTACAAATAGTTAGTTAGGATAAACCAGAAATTAGCATGATCCTATTTCCTTCAGATTTTTTTTTCTGTAGACTCTACATCAGTTTTTGCATTTATTGTAATAAATGTAAGGAGGGATTCAGAGTGGATTTTCCCCCAAACTAATTCTGATCTAGTTTTATGTTTCTAGTATACATACGGTATATAATCTTCCTGGATTAGAAACAGAAAATATTACAAATATGATTCAAATCTACAACTGTGTTTTAATATTCATGAAATATAAATGTGTTACAAGTAAATCTGTAATTTTTCAAGGCGCTAGGAGAGGTATGGCACAGTGTGAAAAGCAGGACTGGGCCGGGAAGGGTGGCTCATTCCTGTAATTCTAACACTTTTGGAGGCCAAGGTGGGAGGACCGCAGGAGTTCAGGACTAGCTTGGGCAGTGCATCAAGACCCTGTTTCTACTAAAAAAAAAAAAAAAAAATACCCAGGTGTGGTGGCACAACCTGTAGTCCCAGCTACTCAGGAGGATCACTTGAGCCCAGGAGTTTGACGTCACGGTGCGCTATGATTGGGCTATTGCACTCTAACCCGTTTTATATGAGTAGGTACGTGGTAAGATCATCATTTTTATTTCATTAAAATGTTAAATGTTTTGTTAGTTATGAAAAGTGTTTTGGTTTAAATTTATGTGAATATGTGATTTCAAATTGAAGATTGTGTATGCCTTGGAGTTAGGTTTTCA
This sequence comes from Otolemur garnettii, assembly GCF_000181295.1. Lineage (NCBI taxonomy): Eukaryota > Metazoa > Chordata > Mammalia > Primates > Galagidae > Otolemur > Otolemur garnettii. The sequence goes on from NW_003852397.1 coordinate 31,753,345, forward strand.
TATTTGACAATTCCAGAGCTAACAGACAAAAACTTGTTGTTTATAATGATGGCTAACGGGCTTTAAATGGTGGTGTCAATTAACCACAAAACCCACCAGGTCAATTAACCACAAAACCACCACAAAAATCCTCAAAATAGAACAGAATTAAATGCCCATTTATAACATGTTCCTTCCTGAAGTGTCTTTATCAGTTGTTACACCTGATGCCAGTGATATTTGTAACTATTTATTTCCCAACCAAAGAAATGTTAGTGAAACATACAGCAGACCTTTAAATGTACCTTGTTTGCTTTCTTCACTGGCATAACAATGATGCTTTCTGGCCAAACTAAGATCATCAAAAAACGTATAAGGACTGAAATGGGTACTTCAGACCACTCGGTAATTCTTCTCATTTGAAGGACAAGATTAAAGCCCCCGTTTAGCAATGAAGAAAGAGACAGACATCAACTTCCACTTCCAGTGGCTCCTATTTGTAAAGGAGAGCTTAAACTGAGTAATGCCTAAGTATTCTCATCCAGGATGTAGAGGGCTCTGGGACTAGGTTCTCTACTGCCCACTCTCACAAACCCAGCCCTGCCACCTCCATCCCAGTCTACTTTTTGGCTATCCAATTAGTCTCCTCCGTACAACCATAGAGCTATGCAGAAATGTACCCCGCTGTCTAGATTTTATAGCTCTGTTCATTTGTCAACATCCCCCACTCCTCGAGGGCTGTGAGTGAACTAGAACCATATTTATCTTTGTATCCCCAGTGCCTTGGTAGAACGCTTGGCATATCCCAGGTGTTCACTAATGTTTATTAAGCGAATAAATAACCATCAGACCAAGTGCTGCCCAATAGTGGAACAAACTTGGTTAAAAAAGCTGGATGGGAACCTGCAGAAAGTTGGCAGTTTGTGCAAACTATCCCTTCAAGGTGAAAACAGGTCTGGTGGGGGCAAAAGGCAAGGGAAAGAGTTTATCACAGATTGACAGGAAGCTAATGTGACACCAGGTTTTGCTAAAGTAGGGACCCAATCTTAAAAGTAAACCTTAAGGTAAAAGGAACAATTCCTTACTACTTCAACTTTTTTAGCGTTTATTGAGAAACACCAGCAACACTTAATTCTGCGGAGACTGGAGTAATTCCTAGAGGTAAGAGTACGGGGAAAGAAGGGAGCCGTAGAGAAGCAGACCCCAGACCGGGCAGTTTGAAACCGTGACTTTCTCCCGCGCGGTTCGCATTACCTTTCCCGGTCTCGGGCGGAGGAGCGGCAGCGCCCGGGCCATGCCCAGGTCCCGCCGGTAACCTGGCAGGCCTTAACCCGGGGCAGAGGCGGCCGCGGGTATCAGACCTCCGCGGGCTACGGCTGTTTGGCACCGTCGCTAGGAGACCGCGCGGAGCACGCTGGGAAGTCGAATGGGCGGTCACCAAGGCGGAAGAGTCCACAGCCCACGCAAGAGGGAAAAAGAAAGGAGGCCAGGCGGGTCCAGCTTCCCTAACCAGACGCCCTTCGCTACGCCCCACCTTTCGTTAGCGACTTTGCGCCTCCAAGTCCAAGATCATCTTCCCTCGGCGCAGTCTAGCGCCCCCGGCTTCTCGGAACCCGGCGTGCCAGTGACGTCATGTCGGCGACTTCCTGTTCCCGCTCCTGGGGGTCGACGCGCACGTGCTGCGGCTGCCAGACTTCCCCCGGCTCCTGCTAGCGCTAATGGAGGGGTTCGTCCTCGAGAGGACGCCGCAGGTGGGCTCTGCCGCTGGTCGGCATATTTTATCCCTGCTGGTCTGGGAAGAGTGTTGCGAGGGCCCAGGTGACACGGCGTATGAAGGCCTGTGTTTGAGAACTTACCTTTGAGAACAACCTTTTACGTGCGTTTCTCCTATCCAGCTCGCATTTGTTGAACTACTGTGTGTGCAAGGTTCTGCTATTTGCAGAGTCGAGACGATCTATGTTAGTACAATCTTTACAAAGCAGACTCGTAAAGAAATAAATACAGGATAAGGTGCCAAGACTGGGCTGGGACTAGAATGAGGTGAGTCAAAACGCAAAATGTTAAGTGATGCCCTCAAAGTACTCCAGATAAATAAATTGTTGTCGCTAAAAATCAAAATTGATGCGAAAAAAAATCCATGATTGACAAATGTCACTATTTTAAATAATGATAGTACCTGATGAAACTGAAGGCCAAAGAAAAAAACACTGATACTGATTCTGTGAGTTAAGTGAGTCAGACAGGGAAGTGTAAGTGGGCCAAACATGCAAAACTAGGAGCCCATGGTTAGAGGTGAAACAGGATAGTTGGGTTCCTAAAGAAGCAATTTTTCTTACCCCAAACTGTCAAAGTTCCACAAGCTCTAGGCCTTGTCAATCCAAGTCTGGATCCCTATCAAAGATCTTACACACTTTAGTTTACTAAAGCCTATGAGAGCAATAATGATGTAATTTTTATAGCTTAGGACTTTTACTTTGACTCCACAAAACAAATACTGTGATGTAAGATGCTATAATGGACTTTAACTAGTTTTTCTTTAGAATCAGCAACAGATTCCATCTCTAGCCAAAGATCAATACACATGAGAAACCACTGAGTTTATACCTTGTAATGTTATTGGGAAAGCAAAAAAAAAAAAAAAAAAAAAAACAATGAAAAAACATTGAACTAGTGTTGCCTGAGGGTCTAGGTAAGAATTCAGAGATTTTGACATCCAGGATGTTCTATCTAAAGAACACTTTGTAACATTTGCTGTTGATTTCATGGTCGGGGAAGTAACGTGGTGCCTAATAACCAGCATTATTTGAAAATGCAATCTATTGTCTTAAACAGGCAATTCTTCAGACTGTCATCATGGGTATCCGAGGACTAATGAGTTTTGTGGAAGATCATAGTAATGAATTCTTTACTGATTTGAAGTTGCGGGACACAAAAATTATCATTGATGGCTATGCTCTTTTCCACCGACTTTGCTTCAATTCAAACTTGGAACTCCGATACGGAGGGGACTATGATTCTTTTGCAGATGTTGTACAAAAATTTTTTGAATCACTGTTTGCATGTGATATATGTCCATATGTTGTATTAGATGGAGGATGTGACATTTCAGATAAAAAGCTTACAACTTTAAAGGATCGCGCTAGAGAGAAGATCCAGACAGCCCATTCCCTTTCTCTTGGTGGGGGTGGATATGTGTGTCCCTTACTCATCCGGGAAGTGTTCATACAGGTTTTGATCAAGCTGCAGGTGTGTTTTGTTCAGTGCTTTTCAGAAGCAGATCGGGACATCATGACACTTGCTAATCACTGGAATTGCCCTGTTTTATCATCAGACAGCGACTTTTGCATTTTTGATCTTAAAACTGGGTTTTGTCCATTAAGTAGTTTTCAGTGGAGAAATGTGAACACTGTTCAGGGCACACAATCTTACATCCCCGCTAAATGTTTTTCCCTTGATGCATTCTGCCGTCACTTCAGCAATATGAATAAAGCTCTACTACCACTATTTGCGGTGCTATGTGGAAATGACCATATTAATTTACCTATCATGGAGACATTCTTAAGTAAGGCACGTCTTCCTCTTGGAGCTACCAATTTTAAGGGGAGGAGACACCACCGAGTTATGGGACTTCTGAATTGGTTGTCTCATTTCGCCAACCCTATGGAAGCACTAGATAATGTTCTGAAATATCTCCCCAAAAAGGATCGAGAAAATGTTAAGGAACTTCTTTGCTGTTCCATGAAAGAATATCAGCAGTCCCAGGTAAAGCTGCAGGACTTCTTCCAGTACGGTTCTTATGTGTGTCCAGATGCCATGAATCTGGGTTTACCAGAATGGGTACTAGCGGCTTTAGCTAAAGGCCAATTATCTCCTTTCATCAGTGATGCTTTGATCCTCAGACGGACCTTTCTTCAAACACAGGTGGAAAACATGCAGCGACCAAACGCTCACAGAATCTCTCAGCCCATACGGCAAATCATCTATGGGCTTCTTCTGAATGCTTCACCACCCCTGGGAAGTATGTCCTGCAATGCATCGTCTCCTCGGCCTCTAGCTTTCAGTGAAGTGGAAAGGATTAACAGAAATATCAAAACATCAATTCTTGATGCATTAGAACTGCCTAAGGATCATTCTGACTTAAGCAAATTGAATGAAGTAAGTATTTGTAATACTAATGAAATTTTGATAAAGCCCTTTATGGGTTACAAATTACTTTCAATATTATCTCTCTTAATAAAACAAACTGATGAGGTTAGGTGCTATCTTGGCCTCATTTCATAGCTGAGAAAACTAGAACGCAGTGAACTAGGTATTATCTTAGCCAGAGTTATCAGTCCTAGGACTCAAAGGAAAAAACTGCCCCCCCCCAAAAAAAAAGTGTATACATAGGCACTGATTATAGGCATAGCATCTCAGACTACATCATTTATTTCTCATTGACGTAACATATTATTGTTGGAATGTACCACAGTTGATTTTTACATTTTACAGCTAATAGACATTTGGGTTGTTTCCAGTTTGGGGAACAGCACTATGAACATTCTGTGATTCTAGTACACATCATTTAGTGAACACATGGACACGTTTCTAATGCATATATAACTAGGAGTAGAATTAATTATTGGGTTATAGGATATCCACATGTTCAGATGTATTACAAATCTTGCTAAGTAGTTGTACCAATTAATATTCCCACCAGCAGCATATGAGAGTACCTTTTACTTTACACCCTTGCCAATATTTGGGTATTTCCTATCCTTTTTAAAATTTTAGCTATTCTGATAGTGTAGTATTATCATTTTAGCCATTTTGGTGGATAATTTGCTTTTCTCTGATGACATACTTGAGGACCTTTTCATTGGTTACATGATATTCTGTTAAGTTTCTGTACAAAGTCTTTGGTCCTTTTTCAAATCACATATTGTAAATAGCCTCTCCCTTTGTCATTTCACTTACTATGTTTTGATGAACACAAGTTCTTAATACAGTCTAAATTTTTATTATTTATAGTTACCACGCTGGTGATCTACTTAAAAAAATGCCTACTCAAGGTTATGAAAATGTGTTTTTGCCTTCCACATCTAGAGCTACAGCCTATCTAGAAGTGATTTTTTTCATTTTTGTTCTGTATGATGTGAAATAGGGATCACGACACTTTTTCCCCCATATGGAAATCTAACTGAATCAATTAGTGCAGCAGGCTGATTATAGTCCTTTAAGTGGAGATGACTCAAGTGTTCTCATCAATTACCTGTATTCAAAGGAGGATGAAATTTTAGTTCACTCTGTGCTGGGGTAATATCATTTGGCTTTACCTTGGCATGAACTAATCAATTCTATATTTAGCTCAATGCTGTTGTCTCTAAGCCCATGAAAATTTTAAAAGGTTCCAGGTGCAAGTGTGATTCCAAACACAAATGCAGGCACAAGCAGAGAATAGTACCTATTCATTTTGTTTTAACATGATGTAGTAGCAACAACTTCATCTCTTTTGTACCAGCTCTTGGTAATACAGATTATACAATTTCCATTTAATTTCCACAGTAAGCCCTTTCCATAGGATAAGGGCTTCATTTTGGTTATGTTAGTTGCAATGGCCAGAATACCACTCAAGTTAACCAACAAGAGGTTAATCATGAGACAAGGGAGTGGATCATTCTTCTGGAGTAAGGCACTGCCAAGAGCGGCCTCTCTAGGCACCTTTGCATCTTTGGGGCAGCTTCCTCTGCAGGCTTGCCCTTGTTTGCCCTTTTGCTCCTCCTGGAGAGAAGGAAAGGAATTGTCATGTGGGATAAAACCTAACTAGATTAAGGGCTGTTGAGCAGAATAGTCCCCTTGAGAAGGGGCTTAAGACCGGTGGGTTTGATGAAACATCTGTGCAACTCTTAATGATTCCCATTTTTAAAATGATCATACTAACAGTAGAGAACCAGAGACTTGGTAAAGGCTCTAGAAGTAGAGCAGGGCAGAATGTCTCTGAAGTCAAAGCCCAGATTACTTTGTTCATGAAAGTTGTAACTTGGCTCTAGAATACTATATATCAAAAAAGAATTATTGTATTTTCTTAGCTTTACTTAGTACATTTTTTAAACCAGATTAACAGATTAGTTTTAATCTTACGTTAAATGTAAGTAATTAATGGTACTTCTAGTAGGGGTGATAATAAAATTTAAAAAATATATTAAAACCATTTAGACAACACTGTACTAAAGTTTTCATACATTGTGACAAAATTATTTGTCACTTATATCTGTCAAACACCCTTAACATATCTAGATTTTAGGTGCTGAGAATATAGACTGTCTCATGCTTCCAGAAAGAAAATCTTTTTCTGGTTGCATGCAGATATTAGGAATATAACCATTTTTTTTTTCCTTGAAGTTTGATTATAAAGTCCCCCTTAACATGTAACTTTTCTTTTACTCTTTGCCAGTTATTTGTCTTTTATTCCTACCAACTATGGCTTCTTAAAGACAGTATTGATGGAAATTCATTATTGTAGCTTTTTATAAATGGATTTGGTAGTGCCACCAAGTTTATTCTCCTATACTTTTAATAGTCCTGATTTCCTTATTGGTAAGAGTGTGTGTGACCTGTAAGGTTCTTTATGTTTCTTAGAAATTTTGAGATTCATTAAAGTAAAATTATTTCAACAAGAAGTTCAAAGCTGTCATTGCTCTTTACTTCTGAGCTCGTATGAAGTGTACTTTAAAGCATGAAGTAACAGTGAGTGTGGTATGTTGCAAGGACAATGTAGGTAGTCCATAAAATATTCCTATCTTGACTTGGTGCGGTGGCTCACTCACACCTATAATCCTTGCACTTTGGGAGGCTGAGGCAGGAGGATCACTTGAACCCAGGAGTTTGTGGTTGCAGTGAGCTATGATGGCACCACTACATATCAGCCTGGATGATGAAGAAAGAGACCCTATCTTGGAGGGGGGAGGAATTTCCTATCTCCCTTGAATGTACCTCTAACCTACAGTAGCCATCTTGGGACAATTCCTGTGCAAAGACAATATAGTATTCAGTGAGGAGGGGACGTGAGACATGGTCCAAACAAACAGAAGGCTGTACGATATGCCATAAAGAGTGTATAAACTAAGTTTGTCTTCTGGAGATAATTGTTAATGGCATCTTGGAGAAGATAATATGTAAATAGTCACAGGCAAGTAAAAGTAGGGTTTCCTCTAGAGCTCTGTTTTGCAAAGTACATTACTTGGGCCGCTAGTTAAAATATGTATTCCAGGATTCCTCAGGTGGGGCCTGAGAATTTAATTTTTAACAAGCCTCAAAATGATCATCAGTCCATGTAGACAGAACAATGACAGAAGTAAATAAATGATGTATGTCAAGAGTAGGCTATCTACCTGTTCAACCAACCATATTTATTAAGTATCTTATTAAATGTTCTAAATGTTTTGGGTGTGGCTGACTTTTTTTCCCCAAAGAAGATAATTTTAATAGCTGACAGCAGTTTCATCTGCAAGTGTCTTTATGCTATTTAAAAAAGATATTCACCAAAGTAACTTGCAGGATGCTTTGGTGTATATTTTCAGCTCTCCTTGGGTAAGCGGCAGATACTTCTATTAGAAACCCTGAAAGTGAAACAGATCATCCTGGAGCCAATCCCTACTTCCTTGAAGTTGCCCATTGCTATCAGTTGCTACTGGTTGCAGCACACAGACACCAAAGCAAAGCTACATCATGTACAAGCCTTACTGCTGGGGATGCTGATGGGCCCCTTGTATGCCATTATCAATAGCCCAGGTAGGTATCTGGAAATTCTAGGAGTACGTTTGTGCATGTTGCTTGCAAACTGTATGCTTTAGAGTTTACATAAACAGAAAAACACATTGGATTATTACATCCCATTAGTTATATCAGAACTTGTAAATGGGACACCAAAGTATCATTCACTGATTGGTAAATATTTTTGAACACTTAACACTTCCATGTGCCAGGCTTGGCGATGGAGGCCTTAACTCCAATGTAGAGCAGTGAGACGTGCCCCCTTGCCCTGTGGCCTTAATACTTAAACTTGTAAAGCTTGACTTAGTTTTACCAGGTACATTTTGTATAGCATGTTCCCTATCCCATTTTTAACACAACAGCAACATCATAAGTTTACTTAAAATTGTCAATAAGTGAATTGTCTGAATAGAATTTCATTCTATTTTACCAATATAAACATTCATACTTGTGCTGGCTTTTTTAACTAATATTTTTATTCCTTTTTCTCTGCTATGTCAATTAGTACTTAAGCAGTGACATTACAAACTTCTCTTTCTACTAGAGAAATACACAGAGGCAATTTCATCTGCATTTAAATACTAAGTAGAATAAATGCTGAATCACCAGAACACTAATTTCTCTAAGAGAATGTTTTCCTTAAAGATTCTGAATGCTATAATAATACCTAAACATGTATAGTGATTGTCATACTCTAGAACAGTACTATCAAACATGGTAGCTTCTAGTCACACATGGATAAAATTCAAGTTACATTAAAAATTTAGGTTCTCAATCACTAGCCACATTTAAAGTGTTCCACAGTCATATGTGGTTACAAGTTAGACTTCTATATTGGATAGCACAGATATAGAGCATTCCCATCATTGCAGAAAGTTCTGTTTGACAGTGCTGCTCTATAGTTTAATTTCTTAAATGAGTAAGTTAACTGAAAGCATGAAACAGCGTGGACTCCTACAGCACCCAAGTGTGACCCGTAGCTGTTGGAGGAACTGCTGAGCAGCTCAGGCCACTGCTACTTTAAGAAACAGGTTCAGGGTACTTCCTCTCATTGAATAATAAATACAGCATAAGAAAATTCTCAGAGCACAATCCTATAAATTTTTAAGTAAGTCCAGCTGAAGGGGCATGTCAAGGGTCTGTTTCTTTTCTTTTAGGAAATGTGGACCCCGGACCCAGGCAGGCTCAGTGCCTTGCTGCTCGCTAATTGCTAAAAGGTGGGCCTCCTTTTTATTCCTTTCAAATAGGTCCAAATGTTTGGTGAACCCAAGCTCAAACAATCTGCAGAAACATACAGCTAAGCCCACCTAAAATTTCATATTTTTTAGGATTGTTGCTTCTTGCCCCTTATCCTCTACTATGTAAAGAAGCTGATTACTTGCCAAATTCTGAGTCATACTTTAGTTTGCTCCCATAAAACAGATATTAAAATGTGCTTTGAATACATGGGCTGTTTCTTTGTATCACATGCACTACAGCATGATTTCCACAAAAGGAGGTTTAGTGAAAGAGAACAGTGAAGAGAATGATATTTAATAGTCATTTGTATTTTTCACAGACATAGATTTAAGGTTTGGAGATTTTTTTTTTTTTTTTTTTTTTTTTGAGATAGTGTCACTCTGTCGCCCTGGGTAGAGTGCCACGGCGTCGTCATAGCTCACAGCAACCTCAAACTCTTGGGCTCAAGCGATCCTCTTGCCTCAGCCTCCCAAGGGGCTGAGACTACAGGCGCCCACAATAGCTGGCTAGTTGTTTGGAGAATTAAGACAGACATGTTTAAGGTCAGGTAGTGGACCAGTGGAAGAGCTCTTATTTTCGGGGAAAACAGGTTGAATAAAGGTTATCATTAAAAAGGCATTTCAGTATAAATATTCAATTTATACAGCAAGGCATTTACAAAGGCAGAAAAGAAACATTTTAGTTTTAATTAACTTCTTTTCTTTGTGGAATTTGTAGTTTTATATGTGGAGAAAATTAGAAGCTGTTACATTGTTTTTAGAAATACTGTCCTTGAGTTGTTTCTTTATCTAGGTAAGGAAGATCTGCGGAAAGATGGTGCTAAGGTGTTGTATGAAGAGTTCCAAAGAGTGGAGGAGCAGACGCAGCTGAGCAGGAGACTGGATTTAGACACAGCTCACATCTTCTGTCAGTGGCAGTGCTGTCTCCAGATGGGGATGTATCTCAATCAGCTTCTGTCCACTCCTCTCCCAGAGCCAGACCTAACTCGGTAAGCACCATGGGAAACTTTAGTTCAGATGGGTGCACACAAAAGTAAATACAGTACTTCTACTTATATTTTAAATATTTTTTAAATAACTAATCTTAGTATCATTGATCTTGGATCACAATTATAGCTTAAGAGGTGGAAACTGGAAAAATATTAAATTATTTCCATATTCACACAGAATGTTTACATGATTAGATTCATTTTTTAAAAGTTCCTTCAAGTAAAGCACTAATGTAAGGAGGAAGAAAGGTAGTTGCTGGTAGGATACAACTCGTTCCTTCATTTCTTCCATGTTTTTGTTCAAATATCACTTTATAGAGGCTTTTCTATAAAGTACTAAGATAGTACTCTCTGCCACTAGTCACTATACTCCTGTTACTATTATTGTTATTTCTTGCCACCTGGCATATTGTTCACTCATTCACTTAAATATTAAATGCCAACTCTGTGCTGGAGTGTACTAAAAACAACATCATCTCCACTTTCATGGAGCTTTCATTCTAAGTGAGATGACTATACTGCAGGCCTAAGTGGGCTTTATCTAGTGCTTGTTTGGCTAGGCAAGTATGAATAAGGGAAAGGCAGATACTTGACCATGGAGTTTTAACTGGGTAGGATATAAAGAAATGATAGCAGATGGGTGTGGGCTAGTGGAAAAAAAATGGGAGGATCATTTACATCCTGGTTAAGTGTCCATCCAAGAGGTACTAGAAGGGAGGAAGATGTTTAGAAAATGGAATATTCAAGATAATACATATGCTGTGTCTCTCTCCATTCAAATGTAAGCTCTATGGGGTCAGGAACTTGTCTACTTTGTTTACTGTTGTAGCCCTAGTGCCTTCAATACTTTGAATGCTATATGGAGGCATACAAAATATGATGGCAGAGCTTTTGATTCAAGGTGAAAAGCATCATAGCAGTAAACAGTGTTGTTAGTCTATCTCTGGGCCTCATATCTGAGCAAACCCACAGAAGATTAGTTGGCCTTTGACCTCTGGATTCTTTCTTTCCTTTGATAATTTAGGTCTTTCTTGCCTGGATCGTCTCTACATACCACAAATCCTTTAAAAACAAAATAGGAAAAACAAGACCAAACAGTTGTCTTAATAATGAATTATGAGGGGATTCTCTTGCCTCAGCCTCCCAAGTAGTTGGGACTACAGTTGCCCACCGCAATGCCTGGCTATTTTTTTTTTTTTTTTTTTGGTTGTAGTTGTCATTGTTTGGCAGGCCTAGGCTGGGTTCAAACCTGCCAACTCCAGTGTATGTGGCTGGTGCCCTAGCCCCTGAGCTACAGGCACCAAGCCAATAATGAATTATTCTTGCAGCTCAGTATAACTAAGACTTTTTAAACAAAGATTTTTCACTCATTAAGTGATTATCCTACATGGATTACTAAGGTACAAGTTGATCAACTCCAGCCATAAGTCATATATATTAAATTTGTGGATTCTAGTTAATCCCATTTTCTATTATGAAGCAGAGTGTTTTGTTCATATGAATGACCTTGCAAAGGATTCTTTTAACTTTTCTCATACTTTAACAAACTGATTGTCAAGGTCATTTTAAATTCCTTTTCTTAGAAGTGATAAAGAGGCCTGCTCTACTTGGGGCTAGTTACAAAATCACTTTTAAGCATTCATCATTTAATATGTTGATAAAAAGTTTTTAAACATTGGCTCGGCCCCTGTAGCTCAGCAGCTAGGGTGCCAACCACATACACCAGAGCTGGCACATTCGAATCTAGCCCAGGCCTGCCAAACAACAATGACAACTACAACCAAAAAATAGCCAGGCATTGTGGTAGGCACCTGTAGTCCCAGCTACTTGAGAGGCTGAGGCAAGGGAATCATGTAAGCCCAAAAGTTTAAGGTTGCTGTGAGTTGTGACACCACTGCACTCTACCGAAGGTAAAATAGTGAGACTCTTATCTCAAAAAAACAAAAAAGAAAAGTTTTTAAATATCACCAGCCAGGAAGTAATTTTTGTAATAACAACTCAGGTCTGCCCTTCAAGGAACAGCTTATTTTTAAGTAATTTTATAGAAGCAATAGGAGCTTTTTTCAGTGAATTTGTTGAAGCTTTGATAATGACACTTGTTCTACTGTACTGAACCAATACTTTTAACAATATAATTCTTTCTCCCATTGAACAGACTGTACAATGGAAGCCTGGTGCATGGACTATGCCAACAACTGCTAACATCGACTTCTGTGGAAAATCTCCTGAGCATGTGTCCCGAGGCTAAGCAACTTTATGAACATTTATTCAGTGCTATAAGGTCATTTGCTCCTACTGAATTACTCCTGCCAAAAGTTAAATCAAATTCAAAAAAGAGGAGGCAAAAGAAACAGGGTAACAACTGTTCAAAGAACAGAATGGGAACTACCTCACACACCAGGTGTTGGTATGAGGGAAGCAACCGGTTTGGGCTGTTAATGGTTGAAAACTTGGAGGAACATATTGAGGCCTGTCAGCTTGAATAAACTCAGTCTGTGTCAAACTCGATGTGTAATGCTGACTTAAAATTTTTCTCTTATTTCCTTGAAAACAATGCACTTTTTCTTTAGGACTAACTTGTTGGGGATAAATATTGCAGTGGATAATCTGCATTCTGAAGTATTTTGCATTCTGCCTTTAATAAATACCATCTCATTTAAGAAACTTCTGTAATTCTTAAATGTGTTCGAAAGTGTGTTCATACTTTTCTTGTTTCATTTTGGTGAGTTAATGGTGGTATTCTATAACCTTTAAATTACAGCAATGTAACCATCTATGCTTTTTAAAAAAAAAAAAAAACAGAAGTCTTACTTCAATTATTTCCTTTAAGTAAAAACAAGCTATCATTTCAAATTTTTTTCTTAAAGTTTCTTCTTTCTACTTATGGTATGAAAAGTCTGGGCCATCAAAGGTAGAAGTAAGGATGCCAGACAAAATAAATGTCTACTAAAAATAAGTACTGAATAAAAAGACCATGGGTGGATTGATAGGCATTTTAGGCAGATTCCAGGTTTGAAAGAAGTTGAAACTAATAAAGACTCCCACAAAATAAGAAGCAACATCTTGAGCTGCTAGACCTAGAGAATGAGGAAACAATAGGAAGAAATGAGAGTATCAGAGATACGTACAGCAATACCAGACCCAAGCCCTCTTATGCTGTAGGTTTTGACCTATTAATGGAATGTGAAAGTAAGTCATAATCAGCATTTCTTAAATGAAAAAAAATTAAAATGGAAAATATTAAATATGCATATCATGTATTAAGTGGTGTGCAAAATTTATTTCTTACTGTGGATTAGTGCCAAAAAAGTATGAAAGGTGCCACTCTGCAAAATCCAAGAGACTGCTGCAATTATAAATGCTAATTATTGTAAAGGTACTGGCTAGGTCCAAATAAAGAACTTGAAAATAAAAAGTAGAATAAACACATTGGGCAAGATCTGAAAGTATATCCAACCTTCATTTTACTTGTGTTCACACAAATTGTGTTCTCCCTTTTTTCTTTAACTCTCCCACTGGTCTAAGTAATAGCCATAAAGGTGCTATAGGCTGCCATTTTGAACAGGCCTAATATCAGATAATTCTCTACATTTTCTTAGAAGAACAATACTCTCAGAAGAGTACGTCCAATATCAGCCAGCATAAAACACACCTCCCAAGTGTTGACTGGCTTTAGCCATGTACAATAGGCCAAACACAGTGCTGAAGTTTTCAACTGTAAAAACTGCCTTTGTTTCAAGTAAGTGTTCTTGCAAGGAGATTTTTATTATTCTAGGAGTGCATGTGGCTTCTTAGGTTATTTTTATGTCTCCAAAGAGATGGTTATTCGTGGAAAGATCAAGGAAAGAATTGTAATGTGCATCTATTTTCCAGAAGAAATGTGTTTTACCAACAAACAAATTTAATGGGGACCATAAACATGGAAGACTTTTGTTATACCAAAATTCTGTCTTGATTCCAGGAGTCTGAGGCTGATCTAGAAATTCTGTCAATGAATGTCCTATTACCAAGGTTATCTCCAGCACTATTCTTTAAAACCACCAACCTTGTGTGGTAAATAAGTGATTTGACTGGTACCAAACTGGGAGTATGTGGCTACACAGTTTAATTAAAAGACAGCCAATTTATATTAACTATTTTTTTCTTTCATTGAAAGGGTCCTCCTTCAGAACAAAGAAGTCAGGTTCCTTTATATAGTCACTGTACTCAGGGACATTTCCTTGAAATTATCCAATCTTGCTAAAGGAGTTAAATCCATCCACTTTTACTCTCGGTTAAATACACTCAATTAATTCAAGAATGGGGCGGGAGGGTAGAGGGGGCACAATGTAAAGGTATAAACAATACCTAGGTGAAGGCCTCAATCATAACTTGGACTTTACCTAACAAACACAAACAATGTGACCTGATCATATGTACCATTATAGCAGCTATTCCCAATCTGTGGGTCGTGACCCACAGGAACTGTATTAAAAAGCCGTGGCATTAGGAAGGTTAAGAACCACTGCCTTATAGTAATCTGAAATTAAAGGAAAAAGAGTCAGCATACTACCCCAGCGTACATCATCTGCATGGAGGTCACAGCCACTCCACAGGGTATCTAAGGGGGTTCACCAAAGAATGATATAGTGCTGGACATCCCCCAAAGTCATTCTGTTTTAAGCTACTTGGAGAGACAACATACTACCATACTACAGCAGTCTACAGTCACCAGAATGAGGAGAGGTTAAATTGGACCTGGTTTTTGGTCTAGCTTTAATACATGGTAATGAAATTCAGATTAGGTATAGGAGAAAACAGGAATACCTGTGTAGAAACAATGTTGTGTCCCCATATTCCATTTCTAAAATCTAGTTTCCTTAGTTTTCAATCAAGTCTTCAGGTCCTGCTCTTTCTGATTCAGTTCTAGCAAATGAAATATCCTTCGGAAATTTTCTTCAATTAGATGCTCAAAAGTAGCAAAAGGAACTCTAGACAGCTAAGATGAATAAATCTTAGGAATAAAGCTGGAGAGACAAAATCATTTGCTATAATGTAATCATGCTCTGTATTTAGTAGTGATAAAATTATACTTCATATATTTCATACAAGCCCTTTTTGAAACACTTAAAAGTTTAATATACATCCTATCAATATAGTCTTTACATATCTTTCTTGCCAATTATTATAACAGAAGAATTCAAATTAACTGGAATTTTAGAAGAAAAAGACCTTTATAATTAGAAAGGCCTTAGAATCTTTGCCTCCTTTATGTACAAAGTAAACAAATCAATGCCTATGCCTCACTTGCCCTACTGGGAAAATGAAGATTGCAATACTTCAAAATACTGTCTAAAGATAAAAGTGTTTTTTTACACACAGTGCCTGGTTCTAAAAACGTGACAAATGATAGTCTTGTTGTTACATGCATACATGAAAAGCCAAGAGCAAACAATCTGGGAAGAAGAGAGAGTGTGTCAAGTAGCAGAAAGATTTAAGACACCATGAGGCCAGGGTTGCCAAAGGGTAAGGCCAGAATTTCGCAAAGGCAAAGATCAACACTGTCTAATATGGCTAAGAGAAAGACAAGAATATGAGATGCTGAAGCCAAACTGGGAAGAGCAGAGAACTGCCAATGAATTTCAATGCGCAGCTAAGCTCAACCTTAGAAAATACTGAAAAAAAAGATCAGAAGGAATTATCCTATGTTGATACTTCTGTCCCTCTGGCCCTTTTTCCTTTTTTCAAAGTTTTCTGTAGTGTTTCTTAAATTCAACTGGAAAGAGCCCTGGGCATTTTTAAAGGTAGAAAAATCTTCTTGGGAATTTCTTTTCCTGAAATTTGCAGGGTTCTAAAACCTGGTCCTACTCTAACCCTAAAGAAGCCAAGCCCAGTTTTCCCCTTAGTGAGACTTCCAGGTCACTGGATGTTGCTCTGTATCACATGCTACTTGGCTGGCACATCGTGAACCCAAAGCAGTCACCACCAATACCAGGAGAAAAATTTCACTTCCATAAAACGATAAACTCTTACTAATGCCTGACTCCAAATGTGGAGACCTTGTATCTCCAATGAGATAGGTTGGGTTACCTGCTATTTATCTAAATTTATTTCAGACATGACAGCTCAAAATGATCCTGCATCTTGTAGCAGTTTGAAATTAAACACTATTATTTCTGTTGGACAAACTTATTAAAAATATGCTTCCCCCACTTTTAACCACAGCTTTCTGCGCCATACAGGATAAATTGCTTTTGCATTTCTTTCCAGAGGTCTAGATGATGCTAAAAATCAAGTCAGCCAGCTGTAAAAATTTGAGAACCTCATGTACAGAAAGTTTGAAAAATAAAAGACATGATTACAGCAGAGTACATGCCAGTCTCTTAACATGAGACAAATAAATGAATGAGATTAATACATAGGGAAATGTTTCTAGGTAGTTTCGCTAGGTTCAGGTTTCAAGAGAAAACAAATTTCAACTGATTGGCAATGAACATTAAAACACACATGCAATCTCTTCTATGTATCTGTACTAAGTCTTGACCATGTTTTATGTATTTGTTTAGAATAGCTAAGTCTTTCTATTTTTATGTATTTATACATATATAGGTACATAAATATAGTCATCAAGGGATAGCAATATTTTGTCCTGAGAAAATGAGTTGGGAGCATATTTTTTCCTTAAGACCAGGCTGTTAGGATATTTTAGTTTTTACTATTACTGAACTTTGCCTTCTCTAAATAATCAAGTAATTTAGCCTGTTCAAATTAAACCTGCTTCTCTGCATTTATATAACCAATGAGAGGGAAATCACCACTTGTGTACCCAAGAGTGTAGAAGGAAGCAGACTGACAGACTAGACAGGAGCAAGATAAACTCTTGGCAATGGGGAGATAGGACACACAACTCAGATGGGACAGCAGATCAGAACATTCAACTCCTTATGAGAACAAAGAATCTTGATGAGATGGGATCAATAACATGTGGCCATGTCCTCACTGTTGATGATGTTCTGGGAACAGACTTTGTCTACGTAGGAGCCTTTGTAGAGATTCAGGAGTCACAGACAGCAAATCTGCTACCAAATGCATCCATCCCAGAGAAAACATCCTGCTGGGAAAATTGGAGGGTACAAAAAATAGGCACCATTTGCTTCCTTCTTTTTGAATATCTAAATGACTATGTAAAACTTTTTGTAAAGGACCAGGCATTAAGTATGTTAGGTTTTGTGGGCCATCTTGTCTTTACTGCAACTACTCACATTTACTGTTATAGCATGAAAGCAGCAATAAATATATAAAGAAACATGTGTAATTGCATTCTATTTAATTCTACTAGTTGTATTTGTGTTTTAAACTGAATTTGCAAAAACAGGCAGCAAGTAGATTTGAGCTGCACACCATACTGTCTACCAGAAAAATAAATAATAGCTCCATGTAGGTGAGTTGAGGACTAAAATAAATGGTTTTCCTAAATTGTAATACATATAGCTGATTAATGGGCCATCTAGACAAGCTCCCTATAGAAAGACACTTATAAATTCTCATGCAATCCAATTATGCAACCACATAGATGAATGTAAGAAGGAAAACATTCTGATTTGTAGCTTCCTAAAACTGATCTAATAATGCTTAAATGTAGTTTGTCCTATCTTCCTATCAGGCATGCATTTTCTACATAATCACTTAGTTAGGGCACGCTATATCACTCCGAGGATAATGTTTTATAAGATTCACATACAAGCGGTTTCACATAATGTTTTTAAGGTACACACTTAATGAAAAAGAGCAAATGGTCAAGGGATTACAGTACTTTATGACCAGCACCAAATTGTCACTTCTCAACAAACGGGCATATCACTATTACTTATCAGAGGAAAATCTTTATAAAAAATTGCCTTTAGTTCAAAAGCTAGAAAATGAACATCTGGAACTTATGTAGAAATTTTTGGCACTGAGGGCTCACAACACTGAGATGTGCTTTCTACTAAAAGGGTTACTAACAATGTGATTATTGCTTAACAAATAATGCTGACGGAGCAAATGTGGGTGAGAGATGGAAGGAAGTTCTGCTATGCCAGTCATGCAGCCACTATCAAAATGTGGGTCTTTTGCCTGGATATTTTTGTCAATTTGGCCAGAATTGAGCAAAACAAGATAAGAAGAGCAAAGTCTGGTGCGTGCAGTGACCTGAACATGAAACCCTGCCCACTTAGAGCAGCTATACAAGTATAGGCTATTACTATGTATCACATATATTCATGTGTAAACAGCAGGTTTACATTAGAAAAGAATTTCTGAGGAGCAAAACTAATGGCTCAAATAATTATTTTCATGTCTCTCCCCAAACTTTGACACTTTTTTTTTTTAGACAGAGCCTCAAGCTATCCCCCTGGGTAGAGTGCCATGGCATCACACTCACAGCAACCTCCAACTCCTGGGCTCAAGCGAGTCTCCTGCCTCAGCCTCCCAAGTAGCTGGAACTAGAGGCGACTGCCACAATGCCTGGCCATTTTTTTTTTTTTTTTGGTTGCAGCCATCATTGTTGTTTGGTGGGCCCGGGCTGGGGATTCGAACCCGCCACCTTAGGTGTATGTGGCTGGCACCTTAGCCCCTTGAGCCACAGGCGCCGAGCCCAAACTTTGACACTTAAATTTATTCTAAATAAAAAAGAGACTGTATCAATAGTTCTGTCTAAATTTCTCAACAAAGTGACTTGCACTTAAATTTTTAATGCTTTATAAAATCCCAAAATATTATGCCTGAACTTAGTCTGCATTTACTCTTTAGAGTACTTAGTACCACACACACACACACACTTTGGAGCAGAAGTGTCCAGACTTTTGGCTTCTCTGGGCCACAGTGGAAGACGACTTGTTTTTGGGCCAAACATTAAACACACAAACACTAACAAAAGCTGATGAGCAATAAATAAATAAATAAATACGGTTCATGCATAATTTTAATATCCACCACCAAAGATAAGCAGAACAGTCCTCACAAAATCATCCTAATTATGCAGTGGCCCGTTCAGAGAGTCTTTTAAAATTGCCAAGCAGGCCTCAAAATTTTGTGATCACTGATAAAGAAAATGTACATATCTGAGCAATAAGACAGCTTGGGGTTTTTTTGATATTTTTATAAACATAAAGTAGGCAACATAAAACTGGTGGGATGTCTGACATTGTGTTTGAGAAACTAATGCACCAATTGCCGGTTCGACAGAAGTAGTTGCAATTCTCAGTGAGTTCTCAAGATGCTCATCAGATGTTTTGGTTCTAATTTTCTTTTTAATGTGCTTCATTCTTGAAAATAATTGCATGCAAATGTAGATGTTGCCAAAAAGCAATGACATGAAGTAAGGGATATTTGTCTCTGGGAAGACAGGACTTATATGTAAAAGTCCAGTAAAGAGATACGATCAAATTTTTAAGTTTAATGTCAGATTGCAGCTCTGTACTTTCCATTCAAAAACTGACAGGGAACATACTTACGGTCAACTGAAAATTGAGTCACAAATGCACCAAAATATTATTTTTCCAGAAATCTCAAAATCTGTCTGCAAAATCTTGTATTAAATCAAAAAGCAAAGCTGTATACTTTTTGCTGTGTTAAGCCAATGTGTCAAAATGCATAAAATTGTTTGCCTGAATTTGAACTTGACATAATTTCAGTTTTACTCAGAATGCTGTTATAGTTTAGAACACTGTATTGATAAGCTGGTTTTTACTCTAAAGAGACATGTTTAACTCTTTTTAAATGAGCAGTTAAATCCACTAAAAATGCTCAATTTATAAGCCAATTTTCTTTCTCTCTCTTTTTTTTTTTTTTTGAGACAAAGTTTCAAGCTGTCGCCCTGGGTAAGAGTGCCGTGACATCACAGCTCACAGCAACCTCAAACTCTTGGGCTTAAGCAATTCTCTTGCCTCAGCCTCCCAAGGAGCCAAGACTACAGGCACCCACCACAATGCCCAACTATTTTTTGGTTGTAGTTGTCATTGTTTGGCAGGCTGGATTTTAACCCACCAGCTCCGGTGTATGAGGCTTGCGGCCTAGCTGCTGAGCTACAGGCACCAAGCCAGTAAGCCAGTTTTCATTTTCAAGTTTTGGCACAAATTTGATTTTTGAAACCATAAACGACTTGGTACCATGTCACAAATCATAAAATCTTTTCAACATTTGGCTCGACTTAAGCCCTCTTGCTTGCAAAAAGTAAATGATGTCGCCATAGTCAGCATTAATACTTTTAAGGAATTCCTGGGATAGGAGATGATTCAATCCCTTGGTCCTGAAATTCAGTCTTGATGAACATTTGCACGATATTCCATCTTCAGAATTTTTGGTTGTAAATTTTCTTGATGTACTCTGCAATGACACTTCGTCAAACGTGAGTTTGTCTTCTACTGTCTACATTGTCTTCTATTAATTTTACAAGTTCCTCTCTATTACTACCATGGCCGGGTCATCATCCGTGACTATGTCAAATATGTTGACAATGAACAAAGAGAACCACTTAAACATATTTTTTACAGCTTCTTAAATCTCCTGATTTAGTTGGCACTAAAGACATCATTTTTTCAGTGACATTATATTTGTCATCAATACCGTTAATAAAAATGGCAAGTTGTCATATTTGTAGCATCAGTGCTGTCATTCACAGCACTGACGAATAAAATTATCATAAAATTTAGTAGCAGCTTTACACTCTCCACTTTCCTAACTTCTTTCAACAGATTTTTCCAGTTTCTTCAATTCACCTCTCTATAGTCTGAACTATCCCCTTCTTTACAAGGCCAATTATATCTATTGAGCTTTCTATACATTGCTTAATAAACTCACCATCAATAAATGATTTTGATTTTTTTGCTATTAAATATGCTACCACATAACTAGCTTTTACAATGGAATCCCTGTAAGTTGTAACTTTTTAAACAAAAATTGTTAAGTTAGACTTTTTTTTTCAGTTCTTTTATGTCCTTACCATACAATCCTTCATATGCATCAAACTTGGTAGCATGTTTTTGCATAAAATGTGCCTTTTCAAATTATATACTCTCTGAAAACGTGCACAAATTCCCTACAAATTAAGAAAAGTGCCTTACTATTTGCCTCAACAAAAAAAGCAGTCATCTGTCCACTTTTCATTGAACAATCTTCCTTTCATCCGTAATTTTTATTTCTGGGGGTTTTGTTTTCTTCTGAGACATTGTAGAAGCCATGCTAGGTTTAAAAAAAAAAAATAGGTTAGGGGGCCCGGTCACAGTGGCTCATACCTGTAATCTTAAGCACTCTGGGAGACCAAGGCAGGTGGATTGCTTGAGTGCACAGGTTCAAGACCAGCCTGAGACAGAGCAAGATCCCACCTCTAAAAATAGGTGGGCGCTGTGGCAAGCCCCTATAGTCCCAGCTACTTGGGAGGCTGAGAAAAGAGGATAATGTGAGCCCAAGAGTTTGAGGTTGCTGTGAGCTATGATGCCATAGCACTCTACCAAGGGCAACAAAGTGAGACTTTGTCTTCAAAAAAATTAAAAAAAATAAAAAAAGGTAAGGGGCTGTATTTACTTTTATTATAAAAATTAATTGACAGGAAAATAGAAAGCAAGGTTTAGGCCTTTCTACATTTCAGCTTCCAATGCGGGATAAGGCACAGGGTTAATTGTAAAGCATGGTAAGTGATGGGTGAGGCACTGCTGAGGTGTGAAAGTATACTTAATGATCAAGTAAGAATGCTTACCTAACTTCTAAATAACATTAAATGGGATAGGTTGAAATGGCCTTGATAATCACTGCCTCACCAAGTCACTATGAGCACGTGTAACAACTGATGGTGTCAATTTGACTATCTGTGCTCGTAAGATAACACACTGGAAGCTGCAAAGCACCGTAAAACTGAAGCCACACGTGTGTGCAAACTCAGAGTGTATATGTTTATTTTATATGGCACTGTGACACAATGTTGTCATCTACAAAGTTCACACTCAAGAACCGCACAATCAAGTTCCATCAAAAAGTCACAAAAGAATTTCATAATGTTTTAAGTTTATGATTTTGTGTTGAGCTGCAGGTTGGACATCCCTGGCATTTCAACTGGACTTTACAAATAAAGGTAAAAGTTCTGATTTTCAAAATTGGGACAGAGGAAAAAAGATTTAAAGTTCAATGTAACATTATCCAAAATGTCCCAAAATACCTGGAAGCGAATTATGTTAAAGGACTGTTTAGCATTATGAGGCTAGAAAAGTCCAAAGAATCACAAGTAAAATGGGGGGAGGGGGGACACCCCACCCAGTATTGTTTTCTATTCTCCTGCCATAATTACTTGTAGAGCAAGTAGCTATTTTCTAACAATAATGTTATTCATTCATTGAGTTTCTCACACAGCAAACTTCACTCTAAGCTATGCACTTGTTTGATATATATACACATGTACACATACCCATAACATATATACTCTGACCTCTTAAAGTGTCTTACTATAAATACCAAAAATTATTGCTACTAATAATTCAGATCAGTGTGTTAAGTCAGTAACATTAATAACTGATTCTTGAAAGCTCAGTAACAAAGGAGATTGAAATATTCTTATCTTTTACCTCCCTCATTTTGAATTTATACAACTATTTGCTAAGATAATTAAAAGGACTTTAAAAAAAAATCCAATTTTGACAAAGCTGAGTTTACTTATTTTTTTGACACAGGTCTCATTTTGTTGCCTTGGGCAGAGTACTGTGGCATTACAGATCGCAACAACCTCAAACTCTCGGGCTCAGGTGATTCTCTTGCCTCAGCCTCCCAAGTAGCTGGGACTACAGACACCCGCCATACCACCTGGCTATTTTTTAGAGCTGAAGTCTCGCTCTTTGCTCAGGCTGGTTCAAGTCCTGATCTCAGGCAATTCACCTGCCTCGGCCTCCCAGAGTGCTAGGATTATGGGAGTGACCACGCATAGCCCCTACTTCCATGTTTTGCTTTACTTTTATACTTTAAAAAAAAAAAAATTGATGCTTGTAAAGAGAAATTGTTTTTCTACTAGCTTACAATTACTCAACCATGGCTTTAATCAATTCCATGTTTTAGAAACCTCATCTAACCAGTCCACCATAAACTTTGCATTTCAAACAGGACCTGTGTCCCACTAAAGCCTGCCTACCTCAGGTCATTCTCCCAACAGCTCTACTATCTAAGCCAAAGGCCAGAAACTGGTACCTCTTGTTTATTTTCCATTTCCCCTGTCTAGTCCATGTCATCTCCTAGAAGACAGAAACTCCATGCTTTCTTCCATATTGATTACCATGGCTTAATTATCTCTTTACTGCTTAAGCTTTCACCATTTTCTAATTGGTCTCCCTGTCTTCAATCTTTACAAGTGACCCTCCATGATTGTGTCAACCTAAGACAAAAACCCAGACTTGAAATCCTTTAGCATATGCTACCAGACAAGTCAAATGCCTCTGCCTTCACCAGTAGGCTCCTGCCTATCTTTTCTGATTCCTCACATTATAGTTCCTGCCTTAAGTGTGCCAAACTCCTTATGGTTCTCACATGCTCCTTCCAGCCTCTACCAACGCCTCTGCAGAAACTGTGCTGTTGGTTAAGATGCCCTACATTTTTCTTAACTAGAAGGTCCTAGCTTAAAGCTTGAGTCAGATGCCACTACATCCAGGAAATAAAGTTATTTCTTCCCTTCAGCTCTTGTAGTATTTTGGACAGCATTTACACCACTGTACTGGATACATTTCACACTGGTCTTAGAAGTGACTGAGACTTTCTGAAGGCAAGATACTACCTTTATAAATCTTTACAAATATAAACCTACATTTGCAGATAATTTTATCTATATTAATAGCAGGTACCGGTTATGCACTATTTGTTTTTAGCTATAACATAACCAACTCCTGACAACCAAAACCCAAAATAAGATTAAACAAGAATAATAGCCATACCAACTGAGCACAAGGAAGCTTAACTATGAGGATAATCTGTTTGTTCAGTCACATTTCAGTAAGGACTAATACTATCCACACCATGTTTTACTATGCAAATCAGCTACTATTTGGATTATAGGAGCTCAAGTCTAAAAAAGCACTTCAGAGCTTTTCAAATGGCAATGTCAAGTCAAAGTAAACTTCTAGTGAAATGTGTGCTGGATTCACTTTAACCTATGTGAATTCTTAAAATAAATGTGCAAAGATCATGACTAACTTTCTTCAAACAGTTTGTTAAGAATTATATTCCCTGCTCCTCTTGAAGGATAGGGATGCTGTCATTCCCAGCACACTCCAGGTATTAAATAAGTATTTAATGAAAAGATAACCAATTCATCACTTAACTTCTTGGGTAAGAAGTTTTTACACGTGGAAGTAAAAGGCACATGAATTGCCAAGTGACAGAGGCAGAAAGCAAGGTAAAGTTAATTATAGTTTCTAAGTATTATGTTTATTATTTGCTACCAATTCATTTCAGTGGGCAATTGTTTAAGTATGGCCAATACTCGCTTTAATTATGAACTATATGAAAGAGATCAAAACTTAAAGTGATTTATCAAAGACAACCAATGTAGCAGATACACCCTACATGAGTATAAAAGGTTAAAATGAAGTGTTTTATCATTGGGAGGTTGTTACTGCTATAAATAAGGTCTGAATCCTGAAGGAGGAGGGTTTTGGGGGTTGTAACTTTCATTTCATCTATGGGTCATGTAATGCATAGCATAAACATGAGAGAACTCGCTCACCTTTGCTTCTATGTGGCCAGTTTGGATTATTTGGAAATTATCTACCTAACTGGTGAATTATTTCAAGTTCTTTTCTTTTCTTCTCTGATGTTTAACCAGTATGGGGCCTAATAACTTCATAAGGTAGTCCCACAAGGAAAAACATAAAATAAGTCAGTATTGTTAGGGATTCTAGACAGTCCTAGAAATATAAATTGAGGTAAAAAAATTGATACTAGTACATTTAAATCACTGATGTTACTTTGGATTAATATACAATGGAAAATTAAAACCTTTATCAGTATTGTACATTTAATTTCCTTTTAAATCATGGATTCTGTGTTCTATGTATTCTCCCTAGTTTCTGTAGCTTCATCATCCAATCATATGGATAATTTTAGTGCTAAAAGTCCCAACTGGGAGGTTATTAACATCTGAATAAGCAATCATTTTATTATTATAGTTCAAAAATCAAACAAAATGATAGGCACATTTATTTTACATAAGTCATCCTCTGAACCTAAAATGCAAAGTAAAAGATTTACGTGCACTTATATGTACTTCAAGTCTTTGTTAACAAAGAAAATAAAATCATTACACAATTTAAGTATGAGACATCAAGTAACTGATGACGAAGTTGGTTAGACAATGGTGTCCATGTCTATCTAATGATACGGAGCACTGTACATCTTTGTATTCATTCTTAAAGAGTAAAACAGAATAAACTACAGATAGCTCCTTACACTCAACTGTTTCAGTAACAAGGACTCAAAGAGTAGATATTTTCCCTATGAATGATAGTTATTTCAGTGCTAACACTTGCGGTTTAATATTAGATAAAAGCTAAAGAGTGGTTTATCCATAAAGTTTATAAAATACAAAACTCATTAACTTCAAGAAGTAAACCTGTAAGAATGTGAGACCCATTTCTATTTATAGAGAGAAATATTCAACAGGAGAAAATATTTCTGGCTCAAATGTGTTTCATATACAAATTACCTACTTCATAAAGCTTTTATATGAAAATTGAAGACTCTATGCAAAGGAAATCCATCTATTTCTCTAGTACACCCAATGAAACAAGATGAAGGAGGCAGAGAATAAATGGTGGAAGAAGGAAGAGAGACAGACTTAGGGTTGTGCTACAATCTAGGCCAAAGAAGCTACAGATGCACAGATAGCAAGGCCTACAAGGCGTCTCCCATGTGTATCCTGGTTCATAAACTGTTTGGGTTTTAAGTATTGTAGCCTATACTGTCTAAGAAATATCCCCTAAAACACACATAAGAAAGAGTAAATATAATGAAATTCAGTTATTCAACTGAGGTTCTTGGATTTATAGAGAATGACAAAATGATATCAGACAAAGTATATACACATATTAATATAATTTTCTATATTTTTCAAACCAGTTTTAAATGTTTTGACTTTATAACTAAGTGTTAATTACTAACTCTGTGACCCTAACTATAATGCCACTTGATAGCTCTGCGTTAATTCTGCTATACCAAAGATTCATACCAAAAATAAAAATAAAAAATCCAAAAAAACAAAACAACCATTTACACTTAACTAAGAAAAGCAAACATTTACTTCAAATTGCAGTATAGGCTTTTCAATCACAAAAAGAAAGAAAAGAACAGTGATCTGATAGTGGTCACATCCTGTGCAAAAAACATGAGATACAAAAATGGTGCACAAGGTATCTGAGCTGCTTACAATTATAGGAAAAAAGAAATACAGTAGCTGAAATATGGCACTCCTGGGAATCAACTTTTAAGCCATATAGAATGCCTCTGAAGTGATTAAATTTGTGTATTAGTAAGAAAGCCCCACCACCATAAATAGTACAATATTTAAAAATAAAAAAAAAATTTGTATCTATCTAAGATAGATAGTGTATTTGTACTGTTAGACTTCTTTAAGTGCAGACGGTGGTTCAGGTTTTGCCTTTTTTTTTTTTAATTAAATAACTGCCCATAGGCTTTATAAAAGTTCCACTCAATCACGAAAGCCAATTTAAATCAAAGATTATGTTATTAAAGTTGCATAATTTCATTTGGACCGCCAGCAGGTTAAAGTCTCCACTCAAGTCTTTAACATTAATGTTCATTTTTAGTCAACGAAAAGTTATAAAAGTTCCCACATCTTCATTATCCTCTTGAACTTGCCCTTTTAAATGATCCTCAGACTGCAATTCCTAGTTTGCAAATAAAAGAATGCAATATGCATCATACTTCAAGAAAGGACGATGATGTTGAACTAACATGCTTCTGGATGATCTTTTCCCTGCTCCTTTCGACCTTCTTTATAATTTCTGCCACTACGCACACTGATGAGGTGAGACCCAAAAGAAACAACAGATCTGCAAAAGAGAATACGTTGGGTTTTACATTTCTTTGAAACTTATAGTTGCAAAGCTTATTATTTTACATTTTTCTAGCATTTTACCATAGTTTTACAATACATTCTTTTACAACCATTCTGTGAGGTAGACACAATCACTCTGAGTTAAAAATAAAACTAAAAGGTATTAAATAACTTATCCAAAGTCACAAAGCTATGGAAAGGCAGCAGCCAGAACTAAAATCCAAGCCTTCTCCCATGACCTTCCCTGAACCATAAACTATTATGTCTCGCCTTTAACAGTAGTAACACAGCAAGAGGATGCTTAAATAAAAATTTTAATTTTAAAAAGGACTAGTCAAGCATTAGTAAATAATTTGATTGATAATGTCTACCTAAAAACTAAGTATTTTACATTAATATGTTCTATGTCAAAGCCTAAAAGGCTCTGTCTTTACAATAGTATCCACACAATTTCAATTCCTACCACTTAAAAAATTGTAGCTGTTGCCTTAAATCTCCATTTTTTTTTAAAAAAAAGGAAACAATGTGAATATGGAACTAAAATACTGAAATTAAACTAAGGCAATTTTAAGGTCAACTTTATCTTATAGCGAAAGATACAGTGAAGTTTTTATAACTAACTCCTATAAATATCCAAATTAATTTAAGAACTCAAGAATATGTGATATTACCTTGTTATTGAAGAAAGAAAAATATTTTTTAAATAAATTAACATATTTTTGTGAAAAAAAGAATATAGATAGCATTCTCATCAAATACATCATTCCTCATATTTACACAGGAAAATTAATTTTTAAATGTATTGTATCATACATTTAATGCATGGTATGTGAAAGAATACTGTACAATTTCCATGTCACCTTTATAAGACATTCTGCTTTTAGGGTTAGACTGATATTTCATGAAGTTAGAAGGTACAAATGAATGAGAAAGAATAGTGAAATATTAGTTTAACTATGGAAACTTGTAATTTTAAAGAACAATTTGGTTTTCAGTGAGCTTAAATCTAGCTTTCTCTTCATACAAGATGAAAGGGTACATTAAAAAATTATAAAAAATTATTCTACAACAAGTTTTGATATGCTACATTTCAGAATCACCAGATATAAACTTTCTAATAATTGATAAGCTATAAAAAAGAAAAAAAATTTAAAACTCTATAGAGTTAGAATGACTCCCCTGAACTTTCCTTAAACAAAAAAAGTAGCATACTTTTTTTTAAACAAAGTCAGTTACTTCTCTTAATTGCTATTTTAAAAGAATTTTTTATTAGCCCAAATACATTAGATAACACAATTTATCTAAAATACATATGTTATAAAGATAGCATTTTCTTTACCCAGTACACTTAGGCTCTCAGTCTGAAAAACCTTCTGAAGTGGAGGAAAGTAAATAACCAGTAACTGTCCCATAATGGAGCCGAGAACTGCATAGCAAAACATTTTATTACTGCAGAGTCCAATCTCAAACACAGACTTGGTCTGTTGGCAGAGCAGAGAGTTCAATTATTATTCCTTGGTCAAAGAAACAACTTCTTTATTATTATATACACTTTCAATGATTAACAGGCAGTATCACTGCATCATTAAATTCTACAATGTCAATACCATGAAATGTCTTAATTTTAACTATTATTATAAAATAACTCAGATGGAGTAAGGGTAAACATTAAAAATTATCAAGAGATTGCTTTTAAAAAGTTATATTATAGAGATCATAAAAGAAAACTTACTTTAGCATCCCAAACATTAAGAAACTTTGTTATTTTGCTATATTATATATCCATTCATTAAAGTAGATTACCTAAAATTTTATTGAAAAATGAACCTAGTATGTGTGCACTAAAAAATAAAACTACTGGTTCAGCGCCTGTGGCTCAAGCGGCTAAGGCACCAGCCACATACACCGAAGGTGGCGGGTTCAAATCTAGCCTGGGCCTGCCAAACAACAGTGACAGCTGCAAACAAAAAATAGCCGGGCATTGTGGCGGGTGCCTGTAGTCTCAGCTACTTGGGAGGCTGAGGCAGGAGACTTGCTTGAGCCCAGGAGTTGGAGGTTGCTGTGAGCAGTGATGCCATAGCACTCTACCCAGGGGAACAGCTTGAGGCTCTGTCTCCAAAAATAAATAAATAAATAAATAAAACTACTTTCTTGTAAAAAAAAATGAATACTACAACTTCTTCAAAAATAATCTATTGGCTTGGCGTCTGTAGCTCAGCGACGAGGGTGTCAGTCACATATACTGCAGCTGGCAGGTTCAAAGGCCACCACTGAAGTTTGGGCCTGCCAAACAACGACAACTACAACAACAAAAAAAGTAGCCAGGCGTTGCGCTGAGCGCCTGTAGTCCTAGCTACTTTGGGAGGCTGAGGCAAGAGAATCACTTAAACCCAAGAGTTTGAGGCTGCTGTGAGCTGTGATCCCACAGCACTCTACTAAGGGTGACATAGTGAGACTCTGTCTCAAAATAAATAAATAAATAATTATCTATTGCCTCAAAAGAAGCAGGAGGCAAAAAAAATTTATTTAAATTAGTGTAATTCACTATACTTAGAAACATTCTAGCATGGCAAATAGTAATAGATACAGTCAAGGATTCACAAAGTGCCTTAAAATTGAAATGAATACTCATGCCTCAAACAAGTCCTAGTTTTCAAGGACAATGTGTTCTGAAAAATTACCACTGGGGTCTAGTCCATTATTTTCTATCAAAACACTTAGATTAAGTAGTAGCAATTATACCTTAAGATAAAACATGGGAAGAAAAGTAAACTTAAAATGTTCTAAGCTTTGATATACTGACAAGAGATAATGGAAAAAAAATTGATTTACACAAAATCATTCTCATACTTCAAGAAATACTTTCTTCTAAAATGAGAATAGTATCACCTTAACAGAACCCATGATGTTTGTCCTATGCTCAGATAATATTAACCTGAATCTATCTTATACTACAGCTAATAAGATAATGGAAAGAAGAACAAGCAGATGATACAACTTATGATACACTTTGATGTTATAGTAAAACATAAGGCTTATCCCCACCTCACCCCAATAGCCCACCTTCGCTGTGACCAATGGCACATCTATAAAAAGGCTGCATCTGGGGCAATAATCTGTGGCTATAAAAGTAAGCAAAGCTAAAAACCCATAATCTTTGCCTACTTAGTATTAGCAAGTGCTCTACTCAATTGGATGAATAAACTTAATATCACCTAAGCGTACCTGGGATCTGGAACTTAGTGCATTAAACATGTCAAAAAACACAAAGCAGGTGAAGGTCATTGTTGTGTCTCGAGGTGTTATCACATTGTCACGCAGCTGTCAAGAGGAAATAACAAAATGATTTTGTAGTGGCTAAATTTAATAAATAAACACTGTATGCCTTAAAAACATTATTTTCTTTCCACTAGGATGAAACAGCTTTAGTCTAAGGTATGAAACAAAAAAGCTACCTAAATTTCCTATAGATCATGTAGGGAATAGCTATAATGTACATAAGTAAAAAAACCTCATAACTATACATTTATTAGATATTAAAATACTGCCATTATTATATTCTATTATTCCATAGGATTGAAATCGAACTCTTTCAAAAATGTTTCTATCATATTTTTCCCCTCAAAGAGCTCTCTTAACTGCCCAGCCTTCTGTATGAGATACCAAAATAACCAACAACCCTATCCTACAAAATGCATATGAATATAGTAGCTTATTCAATGAATATACCTCACGCCAGAAGACAAATAAAGTCCCACAAACAATGATTATGGATGAAACAAGTATTTTAAGTATCAAGTTTTTAGTCAAAATGCTGTCCTTCCAGTTACGAGGTGGTTTACGAATGACATCTTTATCCACTGGTTCTACTCCAAGGCTTAAAAGCAAACAGAAAAATGAATTAAAAATTTAAGGTCTGGATTTGTTACTTTCACAACCTCATTAACCTAAATTATCCAGAAAATGATTATGGACAAAATGTTGACTCATAAAGAAAATCCTGACCACGATTACTCAAAAATAACCATAGATTTTATCACTAGTTCTCTCCTCTTTTTGGCAATTTATAGGGAATTAACAGTCAACCTTCAAAAAATTGTCCAATTCTATATGCATATAAGTTTACTTATTTCAAATAGGGTATGAAATACCTGACCTACCAACTGAACTTTGAAGTACCTTTCCTATAAGAAGCACTAAACTCGGATGATTTGTGGTAGGAACCAATGACATGTATCACTCAACTGCCCCATTATTATAAAAGAAAATAGATGCTGGTCCCTCAATATTTTCCCAAAGTCTCTAAAAGTAACAATAGAACCTAGGCAATATCACTGACCTCAGAGATTACTCAATTACATCCAATTCTTGGGGGGGGGGGGAGCTTATTTCCTAAGATCAGGAACTGTACCCATCCCCTGATCTACTCTCCACCCAAGGCTAAGCATCTGACAGTGCAGAAGCTCAGATCCACAGCAGGAATGAATATTCAAAGAGAATAAATGATTCGTGCACATCAGAATGTATGTAACAAATATGTTGCTGCAAAGTTTTCCAGAGCCATCAATAAAAAAAGTTTCAAAACTTAATTCCTGTCTTTCCTGTTCAGCATGAACAAACTCTTACCTCTGAGCTGGAGGTCCATCCATAATAATATTGATCCACAAAATCTGCATGGCATTGAGAGGATTAGGAAAGTTCATTAATGTAGCCAGTGAGATTAAAGTTAATGCTGCTATACTCCTGTTGAAAAAGAGAGTCATTTAAAAAACTATCAGCATAGTAAAGCTCCTGATGATTTTATGATACCACTTTTTTAGCATTTAAAAATCTCACGTCACTAACTGTGACAGAGCAATACTGTTACTATACAGTGTAGCCATAAAATTCCTGTATCTCAAGTAACCTATGCTTCACTCATGTGGACATTCTGAAACTAAGAGTATTTTAACAAAGATTTTCAAAATGTTTAGGTAACAAAAGAAAACAGAAAAGATTTTAAAATCTACGTAACAGTTAAGAATTTCAACATTTTTGTAACTACATTTCAACTATACTATATCCTTTTACTTTTCGGAAAAAATAGGATATGACCAATCCCCCTACTTCAGTTATTTCGTGAGCTATCAAATCACATTGTTTTATGTATTTTGATGATGATACAGATACCTAACTATCATATTTAGAACATAATTAGCATGCCATTTTTAATTTCAGAGTACAATTAATTTTCTTTCTGGAAAACTTACATATGACTACCCTCGGAAATACGGAACTTCCCAGGCATCCTGCTTAAGTTTCACTTCCCATACTATTTATCTAAAAGACCCATAGTGAAAATTTTTTTGCAAACTTACGTGCTAAGTTGGAATCTAACAAAATTTTTAATGTTATTGTAAATCCCTTTACCCTCTTCAATTGCAGACCTGAAATTTAAAAAATAAAGATAAAGTAAAAAAGTATCATGTAAAAACAAAGCTGTATCTTACACCAAAAGGCTGCTGAGCTAATTTTGAAAATCAATTTCCAACAATATGACACATGTATCACTAAAAATAATCTATTATTTTCTTCACATAATTAAAATTAGAATATACAAACATTTATTTTAGCAAAGAATTAAAGTCAAGTCTGTAATTCTCATTATAATTTCATTATACAATATTAAAATTCTTATTTTTAAGATATTTCAACACTAAAATCATACGCTGTTTCTCTACACAAGAGACAATAATACTACACATTTATAAAATGTGATCTTTACCCCTCTAAGTTCATTTTTCTTACAGGTATAAGATGCAAGGTAAAGGGTCAAATTAATGTATGTCAGAAATCAAATGGCACTGATATAAAACTCAGGCTATCTGTTGCTCCTCCACACAAGTAGATAGTATGTTGTAGAGGAATTAAAGGACATGGTTTACAAAGATTCAAATAAATTCTCTCATTCATTTGGTTAGAACAATTTGTCTTTCTTAGGCAACTTCCCTTTTCTGCTAAGATTTTTATATAATATCTAACACTGGAAAGAAAAAAGGCAAAACTTATATACTTGAAAGAATCTGGTAAATATCCTGATTCCTGAGCTCCCAAATGCTTCACTTTAGTTGCAATGGAGTAATAAAGCACCCTAGCATATGTAATTAGAATTTATCACTAAACTAAGATTCAGGTCATCCAAAAGGTTGTCATAGAAAAAAAACACAATGCACAAGATCCACACCTGAACACTGTGAAACTGATACCACCAGGTATTACATTGGAATCTTAAATCAATTAGAAATTGTGGGTGAAACAAACCTATTCAAACTTAATAAATTATACCATGAAATGAGGACCATATGCATCACTACTGATATAAGAAAACAGGTATGGAAATAAACTTGACAATTTCTAATACTTATTGTAAGACCATTCTAACGTAATTAAAGTATTCATAAATTAGTTTCACAGTTGTACCACCACACTATTGCCCAGAAATATGTGACATATGGCTGGCACTCAGGAAGGTTTTTTTGTTTTTGTTTTTTGAGACAGAGTCTTATTTTTTGAGACAGAGACTCGGTAGTGTGCCATGGCTGGCATTATAGCTCACAGCTTGCTCAAGGGATTCTCTTGTCCCAGCCTCCCAAGTAGCTGGGATTATAGGTGCCCACCACAACACCTGGCTATTTTTTTAGAGTGCAGGTCTCACACTTGCTCAGGCTAGTCTCGAACCAGTGAGCTCAGGCAATCTACTTGCCTCAGCCTCCCAGAATGCTAGGACTATAGGTGTGAGCCACCACACCAGATCAGGAAATATTTCTTAATGAAATGGTCCTGCCATTTATTATGCCTGTCCAGAACTATATACTAGGCCATAAAATAAGATCAATTAATTTAGAATCACAGTTTAGTTTACCTAATTTACTGCTAATTCCTTTCCAGTTGAATTGTCTGGGAATGGAGTTTAGGAAAAGATAAGGGAAGACTCTCATATGCATTCACTGAAACAAAACTTACATTATAGTTTGGAAATCATCATCTACCAGGATCATGTCTGCTGCCTCTTTGCAAACATCTGTGCCAGTCTGGCCCATTGCGACTCCAATGTCCGCAGCCTTTAAAGCAACTGCATCATTTACCCCGTCTCCTGTCATGGCTACAACTGAACCATTCTTCTGTAAAGACTGGAATACAGCAGAGGTAAGAGGTAAGAATTCTGATAAAAAATATTGCTTCCATAAAGACAAAGGGATAACTAAATCCTCCCAATTTGGGGAGGGGGGACAGGGTCTTGTTCTATCACCCAGGCTGGAGTAAAGTAGTATGATCACTGCTTACTGCAGCCTTGAATTCCTGGGCTCAAGCAATCCTCTAGCTCTAGTCTGCTGAGTAGCTAGAACTACAAGTATGTAACACTACACTTGGCTAATTGATTCCTTTTTCACGTATAATTAAAATTATTTAGAAACCTCAATGGAGGTTGAGATCTGGGAAGACTGTATGTCTGAAGTCTCATCTTCAGTCTGATTCTCAACTAGAGGCCATTTTGTCTCCCAGGGACACCTGTCAGTATTTGGAGATATTTTTGATTGTCATGAGTTAGGGAATGCCTCTGCCATCTATAGGGCAGGGGTAGGCCAAGATTATTATCAAATATTCTACAACACACAAAATAGCCATTCATAACAAAGACTTATCCAATTCAAAATATCAATAGTCCTAAAGCTGAGACACTCTGAACTATACAATGGCTGGCTATTGTGATTAACAACTTAGTCTATAATCGCTGGACACTTTATTAGTTGGTTTATATGTATGTATATAATTAATATAAATAATCATAACCTTTTAAATACTGTTCACACTCTCGTAACATTGTTTTCTTGCTGTATTCATTTAGTTTCTAACTAGTTACCACTTGTGAGAACATAATTTTATACTGTCCACTTAAAGAAGGCTGTATTTGCAAATATTTTATTAAAATTTTCTTCTACACATCGGTATAGCAACTAAATTCTCCATTAGTGTTTCCAAGTCATGCTCTTTAAAAAAAAATAAAAACCTGTTTTGCTTCACAATACTTCTGATATTCCTTGCAGTGCAAATATAAAAGACAAAGTTGCAGCATTTTGTATGCAAAAATAAAACAATCTGATTCTTAGATACCCACCTTAATAATTTTCATCTTGTGCCTTGGGCTTGCTCTGTAAAATACTGCAACCTGTTAAAATACAGGATATAATAAAAATCTTCAATATTAAGAAATATCAGAATGACCCATGCACTCACAACAATGATATTTTTGTCCATTTAAGCTCTATTTGATTTGCCACAGATTAAAGCTCAAGCAAGATACTATGTTTATTAAGACACTCATCTATCTGACAAGGTCATTTCAAACTTTACCAAAGGTTACCATAGGGAATACACAATTCAAACAAGTTATCCAATTTATATTACTTGTAAACTCTGAAGACAAAACAGTCTACTGTTGAAATGTTTCAGAGAAGGACAAAGGAAAAATTCTCTTGCAACAGTTTCCTCATGACACTGGCTTAGAACTAAAATAAGCTTTTCCCTTTGTTCTGTCTTCAGGGGAAATAAAGAACAGCGGTTTCTGAACAAAAGAGATTTTGGTTTTGCAGTGTCAAGTGTCTGTTTATTCTCTTTAGTTAAAAACTCTTCAGCCTCCTTTCCACTGTACCTCCAAACTGCTTACATGCTCTTATCTTTCCAAAGTACTTATTTAATCCCTTTTTAATGAACCTCATCTCTTGTTCTCCTGAAATCCTTACACTGTGTCCCCAAAGTCAGCCACCACTAAAATCTCCTTTATCTATGCCTCTTTCACCTTGCCCTAACCTGGTATTTCCACAAAACACTGCCATGCCTACAGCCCTCTTGCAGACTAACACCAGAGAAGTCTAGGACGTGAGTGGGGGGACAATGTGTTCTCCATTCGCCCTTCATAAAACCTCAGTTTTGAATGCCCGGAGAAACTGCATTTTCCATTAGCGGGCATTCACTGCTCCAGAAGTCATAACCTCTCATTTCAAAACAATTTTTAACTTCTGTCTCACTGTTACTCTAACAGTACTTACAAGTCATGGTGATTTGAACACCCACCTACTACACCATTCTCTTTCCTACTATCCTAGTGGATTAGTTTGTATTAGTTTTCTCTCCTCAAACCTCCAATCTATTCCTTTTCTCCAGCCTTGCTCTCAGCTGACCACCTCGTTTCCTACTTCAGAGAAAAAAGCATCAGGACAGAATTTCCACAATTCCCATCACCTGGTATCTATATCCTGGCACTGTCTTCCTCTCATTTTACTACAGATGAACCATATATACTCCTACTGCACATCAAATATTCTCCCTTCTTACCTATTCAAAATCTTGATTCCATTACTCCAGAAATCCACTGACCACATCAAATTTGTTTCTCGTTACTGCATCATTACCATCAGCATACAAACATGTTATTCCTTCCATTTAAAAAAGAATGAAAAATCCTCCCCATTTCAGCTGTCACCCTACCTTTCCCCTTTTTCTACTTTTTTTTTTTGAGACAGAGTCTCAAGCTGTCATCCTGGGTAGAGTGTCATAGCATCACAGCTCACAGCAACCTCCAACTCTTGGGCTTAAGTGATTCTCTTGCTTCAGCCTCCCAAGTAGCTGGGATTACAGGTGCCCACCACAACGCCTGGCTAGTTTTTGGTTGTAGTTGTTGTTTTGGCGGGCCCGGGCTGGATTCGAACCCACCAGCTCTGGTGTATGTGGCTGGTGCCTTAGCTGCTTGAGCTACAGGTGCCAAGCCAAATTTTATTTTTTAATGGAAGGAAAGACAGCATGTCTATAAGCTGGTGGTAAGTGTGGCAGCAAGGGAAAAACGTTGATACAGTAGAGAATTTTTGGAGCAAGACTCCTTAGACAGCTGCCTATCTTTCACATCTCTCGTCTGCTTTTTTGGGTGCTCTTTAGCACATCTAACATAATTTACATGTGCATTTTTCTTAAAACATAAGCTCTATAAAGGCAGAGATTTTTGCCCTGTACCTCTTATGCTCTATATAAACATGTAAAGCCACCATAAAGACTATTCCTAACTTCTCTCCATTTAACAAAGCTCTAAAACTAATGATTATTTTCTTAAGTAAAAAACTCAGTTGAACTATAACATTACATTACTGATTATCCTTAGGTTCTCTAGGTGCCAAGAATCTAGGTGCCATAACTCATATTTGGACAGTACTGTTCCTTTTGACACATTTAACTGTCACATGAATTGTATTTAACTCATGCTAGTTTTGAGCCCAGGGCCTCATCAAACTGTGAAACCTCTGCTCACTGTTTTCACTGTCAATCGACACATCTCCCCACTCCCACCTCTTGTTGCCCTGCTCAGCAGGCCCGCCCAACTGCACTACACCTGATAGACTGTGTTCTCTGATCACCATAAATTCCAACTGCGTATTTCCCCTTGCATGTCTGCATGATGGCTCTTTCAGCAAAATCCATATGACAATACGTGACATCATGACATTGTTGCACATAGAGGGTATGATTCATCCAGGACATCCCAAGGTCAACTCCAGACACAACTAAACACTTGTGGAATGACAAGACTCAATTATCAGAAACAAATTCAGTAACTCATGCACAGAAAACAAAAAATAACAATTTTTTCATTAGGTTGGAAAGGATCATTTTGTTTTTGAAGTTTTTATTCTATTTTCACAACAAAACACTGTGGCCCCAAGGGAAAAAAAAGGGTGGCAGTCAATGTGTTAAAAAAGTTCAGAAAATACATTCAGAAGCTCTTTTAGTCAATCTTTCAAAAGGACTGAGCTACAAATATATTCAAAATACACTGGTAACCTTCTAAGTGAAAAATTCTGATTATTGCAGAAATTAACTTTGTAGCATACAACACTGAAATTTAAGACTATTTAGCAAAAACTACCAATTTTATAGAATAAATAAAAGGTTAATTACATATATCCAAGCTTTTCAGAGTAAAATTTTACCTTTCTTCCACATAATTAATCTTTGAACCACTGCAAATCATTCCTTTATAGCCACTGTGGGTTATCACTGACAATGATACTAAGAATGACAAGGTATGTTTCTCTGTATAATAAACAACTTAGCAAGTACCCAGCATACCTATTACTTAAGATCTTAGCATTTCAAAGATTTCTTTTTCTTTATTTCAAAATATTAAGGGGTTCAAATATTTTAGGTTACATGATGATTTTTGTAAGTCCTGGCTCTGAGTGTGCTCATCACTCAAATAGTGTTCACAGTACTCATTAAGTTGGGTTATTCCCCTCCTCCCCTGTTCCTTTTCAGAATTTTACTTTCCTCTACACACGTGTGCTCATCATCAGTTAGTTCCAATTTAATAGTGAGTACCTGAGTTTGCTTTTCCATTCTTAAGATACTTCACTGAGAAGAATGGTCTCCAGTTTCATCCAGACTGTTGCAAAAGGTACTAATTCATCTTATGTATAGGTGACTAGTACACCACGATGGTGTACATATGCAGTACCATACAGCTCAGGGCAAAGAGAAGCGAGAGCTAAGCTCGGAACACTCAGTAATCATAAGAAACATCTGTAACACCTCAGTAATAGGACACCTTGGTGATAAGGGCATGGGGAAGGGTTTCAGCTCTCAACACAAGAACACGAGAGCTCATGAGGCAGTCTCTACGCCTGTGGTGCTAAGAGCCACGAGATTGCATCTATAAAAAGCTGCAAGAGAAGGCAGTCAGAGAGAATGCATGCTACTCTTTCACGGACACACTCTTGACTCTTTAGCTCAGGGGTCCTCAAACTTTTTAAACAGGGAGCCAGTTAACTGTTGGAGGGCAGGACTGCGGGCCCCAGGATGAGTCGGCTGCTAAGCAGGACAGGCAGCAGTGGCAAAAACACCCTACGGGCCAGATAAATGTCCTAGGTGGGCTGCATGTGGCCCATGGGCCATAGTTTGAGGACGCCTGCTAGCTTTCCCTACCCACAAAATGCCTGCACAGCATCTCTCTACGCAAGACTGCTAAGATTCATTCTCTTAATAAGACTGCTTCTCTAACTCAAATACTGTCTCTCTCTCTCTCTCCCCTGTTCTGTTAAGGCAAAAAGGCCTAAGGCATTTAAGGGTAATTGTTTCCAAGCGAGATAATAACAAAGCAGTCTGTGGCCGGACCATAGATAGCTGGGCCAGAGACCTGGCCAGTCCCAGGCCCTGACAAGTGGCACTCCAGATGGGACCCAATATGCATATATCATATGAATCATATCATATCATTAACCCACTCTTGAATTGATGGGCACATGGGTTGATTTCTCATCTGTGCAACTGCAAATTGTGCTGCAATAAACATTTGAGCATAGGTGCTTTTTTTTTTTTTTGAGACAGTCTCATTATGTCACCCTCAGTAGAGAGCTGTGGCATCACAGCTCACGGCAACCTCAAACTCAAATTGGGCTTAAGGGATTCTCTTGCCTCAGCCTCCCAAGTAGCTGAGACTATAGGCACCCACCACAACACCCAGCTAGAGTGCAGGTGCTTTTTGATAAAATTACTTATTTTCCTTTGGGTAAATATCCAGTAGTGGGATTGCTGGATTGAATGGTAGGTATACTTTCAGTTCTCTGAGGAATCTCCATGCTGTTTTCTATAGAGGTTATAATAATTTGCAGTCCCACCAACAATGTATCAACTCAAAGATTTTGATGGCAACTGAAAAATAAAAGGGGCCACTTGGAGACTAAGCAGATCCCAAGAAAAGCCAAAGACTATTTGTTCTTTTGCATGGAGTAGACAACAAATTAATTAATTAATTTATTTATTTATTTATTTATTGCAGTTTTTGGCTGGGGCCAGGTTTGAACCCGCCACCTCCAGTATATGGGGCCAGCACCCTACTTCTTTGAGCCACAGGCGCTTCTGTCACAATAAATTTAGTTTTAAAGCACCAGAATGAGACTGGGCATGGTGGCTCACACCTGTAATCCTAGCACTCTGGGAGGCTGATGCAGGTGGACTGCCTAGGCTCACAGGTTCCAGGACAGCCTGAGCAAGAGCAAGACCTTGTGACTAAAAATAGCCGGGCATTGTGGTAGGTGCCTGTAGTCCCAGCTACTTGGGAGGCTGAAACAAGAGAATCACTTAAGCCTAAGAGTTTGAGGTGGCTGTGAGCTGTGATGCCACCGCATTTTATCAGGGGCAAGAAAGTAAGACTCTGTCTCAAAAACAAACAAAAAAAAGCACCAGAATTAGGGCAATCTTGTCGAGTAAAAATATTAATATTTAATGAACACAAAATTATGACCTAAAGAAATCAGATCCCAAACCAAATAAACAAACACCAGAAATTACTAAAAATTAAAATATCAGGGCAGCACCTGTGGCTCAGTGAGTAGGGCACTGGCCCCATATACCAAGGGTGGCGAACCCAGCCCTGGCCAAACTGCAACAAAAAATAGCCAGGCACTGTGGCGGGCACCTGTAGTCCCAGCTACTTGGGAAGCTGAGGAAAGAGAATCACCTACACCCAAGAGCTGATGGTTGCTGTGAGCTGTGATGCCACGGCACTCCTACCAAGGGCGATGAAAGGAGACTGTCTCAAAAAAATAAAATATCAAAGAGCATAAACTTGGGGATAATTGATTTTTTTTCTGTATTAACAATCTTATCTGTTTCTCTACCTAGAAAAGGGACTCTGGGTGGAAGAGATAAGAACACAACACAATCACTACAGTTTCTGAGCAGGAAGGAAGAAGACAGGAGCAGACCAGGATGGTGAGGGAACAGTGGGGAAGCGGCAGAAATATGTCAGCACAGGAAAGAATACAGAGAACAATGTAGAGAGAGAAAATATAAAAACCATCAAAGAATGAAAAACAAGGCCAGTATTTTGAGAAGGAATCTGCAAGGGAATTCTTCTTTTCTCATGGTTGTTTCTTTCCAGTGGCACATTTTTGGTCAGCATTCAAAGTTCCTTTGACTAAGATTAACAAAGTGTGCTAGGGGAAAGAAAGTTAATGTAAAGAAGAAAGGAAAATATTAAAGGAGAGGTTAATTTTAAAAGGCGTTTTTGGTGTTAGAATAACCTGGTAACAGTCCTCAAATCTAGGAGAAATTAAAAGGCATATGCTATACTGAAGAAAAAGCAAGTAATTGAAATAAAGATTTAAAACTTACTAAAAATTAGATAATACATAAATTAGGATAATACTATAGGAACTTGGATAATAGATGCAGTGGAAATACAAATGGAGGTATTGCTGTAAAACTCGGAAAAGAAGGAATGAAGGTACCTATTTCTATCATTGAAAGATGTAAAAAAAAAAAAAATGAAAAGAAATATATTTCTATATTTTTCTTCACAGAAAAGTTTCTCTGAAGAAAAATGTACAAATCATAAACAGAAAACACTGAGAACCCCCAGATGTACTTCATAAATAAGCAAAAGTCACTTTCCATACTACTTTTTAATTGGCTCAGTGTCAAAATACATAGCAATGTTGGGAGATCTGGGATGTGTTCCAAAGAATTATAGAAAAGGAAAGCTGAAAAACATTTCAATAAGGGGCAGGATTAATATGATTTTAGTATACATGGGAGAACCTCTGCAAGCCAGTGACTTACAACAAAAGTTTTTATTTGTAACACTAATAGAAAAAAAGCTATACAAACTGATCTGAGGCAAAAGCAGAAGACCAAGTATACATGCTGGCTGGAAGAGAGTTACCTGAACAGAAGATGAAGTGAGGAAAAAGAAAACGTGGTGGGGTGGAAGCAGTCCTGCTAAGATCAAAAGACATAAAAAATTCCGTAATAATATACGGGAAAGACTCAAGTATCAGAATACCTACACATGAAATACCTGCAAGGAAGCCCTGGTATTTATGGAATTCCTCTTGAAAGACAGATGAATTTAAGCAATTCAGTGAGTCTCTGACAAAGCCTAGGTTTTATTTTTGTTTTAGTTTCTTTGAAATAGGACCAGGGTACTGCCATAAACACTCTATTTGGGAAAGAATGACGACATAATTTGCCCAGGCTGACACTGTAATTTGTAATTTGCTTTCTCTTTTCTCTAACTACTTTTAGGTTGGTTTCCAGAGTTCACTAGCATTTTTATCAGAGTCAGAGGAAGAACTCAAGAAACCAAACACAAAGCAATTTTAAATCTGTCATTTTTCAAGAACCTTAACATCTCTGGGAAAAGGCTGAATGAAGGTATAATAAGAAAATGTTGGCTCGGCGCCTGTGGCTCAAGCGGCTAAGGCGCCAGCCACATACACCTAAGGTGGCAGGTTCAAATCCCCAGCCTGGGCCCGCCAAACAACAATGATGGCTGCAACCAAAAAAATGGCCAGGCGTTGTGGCGGGCGCCTGTAGTCCCAGCTACTTGGGAGGCTGAGGCAGGAGACTCGCTTGAGCCCAGGAGTTGGAGGCTGCTGTGAGCTGCGATGCCATGGCACTCTACCCAGGGGGACAGCTTGAGGCTCTGTCTCAAAAAAAAAAAAAAAAAAAAAAAGAAAATGTTTAAAACTGTAGATTTTAGGTATATTTACTAATGTATACTCTACCCCTTAGCGGATCCAATATGGGATTTACTTTTTCAAAAATAAACATCAGGAAGAAACTACAGGCCGTTCCCAAGTTATAAACATCCAACTGACACTATGACACACTCACAAATGGAGGCTATTACAGTTAATAATAAGTAAATATACCTGTTCCAACTTGCATACAAATTTAATTTAAGAATAACCTACAGACTATACAGTTTGTTACCCACAGACTGCCTATATACTGTGAAAATGGGACCTGCACCCCAAACAAAGGGGGAAAAACCCTTATCCAATGAAATATATAACAATCTGTAGCAAACCCTTATCCAATTGAAATATGTTAACAATCTGTAGCAAAGCAAATACCCACACTGCCATGACAGCTCTGAAAATGGGTTTGGATGGTAATTCAGAAAGACACAATAACAAAGCCATAATCCCGAATGTTAAAATCCCAAAAGGTCACAATCTTTGAAGAAGATTTTAGAAGTCTAAAATTCCTAATGCCTAAGGTCCTGAAAACGACAATCACAGGATGGGAAAATTTTAATAGAGAATGTTTATGTAGGTGTATATCAAATCCTAGAAGAATTTCAGAAAGAAATCAAATCTTAGAAGAATTTCAGAAAGAGCAGCACCATACAGAAAATAAATGTTACTCTATTTTCCAAGGAGAGCCATGTCCTAAAAGAAAAAAAAACAGGTACTCATCATGGTGCAAGACTTCAAACTATAGTTAATGATTGTGGCACAAAGTCACCAGCAATCATGGACTAATTTCCGTATAAATCTCCATAATCTATCCCTCTAATATACTTTTTCATATGTCAGATTTTCTTTTTAGTTTTTTTCTGGTTTGGGGTTCAGGACTGTTTCCTTTGGGATTATTACTGCCTCCCTCAGAAAACAGCATTCATGAATGATTAGAGCTTAAGAAAAAAACAAGGATGAGCAAAATAGTTCATTTCAACTAGTAATCATATTCAAAATCAAACTGCTTGGTAGAGGACAAGGAAAGTGGGCTGGAAGTCTAGGGACTTAATGCTACCATATGCATTTCAAAGCACAGCCTATGAAAATATAAACAGATGGCTTTTCAGAGGACAATTCAGTAATACATGTTAAGAGCCTTACAAATCTGTTGATCACTGGAATTCAATCATTTCACATGCAGGAATTTAGTCTATAGACATAATCAGAGATAGGCACAAAGTCTTAGGTACAATAATCAAGGACACAGCAAACAACAGATGAACTTGGGAGTCACAAAGACCTGTGTTCCAGTCACAGTCTCCAACTCACTAGCTCTACTAGCCATGTCTCCTTAAGAACTCTGGGCCTCAACTTCCTCATCAATAAAAATGGGTTGCCTAAGTTTATTACAAAAGTAAACACACTCTCACGGTATGATCTACTTCAGTAATTGTGCTTCTTCATATTTACCCAAATGAGTTGAAAACTTATATTTACCATACACGCATGTTTAGAACAGCCTTATTTATAATTGCCAAACCTGAAAGGTGGTATCAAGATGACCCTCAAAAGGTGAAAGTTAAACTGTAGTACATTCATACAATCGAATATTATTTAGCACTTAAAAGAAACAAACTACCAAGTCAGGAAAAGACATAATGGCACCTTATTTTACTACTGCTTAGTAAAAATAACCAATCTCCAACTATAGATCTGTGACATTCTGGAAAACTACAGATAGTAAAAAGATCAGTAGTTGTCAGAGATTCAAGAGAAAGTGGGGAAAACTAAAAAAATGGACCACAAAATTTTGGGTGCAACAAAACTACTCTACATGAAATTCTGTGTCGTTATGCATTTGTGAAAATTCCTAGAAATATACAACACAAAAACAAAACCTTAACATAAACTATGAAGTATAAGAATGTATTAATAAAAAAAATAACAAAAACAAAATTAAAAAACAAAAAGAACGTATCAATACTGGTTCATTAATTTGCAATGTGCATACTACACTAACGCAAAGTATTAATATAAGAGGAAACTAAGAGTAAAGGGTAGAGATGGGGTGGCAATTACCTGTGCTCAATTATGTTGTAAATCTAACATTGTGCTAAAAAAAGGCTTAATTATTGAAATTTTTATAATGAGATTGCCTGTCATTTATAATGTGGAGATATGGAGTAAATTAGATACTGTATGTAATACACTAATTGTCTGGCACATGGTAAATGGTTGCTAAAGTATTATTTACAATAGTAAAAAATGGCAGTAAATAGTAGTAAAAAAAATGGCAGTAGTAAAAAAAATGGCAGTAAATAGTAAATGGCAGCTTTAATTCCATCAAGAAAATGGTCATATAACCATATATAAATACGTTGTGTGTTTA
Organism: Otolemur garnettii; assembly: GCF_000181295.1. NCBI lineage: Eukaryota > Metazoa > Chordata > Mammalia > Primates > Galagidae > Otolemur > Otolemur garnettii. Next base: position 31,798,302 of record NW_003852397.1, read on the forward strand.
TACATGTGTGTTATATACACATGGTATATGCAAGCAAAATACTGTGAGGCATTCAAAATCTGTTTTCTAACTATAATATGATTTCAGAAACGCCAAAATTATATAAAATGAATGTTCAGGATTATAACACTATAAAGTACCAACCACGTTTTGTTAAACACATTTTTTGTTTTTTAAATCATAATACACTAAATCTTATCCTGGATGCTCTACAGATGACAACCTTTGAGTTTCCAAGTTAGTTTGCAGGCAGCTTGCACTGTAACTCTTACTTTTCCTATATTTTTTTACTTTTCTGTAATGAACAAGTACATGAGTAAATTTTCTAAACAGAAAGAAAGTGTTATAAAAAGACAAGGCTTGAATTAAAATACGACATGTTCTAACTTGTTCTCAATGTGGGAGCTAAAAAATTTGATCCATGGAGGTAAAGAGTAAAAAGACAGGTTAACAGAATCAGGGAAGGCTGAGTTGAGAGAGAGTAGGATGAAGGAAGTGGGTTAAAAAGTACAAACATACAGTTAGATAAAAGAAAGAAACACAATGTTTGTTAACAGAGTAGGATGAGTATACTTCACAGAACTGTACTATACTTGGATGATAAACACCCTACAGTCCCTGACTTGATCACTATGCACTGTATACCTGTAACAAAATTTTTCATATACCCCATAAATTTGTGCAAATGAAAAAAATAAGAAAGAATAAGGCCTTTCAGTCTAAAAGGGTTTGGTTTAGGCCTACCTTTGGTACTATTTGTGAAAGCTGCTGGACATCCATTGCATCTATTTCTTCTCCAGAGACTGACTGGGAATTTTTGGAATACAATCCCAGACGACTGGCTGAAGTGAAAGAGAGAGGAAAGGAAATTAGCCAAATTGTTTTACTTGATGAGCTGACCATAGCTAGCAACATAATGCTCACTTATCTATTCTTTTAAAATATAAAATGTCTTAATATCAAGGAACCACAAGACCAATTACTTGTAAGACAAATCTACCTGAATTAGGAGTAAGTCTGGAATTTTCTGTTTGTTTCATTTTTGTTTAAATTTAAAAATAGAGTTTACACTATTTAAGCTAGCACACCTAAGAGCTGAAACTAAGCCAATCAAGTCTTCTCAGCAGCTCAATTTTAATGAAGATGAGAGTGTATTTTAAGTAGAGCATCCAAAGCTAGACAAAATGGTGGTAGATCTATGGTACTCATGTAGTTGTATGTAAATGAAAGTAAACATCAAAAAGTTATTCTCACAACAATATTATGTTTCTTGTGAACTACTCTTCGATAAAGTTTGAAACTCCAGACCCAGCCCCTATTCAAATTAATAAAATAAGAATTAATGGAATTTGGCAAACTGTTAAATTTATCAATGTAAATTATAATACAAAGGCTCTGAGAGATTAACTTTCATTTTCTTTTTTTCCCTACTCATACTGTACTTAAGGAACTCTTAAATAGCACTGTTATGAGGAGACAACAAATATGTATAATAAGCTACTTTCTTTCAAATTCTAGAAAAGTCTCCTTTAAAAATTAAAAAGTTGAGGGCAGCACCTATGGCTCAAAGGAGTAGGGTGCCAGTCCCATATGCCAGAGGTGGCAGGTTTAAAACCCAGCCCTGGCCAAAAACTGTAAAAAAAAAAAAAAAATTTTTAAAGTTGAAAGGAAAAACTGAATTTCATGTTTCCTTTCATATTCATGATCTGAATGTGCTTTTATCTGTCAGCACGGTGCATTATAAAGTTAAAAATAATCAATTATCCTTCTGTGTACAATATATAAGCTTTCATCATGATTTATTAGTATTTATTACTTAATTACTTATTAGTAATAAGTATTTTATTAGAGGTATATTTTTCATTAACAGTTATTACTTTTTAAACTATAATAATCAATTTTTGCCTACAATTATATATCAAAAACAAAGGAAGCAGTCTAGTTATACCGATTGCAACTGCAGTCTCCTGTGAATCTCCAGTAATCATTTTTATCGATACTCCTGAGGCAATAAGTGTTGTAACAGCTTCTTTCACTCCAGTTCTAGGAGGATCAATGATTCCTACCAAGCCAAGAAATGACAGCTGTCCCAGTTCAGGACCAGAAGCTAAAGCAAGAACTTAGGAAAAAACAAAATCAGAAAAAGAAAATGTGAGTTACAGAAACCTTAGAATTCAGTTGATAATCTGGAAATAATACCCCTTCACAAATAAATCACTTTTAGACTACAGTGTTATTTGTAGTTATTATACAACCTTTAAAAATCAAAATTATCACATGCCAAGAGGTTGTAGCTTAATGGTTCTGGATATGAGGTTGCTTTAAGCTATTAAAAAAAAAAAAAATGGCTGGGCACGATGGCTTACGCTGGTGATCCTAGCACTCTGGAAGGCCAAAGTGTGTGGATTGCCTGAGCTCACAAGCTCAAGACCAGCCTGAGCCAGAGCAAGACCTCACCCCTTTAAAAAATTTCTTGAACCCAGGGCGTTTGAAGTTGCTGTGATCCCATAGCATTCTACTGAGGGTGACAAAATCAAACTGTCTCAAAAAATACATACATACATAAAAAAACTAAAGAACTGTTAGGGAGAGAAGAGAAATGAGGAAGAACCTTTTCACATAGCAAATATATGCAGCTACTTTCAACTGTCTCTTTAGAAAATACTATTAATTATTTAGAGAAATTTTGAGTTCATCAAGCTTTAAAGTCAGTTTCAAAGGTGGCTTATAATGTATCTTCCTCTATTTCATAGGTTTCAAAAAAAAAAAATTCAACAGCCTGAAGAGAAGTCAATATTCATTAATTATATGCAGCCTAGAATAATTTCACGCATGACAAATCCTGGGATATAACTTAACCTGGAAAATGGCTGTAAAACCATTAATACCAAAAAGAGTTCATTTTCTTTCACTCTTTCCATAACATCAACATTTATTTTTAACTTTGGTTCTTTAAGAGTTTATAAATACCACCACCATGTTATTATTTACAGTCAATTTCTTGTCATTTGTGGGCACTTAAGATGTAACAAAAAGTGCTGTTAATTTCCCAAATTTCACTTACTCTCAGAATTCTGGAACCTCTGGTAACTACTTTTATTAACCAAAGGGATACGCCCTAGTCTGGGAAATTATTAAACTGAATAACTTATAAAGCATGCACGCACACAAAGTAAATATATACTTCAAGAGAAGACGGAAAAGTCCCAGAGAAACCAAAGGAGTGCCTGTTCTTGTTCAAACAGAAGGTGCGAAAGATTAGGTATATTTGAAAAATGAAGGACAAAGGCAAGTACCTTTTATTTCTCCAATGTGAGAGTCACAGACCTATTTATGTAGATGTGGGCCCCAAAGGCTTTCACTCTCTAGGGAGAATGAGACAGTCCCTGGGGCTGGGACTGAGATAGCAACAGAAAAGTACAGTGAATAGCATTTTGTATGTCAGAAAATCCTAGGAAAGATCAGCTCTGGGTAGTCCCAAAGGAGGGTGGCATTAACTTAGGGGTTAGTATCCTGTGCATCTTTGCTTCTTCAGCACAAATGGAGATCTACCACTACTCTTTGGGTCAAGAGGACAGGTAAACATTTTATGTGTGGAAAGCTCTTGACATAAAACAATATATACTCTAATTTAAAATTTAAGAAGCGTAATTAAGTATTTTAAGAATCTTAACTTTTGTAAGATGAAACATAAGTACAGTTCAATTAAGATTTAAGATCTTTATTTTCTTCATATGGTAATCTCAGTGAGAGGGGAAAGTGGAGCACAAAGAGGCAGGAGGAGACAGGAGGCAGGAGACACGAGACGAGAACCTCTCCTCAAACCCTGTGAACAAGTATTTTCTCTTCTACTAACACTGGTCTGCTTCACAATGTTACAACACAAAATACCACATCATAAACCTCCACAATCTTTCAGATGAAAAGAGTTCATCAAAATAAGGAAGTGTGAAAACTCCACTCTAAAAAATAAGAAAAACAGGGTGTACATACCAGACCCTTTGAAACCTCTAAGGTCTCTAAATCCATGCCAACTCTGAAACCTCTTGCTGCATGCTGCTAAGAGTAACAAAATTCTGCTTTGTTGTTGTTATCAACTGTTTCAATGATTTATGAACAGCTGGAAACAAACCCAACAAAAAAGAGTGATGACATCCCAGCAGCTCAAAGGGGGGAGGAAATAGGTTTGTATCCTATTCTCTGCCAGCACTTTTTAAAAAGATGAAGTGCATATTCACAAAAGTAGATTAAAACAGAAAAGAGCTGGGAGAACGAGATGACCCAAGAGAGCAACAGGTACCTTGTACCACTAGCTTCCCAGAAATAGCTCCAAGAAGCTGCCATTGCTCCTTTATGTGTAAGATCTAGCAAGGCAAACCCTCTTTCCCAGCTTTAAGCCTTCCTGCAGTTGCCCTCATGTCTCCAAAGCTCTACCAACTCAACTCTGGACCAGGCCTCAGCAATGTCGTTCTCTTTCCCCACCTGAGGTAGAAGTTCAAAGGTGTGCAAGAGGGTAAAAAGTGTTACCCTGAGCCTGAGTATCTGAGCTTCCTGAAGCTGGAGCCACCAAACACTTTGGTCTGCCTACTGTTCAGATGGGAGTGAGGGCACAATGTTGTCGGGGCACTCCCTGTGCCCACTTCTCCACAGTATCCAATCAGCATTTGCATATTTGGCTTGATTAAAATTCTGTGGTCTCAGAGAGTTCCCACTACTCTTAAACCTGGCCCAGGTCAACCAAAGAAGAGGCCCCTCCTGCCCCATCAGTGATGCTGGGACAGAGACTCTACCTTGACTTCAGGGGTCCAGAAGATATGAAGACTGAGATGGAAGTTCAGGAGCATGTTCAAGATTCAGGCCTGTGGGAAGAAACCTCAGAAACTCTAGAATCTGCCATCAAACCCTCTTCATTATAAAGAGGAAAAAAAGGGGGAAGAAAGTGTTTAAATTTCTTTAAAACAAATTTTTTTCATACAAAAATAGATCCATCTGCAAAATAATTTCTCAGCCAAGAAGCTCCATGTCCCATTTCCTTAGAGACAGAGGATGAGGTGCTAAGATGATCACAATACAGCCCACACTTCAGATAAGCACACCAAATTCTGACAAAGGCATACAGAGTGACCTCAGCTCAGGAGTCTGGGGGCCAGTGCAGAGGGTCCTGAGAAACAGGGCATAAAGCAAGGGACCAGGATAGGGGGAGTATTCTCTATCTACAAGAAATTATCTTTCCTGACTTAGCATATTATAAGAACAGAAGCCTATAAATCTATCCAACTGTTTTAAACCTGAGAAAGCCCTTGCTTGCGTGAATCACAAATAAGAACATTTTTCACATAACTTCTTTTTCCTTTCTCCCAGAACTTGTAGTGCTTAGCCTTGTTTCATTAATAAAAGGAAGCCAACTCTTCTAGTTTCCTCAGGAACTATGTAACTATATTCTGCACAAGCCAGGTGATTATCCAGAAATAAGAACCAGGTATGGCCCCCAAGCCCTTCCCCTCCAATGCTACACGACATCTCTAGAAGACGTGGCCTGATGTGTATATGCCCAGTAGACCCTCTCCCAACTGGTGTGCAGTTAGAAGCATATGCACAAACAGCACCTGGGCAACTCTTTACCTCCCTAGTAAAGGGCAAAAGAAGGGAGACAGCAGATGAGGACCCAGTTACCAAACGCCTTATCAGAGCAATCACCAAATTAGAGGCTTAAGACTTCAATTTTTAGAAAAGTATTTTAATTCTATTAACAAATAAGTCAAAGTAACATCATTACTTTGGTAAAGTAAGAGTAACATCATTTTACCTTGATCCAGTTCCCTTCTTACAAACTTACTTAAAATAAAATTTCTGTTACCTACTCAGAGACCACTGGAAGTCTAAAAGAACCAGAGATTTCATATTTCGCTACCTTCTCAACTAAAACGTAACGCCTCAGAAATGCCAAGGGTTCTACAAAGCCTAAAATACAGCTGGACAACTCTGATTTGAAGCATGAGTTCGCATGAAATTAAAAGAGGTTTCTAAAAGTTCCAACCCAGGACACTGTGCTGAAATGGCCTTACCTCTGAGTCCTGCTGAGCCCATACGTGCCTTCTCTTGTTGGTACGTATCTCTCTGCTGCTGGGTAAGTGACAAGGTTTGTCCTTTGCTATGGTATGTAGTGCAGTACTTAATCACCTGTTCATAAGCACCCTTCATAAAACAAATCTCTGGTCTGTCCTAAGAAGAAAACATGAAATACAAGTTTAATTTCAACTTGTACTTATCTGCCACTGGAGCCCCCAAACAAGTAGCACGTGTTACTCCTAAATCCCAGGGAAGTTACTTGAGCTTAAGGCTCTGAGTGAAACTTGAACACTAAAAATTAAAAATTCCTATGTGCTTCTTATAACCTTTATAGGAAATAACACCTGCTCCTACCATCCTACTCATTGAACGCAACGCTGTAAATTCCAAACTAGGCACTCTGAAATTCTGAGGAGGCTCATCATGATAAGAAAAAGTGTGTATATACACACACACATACCCATGATCTCATTTAATTTTCACAAATACCTATGGGCATTATTGAACTTTTATCTTTATCACAATAAAGGTAACATTCAAAAGCTTAGATTGAAAAACTAGTTTCCTCCCCAACCCTTCTCAACCAGTCCTACTCCACACAGGCAAACTAATTTTAACATTTTTTAGCTTTTTTCCTTTGGTATTTACCCCTGTTTTTTAACATGTTTACGTTGCCACTCCCTCAGTTGTCAATTTTATACATTGACTACTGGGATACATGTTAATTTAGCTGCTGCTACTATCTATTCCCCCTCCCATCTGTATGATACAGTTTAGGCAAAATTTGACAGTATTCCATTTATATCATGACTCCTCACACGTAGAAACGGGTTTCCCTGTCATCTCCCTCACCCTCAAAGTCAGATGTGACCTGCTTTGCCAATAATTATGAGAAGTATTTGTATCACTTCCAAATGGAAATGATAGGTAGGTCCAGAGCAGACTTTGCTATCCTCCACCCTGCTGTGTTGGCTTGTGCTTAAACTGAGACACAGCTCCTATCTCCTGGGCTGCAAGTATCTACACTGAGCAAACATTTGGGGGTAGGGAGGGACAAAGGTGGCAGATGTTTTCATCACCCATCCTGACTGATAGATCCTATTCAAGCTTTGTCTTTATAATGTTAATAACCACTTTTTTTTAATTGCTTAGTTTTCTTTATACCTATCATTCACTGTTCCTAAACTCTTCAACGTAACATAAAATCTTTCTTATGATACTTTTCACATGATCAAATAAGCAGGTAAGCATTACTTCCATATCTTTACAAAGACTGCTCTCCTTCATGCTTCTTTCCTTTTTTCAGAGGCTAATTTCTAGGCCTGCTGCACAACTCGTATCCAAGAACTTCTCTTTACTTCCATCCTCACTGGATTCTAAGTCTTCCTCTTCTTTGGTTTAAATTGAAGGCTATTGTAGTTGAAAAGTACATAGAATCTACAGTAGCCCCTCTCCCCAATGATTATGTGCAGTTTCACTTCCCAGTTTGGTTACCTGCAATTGACCATGGTCCAAAATACTCAGCATTAAATTCAAAACTATCAACTTGAAAAAGTTTCAAATTACACATCCTTCTGAGGAGTATGATAAACTCTCACCCCAGCCCACTCTGTCCCACCCAGGATGTGAATTATGTATCTGTACAGCATAACCATGCTGTACGGGATACATTTAGTAATCACTTAGTAACCATCTATGCTACCAGAAAACGAAAACAAACAAACAAAACCCCCAAACACCATAGTATATATAGTGTTTGGTACTATCCATGGTTTTAGGCATCCACCAGGGATTCTGGAACAGATCACCCTCAGATAAGGGGGGGGGTCTCCTCTACATTAATTCCTAAAGTTTTTTACATGATCTTTTATTTCACCCCCCAAATTACTGGAAGTTTTTCAAATCCTCATTCTCCAAGTATCCTCTAATTTCTTAATAATAGATATTAATGTTTACCCCCTCATCCTACCTCTCTTTAACATAAGCATTGTGCTGAGCAGCTGGAAGGCCATTTTATTCTAGAAGCTAACGTCTTTCCAGTCTGAAATTTTTTCTGGTATTATTTGACAAAAATCTTCCCATTTTGTTTTCTTCCTTCCTATTACCACTATTAGATGGATGTTGAATCTCTCATATTTATTTTCTGATCTTCTTACCTTATCTCTTATGCTGTACACTTCTTGACCTTCTGCTCTACTTTGATAGGTTTCTTAACTTTATTTGGTAAAAATTCTGTTGAAAGTACAGTTTTCTATTGTCATTTTTTATGTTTGTTTCTCTGAGATCCAATTCTCTGTTGGTGTGGTCTGAGTCTTTTACACTAAAGACCTTCCCTATGTATCTAGTAATTCCTGCCTGTCCATTTTAGAGCAAAGCAATTAAAGGACTAGAAGCTCCATGGACATCAGTGGAACTAATCAACTGGTAAACTTCAGTGTAGGGTGATGAGAGGAAGCCTAGGAGTAGATACGCGCTTCCAGTGAACACGGAGTTTGATTAGGGGTTCTCCTTACTATAGGACCCTCCCTAGGTCCAGAGAGCTTTTCTAAAAGTCTTCAATCTTCTGATTTAGCAAATGAGGGTAGACAGATGCCTATCTGCTAACATTCTAAGAAACAAATGGAGTTAAGGACTGGAAGCTTATCCTTCAGACAATGACCTCATCTTAATCGCTATTTTCAATCTTAATGTTGAAAGCCCCTTCCACCCTTATGCCCAAGGTCAGATTTCTAATATTCCACAAGAATAAGGAAGGCTAAGGGTCTGGCCTAAAGCAGCAGCACAGAAATACTTTAGAAAGTTCTGTTGCTTTCTTATTCAGAATTTTCAACCTTCTCTCCCATTCTTAGCTTTATGCCTACCCCTGCCTTCAGAAATACCCAGCACCTGGAGTCTCCCCCATACTTTGAATTTATCTCTTCTATTCCTTATTAGTGATTTTGATAAATTCCAGGGAGAGAATAATGTATATCAGGCATCCTCAAACTACAGCCCACGGACCACATGCAACCTGCCTAGGACATTTATCCGGCCAACCGGATATTTTTGCCGCCAGTGCCCGTCCTGCTTAGCAGCCGACTCATCCCGGAGCCCACAGTCCGGCCCTCCAACGGTCTGAGGGACAGTGAACTGGCTCCATTTAAAAAGTTTGAGGACCCCTGATGAATATTGTCATGTTCACATGAAGGTCCTCTAAAAACTACTTGAGCCATTAGAGTTATTTTTAAATTGGGAAGTTTCTTCTATCTCTTCTAGATCCTGAGTCACATCTGTGGGTTTGGGTCTGTTCGTTTCACTGGTTGGTTTTGTTTCGTAAGAGGAACTCTTTGGGTCAGCAAGTAAGAATCAAATATTTCCAAACTTAAGTCCTGCCACTCCCTGTCCTCCACAGTCACTACTGTAAAGATTCAGTCTACCAATGGTGAGATTAGATTCAAAATGGCTGAAAAATGGAATTCAGCACCACATTAAGCACATTACCTTGAAATAGTGTGTGACAGTTTATAATAAGCAACAACACAGGCCCAGCAAAAGTCACATTCACATGTATAGATCCGTGCTATGTAACTATGTGGTCAAGAAACAGCCAAGTCTAATGCAATTTTTGAAAGCTTTATATTTACAAGGTTTAAAGAGACAGGCATTTTATTTTTATAGTTTTCCCACTGTCTTCTTTCCTAGGAGTGTGCAAAAAAAAGCACATACAGAAATCGCTTTTTTGGCCCCCATGTGCAGAGTTTCTAAAAGACTTTTATTCCCCAGTTCAATGTTGGCCAGGTTGGCCTTTCTTTTTAAAAGCAATACATTTCCTACTTATTATGGGCGGGGGGCGAGGGGGAGGACCTTTCACCCACTCCTGTCCACAAAGATAAAATTGGTTTCAAAGTATTTGCTCACACATGAAAACACATAATCAATTATTAATTCCTATTAAAGGAAGTATAAAAACAACAAATGTGTTTTTAAAGAATGAAATTTTAGCATCAAGCCGGTAACAATTATGAGTGATATACTTAACATACTGCTCTTCTTATTACACTAACTGTGCAAAAATCTATAAAGTGCCCAGAACAAGGTGGTACCTTGAAATATCAGTGCCATTTTGTCAGTTTGTAAACTAGATCAATCAACATTAATTATACGCATTTGAGAACCACCTTTCCCACAAAGTAATGTGGTTTTGTTTGCTTTGGAAGTATTTTTTTCAGTGAAAGAACACAGACTGAAACACATCAGAGACCTATGATGAACTGTTACCAAGAATGAATAACATACTGAGAAAACTTGATGGCACAAGCTCGAGAAGACTAAGACCAGGCTATATTCAAACTGTTTGCTCACACAACAAAACTGAATGTTTTCATTTGTGCATGAATGTTATAAGGAGAGTACATCAAAGAGAATATGAGAATAACAAGAGGAGTGTACTATTAATAATAATTTATTACTATTACATAATTTAAAGCAACAGGTGTTCATTCTATACACAGATTGCTTAAACCTAAAAGCAAATGTAAGTAAAAAAATAGTCATCTACACGCAACAGGATCTAAGTATTAAACAAATGGATACCTGCTGTGTTCGATGTACACACTTAACAGCCATCCACTTTTGCTCAGAGCTAAAAGGGTATTCAGCTTTTCTGATATAGTCCTGCTGAAGTCCATCGAGACCCATCTATATGGCACAAAAAGAAAAGTTATTTCTCACCAACATGTGATTATTTTTTTCCTCAACAAAGAACAAGGGTCACACTTAGTTTAGTTAGAGATACATGTACCTGAATTATTTTTCAAATAAGGGTGAGAGAATAGCAATGCTCCATCTATATATCACTATACCCCCTGAATAGCAAGATACATTCTAACATGAAAGCCTGGATATGCAGACAACAGACTTAAGGCATGTTATCCCCACTTCATGCAGACCAATCTTTAATAGTAGCTATATTAATCTCTCTACTGGACTCAAATTCTGCAAGGAAGCAGGAATACAAAGTTTTCAAAAGTGCCTGGCCAAAACTGAATATACACTTTTATAATCAATACACTTTGCAGATTCAATCCCCAGTTTCTTAGGGACTCATAATTATCTAATCTGTTGCTACCATCCTAGTCCCTTACTCTCTACCACTTTACATGTGTATCCTGACTACTATCAACATCACGTAGCTCTTTTGCTTCACCATAGCCTTTGTATCTTCATCTGAATATCAAAAAATACTTTTAACCTACTGAAAAATCTATTTGTTTTCTACTTAAACATGTTCAGACTCTCCTTGGCTTATAAAGGTCCTCCAGAACCCCACTATATCCAGCCTATTTAACAAACTCTCATTACTCAAAAACGTTTCAGTTCATCCAAGTTAGCCAATGCATTAGCCATAATCCATTCTACCTCTATGTATTCCTTTATGCTTCTCCTCTAGTTCTTTCCCTAGCTTGCCTCATCTAAACCTTCCTATCCTTCAAGACCCCAGCTACCAGTTCAGAATTTGCAATTCTTAGATGTGGCTTAATGTTTAAGATTTAATTATCCATTGTCTTAGTCTACCTTTTATCTGGTCCAAGAAAGTTAGCATTAACTCCTAACTAAAATGTGAGGACTCTATCCATACGAACATGGTTTCACACCTTTCTCTCTTACAGAAGAACTATCTTCGTAAGTATAGCACAAGAAATACTTAATAATTAATTCATTTTTTAAATATCTTTTAAAAAGGTGTATTATGCTATTAAGTAACAAGGAGACCCAAAGATAAGGAAATTATCTTTGTCAAGGAAATATACATTCTAAAGTATTCTATAAATAGAATAAGACAAATACATTCTATCAATTTTATTAAATCAAATGTTAAAATAACCTACAATTCTCTATTGGCTTTCATTTCAAGCATCCACATTTAGAAGCATTCTGCTTCATACACATTTCATTTTTCTCAGACTACTCTTAAAAGTAGTAGTTCTTTTTGTTATGGGAGTGACAGACTAGCCTTTTCAGTTTCTCACTCAATCAAATGTACAATTTAGGAAATAAAGAGGGGGCAGTGCCTGTGGCTCAAGGAGTAGGGCACTGGCCCCATATACTGAAGGTGGTGAGTTCAAACCCGGCCCTGGCCAAAAAAAAAAAACTTAATATGTTTATTTGGGGGCGGCGCCTGTGACTCAAAAAGGTAGGGCACCAGCCCCACATGCTGGAGGTGGCGGGTTCAAACCCAGCCCCAGCCAAAAAAAGAAAAGGAAATAAAGAGATCAAAAAGGTCACTGAAAACATCTCCTCCTCTTCCCAACAAACATTATAACTCTACATTCTTTTTGAGAAATTGAGGCCAGATGTTATGGCTCATGCCTGTATACCCAACACTTTAAGAGACCAATGTGAGATGATCGCTTGAGCCCAGGAGCCTGAGATCAGCCTGGGTAATATAACGAAACCTATGCCTCCACAAAAAAACATTTTTAAAAAGAGACAGAGACTGACAAAGGAGGCAAAGAGAAGAAGAGGAAAAGAAAAGCTAATTCTCAACAGCATATTACTATCATTACACAAAAATACTAAAGAATATTGCCGTTTACTCATTTAAAAGTTCGAATTATCAGCTATTACATAAATTTGGGCTTTTCACACATAGCTCTCTGTATTACGGAAGACAGAAACATTTCTTCGTAAGAAGAAATCCAAGGCTATCATTAGTTTGTACCTCGCATATAAGGAATGAGGTTATACTAAAAATGTTATATGCTCTTTATTTCCAGGAATAAAACTGGTTCCCAAAAGGCAATAAAAATAACAAAATACTGTGTCTTCTTCACGCAACACCGAAAAATAAGTAACACTAAAATCTTTAGACTCATATTCTATTGTGAAGGGTACAACTCTTATGTCAAAGATCAGGTACATACCTTCATTGCAAGAGCAATTAAGGCCCCCTCTGTTGGCTTCCCCATTAAAGTGTTGTTTCTAATTACAGCATCATTGCACACACAGCCCGCCTAAGAAAAATACAAACAAACTATGAAGCCATCACTGTATCTTACGTCATTATTAAAAAGGTCACCTTCCCAGAAAATATTTACCTCAACAATTCTGCTAACACTTGGGTTATAGAATCCATGAACAACATCACCATCAACAATCACTTGCCCAAACTGATTATAGCCAACTCCCGTAACCTAAGAACATAAAGTAGAGTCAATCATACAAACAGTGGGAGGTGACAAGACTTAGGACAACCAAAATCTATGATGAGTACGTTCATTTCATTTCGTGTATCATGTAACTGTCAAAATCTATACACAGAAAAGCATTAAAATGTGTCTTTAAAAGGACATTTAAAAGTTAAAGGAATATAATACATTCTGATCTTCATAATGAATAACCTAAAAAATATTGTTTTCTACTTATATTAAAAGGATAAATACACCATAAAAAATCTTTATATATGAGTTTAAATTTATATAACATTATACATACATAGCATACTTTATTTGCAAAGAATTCAAGTCCATTACCATATCTAATATTTGACACAAACGTGTGATCTAGACAAAGGCAGAATTCTTTTTGCAAATATTCAGGTTCAGAGATGAGAGATTTGCCCTAGCTCTTACAAACTACTTTAATAAAGCACATTACATACCAATTTTAAAAATCAGAGGGAGAGACAGGCCAGATACTTATTCTATCTAGCAAGAACTAACCGAGCCAAACAAAAGTAAACTTCGTAATATAAATAGTACAGTTTAGAGAGAAAATAAATGGTTAACGCTCAGCATATAAAATGATGAACTTAAAAACTAATATCCTACCTTCTATACTTGGATAGTCTAAGCACATGTAACCCCAATGACCCTTCTGAATCATCCAAAAAGAGCATATTCGCAAACACAGCATTGGTTACCCTTAACCAAATCTGATACCCTAAATATCAATGGTCACATTTTAAGGCCTCTGTAAAATGGACCCAAATAAACCTAACTACAACTTCTGTCAATCTGTGTTATGAATACTTTACTCATAAATTACCTGTAAATACATTTAAAAATACTGTACCCATCATAAGTAATGTTAAGAGCACTCTAGTCACAAATCATGCAAAGACTAGATGGGAATGGAACTTGCTACAACCAGTTTTAGGAAAAACTACTACATAGTATGATCACTTAAGAGACTGTCAATAAATAAAATTTCAAATAAAGTTATTCATTCATTCAACAGTGTTTATTACTATGAGGTAGGCACTATGCTAAGCAACACAGTTCCTACTCTTTCATAAAACTGTGGTGTAATGGGGGAAAAGGGACAGAAAATTCCAGACAGCAGAATGACCAAGAGGTATAAACATAGGGCCAAGTTCTGAATGATCAGAAAAGTTTTCCTGAGTGAGTGGGGTTGGAATTAAGGATGAAGAAGCATTAGTGTCCTAACCATTGAGAACAGCAGCAAAGGTCCTAAAGGAGGAGGAATTTTATCACACTGAAAAAATTAGGAAGTATATTTGGTGCATGGAAAAAAAGAGGAGGATATAAGGCTGGAGAGGGAAATAAGGGATAGAACATGTAGGGCCTTGAGAGGCCACAGTTCAGGATCCTAGTCACAGCGGAAAGCCACTGAAGAATCTTAATTTAGGGAGCCATATGCTCAAAATTTGGTTCTAAAAAGATCCCTCAAGCTGCATACAAAAGGCATCGGGAATGGAGAGTCAAAAGGCTTTATCACAAGGGCAGTGAAAGATGATGGTAACTTAGACTAAGGAAGATGGCTACAAAACAAATGGCTAGGAAAGTTATTTAGGTCTAAGTAGGTCAAAACTGGTAGGATTTGATGATAGATGGATGAAGGGGTAATTGAAAGAGAGATGTCAAGGAGAAATCAAAGCTTCTGGGCTGAACAAGTACACAAAGAGAATGAGACAAAGACTTTGCAGAATCATACTGGAAGGAAATAAATGCTAATTTACAGCCCCTCTGAAGGTGAAGACACTGGAATTGTTAGGAATATTAAACACCAAGTTTCTTACTGTTGTTTAAAATATATGTAGAATACCTCGGCATGCTGACCATCTGAAGTAAATATGTGAGTAACAGTCATTTCATTCTTCGTCAGTGTTCCAGTTTTATCTGAACAAATCACATTACAGCAGCCTAAAGAATAAATCACTACATGTCACCAAAAGAATGAGGAAGAAATACATGTTCACTTAAAAAGCAAATCAAAGACTCTACAATCCTGTCGTGCTTCTCTGAATTTTGTAGAGATCAAGTTCACTGGTAATTTTAGGTTAACTTCTCTCACTATAGTTGCTTCATGAGTTACATAAGTTACACTTAGTTTCTACAAAGCTATTCCATGTTTAAAAAAAAAGATACTCCATGTTAACTTTACATACTGATTTTATAAAATGTATTTTCTAGAAAGTTAAGATTCCTAAATATAAACCCACATAATTTCTTCTGTCAGAATTTCTCAAGGTATTTCGCCTTCTCAATATTAAGTTGCAAAGTGGATATTAAATTTAGTGCATTTTTGGATATCCTAAATTACGAAAAAGGTTTCACAGTATATTGTACATAAAGTTATAATATTTAACTATTAATGCTTTATTATTTAGAGTCCTTACAAGCAAATTCCATTCAAGTACAGCATTTTGAGATCTGTAACTATCGATTACCCTCCTTGACACACAAAAAGAAAAATTCTATTAATTTTACTCTAAGGTTTCATATGCTATTTGGATTTTTATCTTTCTATGATTTGAGCATTACAACATTCCATGTAAGAAAGATTTCTCTTATAAAATCTCCCGTCCTGAGGGAACATACATTCTTAATTGCCTTTTTTGCCATACCCAGTATCTCCCTAACCAAACATCATTATGCAAATCTCTCAAACAAAAATTGTAACTGAAGACAATCCACTGTTGATATGAAGTAATGTTACTGCATCTAAGTATGCACTTAACAAAGACTTACCCAGAGTTTCGACAATAGGCAGTTTTTTCACAATGGCCCTTTTCTTCACCATTCTCATAACGCCAAGGGCTAGGGTCACTGTGACCACAATGGGAAGTCCTTCAGGAATTGCTGCTACAGCCAAACTATAACCAATACATATACATAACATTAAAATGCAAATTAAGTAACACCCACAACAAGAATGTGAACTGGATATTATTCAAAATAAAGTCCAATAACATTAATGCTGTCAACACTTAACTATGAACTTCTCAAAAGGAAAAGAAAGTTGATTAACATTTGCTGGACAACCAGTACTTGCCAGGGTAAGCACTGGTTAAAGAACATAGGTTCTGACATCAAAATACTCGGATTTGTACCCCTGGCTTCAACAGTTTTTACTCGTGTGACTCTAGGCTATTTATTAATCTATCTCTATAGTTTATTTTCTTCACTGGTAAAATATGGATAATAGCAGATATCCAAATAAAAACCTGTCCATGAATGTTCACAGTAGCAATATTCACAAGATCCAGAAGATGGAACAGGCCAAATATCCATTAACTAATGAATGTAAAATTGTGATATCCACACAATGGAATTCAGCCACAAGAAGGAATAAAGAGCTAATATACGACATGAAATGGACAAACTGTGACATTATGCTAACTAAAAAAAACTCCAAATACAAAAGCCCCCATATTGTATTATTCAACTTGTATGAAATACCTAGAATAGGTAAATCCACAGAGATTAAGATATTAATGGTTGCCCGAAACTACAGCACAATGGGGAGAAAATAGGAAGTGTTTGCTTAATATGCCCAAGGTTTTCTTTTGAGGTGATGAAAAAGTCTGGAGATAGTGTGAACAGTTGTAAAACACTCCATATTTAACTCCACTAAACCGTACACTTCAAAATGGTAAACTATAGTTTATTTTATCATAATTTAAAAACTGCCTAGGAGTGGTGGCTCACATCTATAATCCCAGCACTCTGGGAGGCTAGGACAGGAGGACTACTTGAAGTCAGGAGTTTAAGACCATCCTGTGCAACATAGTGTGACCCTTTCATTACAAAAAATAAGAAAAATTAATTAGGCATGGTGGCATGCACTTGTAGTCAGTCTCAGCTACTTGGGAGGCGATAAAAGGATTCTTGAATCCAAGAGTTCAAGGCTGCAGTAAGCTATGATTGTGTCATTGCACTCCAGCCCAGGCAACAGAGCAAGACCCCATCTCTTTTTTTGTTGTTGTTGTTGTTTAGCAGGCCCAGGACAGGTTCAAACCCACCACCCATAGTGCACGGGGCCAGCGCTCTAACCATTGAGCTGCAGATATCCCCCATCTCTTAAAATATTTTTTTTTTTACTATTTCTCTTTGTAATTTAAAAAAATAAGTCTCTTTTGTGGTGCCATTCCAAATATTATCTCTTGACTATGTTACACTCTGTGTTGACCAGTTTGATGGAAGTATTTCAGACTGCATGTGAAAACCCCACACTGTACCCCAGAAGTACATTAATGTACATAGTTACCATTCAATAAAAAAAAAAAAAGGAAAAAAAAAAAAGACACAAGCACTCCTACCCTTCACTCTACCACTGTTCTCTCTGCTGCTTCTACTTCCTAATTTTTATTATCTATTCTTTCTCTTGCATGATCTAATTTAATATCATTAACATCCTTTCCTATAATGATAATCTTCTCATGCTATGTTTACAAGTTGAGTCTAAAGACTGAAAGCAAATGAACAACGTTTACAGTACTTGTGGCCAAAGAAATGTGTGCTATAACAGTGAAGTGTTGGTAAACAAACATCCTAAGAGATCATAAAAGATGAATACTATCATACATTCTTTTAGCAAAAACGGATGGTCCTGAAACTGGCTGGAAAACACCGTGTGATAAAGCTTTTGCAGCAGAATGACCACCTAAAAGAAAATTCCTGTTTCTTTATTGTCCTTAGAAATATACTCTTCACTCACTGTCAATTTAGTAGCTTGTGAAAAGCTAGAGAATCATCACCCAAAGACTCAGAATCTTGAGATTTCACTTATACGATTAATTTTACCCACATCATTACAGCCTCTAGTGCTTCTCCCTGGCCTTTTACACTCATCTTCTGAGTTGTCTAACAATTGTGAAGGTCTTCTCTTTCAGTTATGCTCTTCGCCATTACCTATTATATTTTGCTCAATGAATGCTACAAAAAAAATCTACAAAGACTGTCTCAAGGCCTCTTTTATACTTTCTTAAATGATGATGCAATACTTTGGGCAAAATAATAAGAAAACTAAAAAATAATAGTGATGATTTATTTTGTTACATTTATGTTCTCGGTGATTCCCTCACTCTTCTGCTTTCTTACTGTTTTAGTGACTTTTAGCACCACTGAAAATAATTTCAAAATGATTCCAAGGGTGATGAAACTGCAAAATTACCTCAGAAACTGGAAAAATAAGATGACTAAAAATCCCATAATGTATCGCAGATTTATAAAAGAATCCAAGAGACCCATATAATAATCAGAAAATACTACAGAATGAGTTTTATTCCATTTAAAACAATTCAAATGTCTTGTCCATTGGAAACTGTACAGAAAAAAGTCATGAAATATCAATATTTACGAACAGTTAAAAATGTCCCCCAAAATTCCTCAAAAACCATAATTAAGTCCAAAAGATAATATGTCAATGGTTAGTATTTCATACTCTCACCTACTTTCAATTTATTTTCTATTTAACTCACAGCTTTTTTTAATACAGATTTAAACCTAGAGTTTCAAATTTCATTTTTACTCTTTTGAGGAAGAAAATACATTCCTTCACTATTATTGCAAATATGTTTTCACTTCTTATTCATTCTATCTGATCTAGTTTTCCTATTGAAAGACAATGATTTAAGAAAAGTATCCAATGTACACACCCCATTATGAAATTAATTTAAACCTTTTATATGAAAGCTATAACCTAATAACAGCCTAAGAATACGGGGAGGGGGAGGGAGAGGGGAGGAGGGAATGGGTAGAGGGAGGGGGATTGTAGGGTTCACTTCTCTGGTTTATCTTACAAGGGTACAAGTGAATCTTTCTAAGAGTAGAATATGAACATTTTAACACAATAACTAAGAAAATGACATGAAGGCTATGTTAACCAGTTTGATGGAAGTGTTTCGGATTGTATGTGAAAACACCACACTGTACCCCAGAAGTGCATTAATGTACACAGTTACCATTCAATAAAAAAGAGAAAAAAAAAAAAAAAAAAAGAAAGACAATGATTTTTATTCTTATATTTGAACTATCCTAAACCTACTACATATGCCATCCAGGATTTTTTTCCCTTAGATGGGTGGATATAACAATCAGGCGTCATCACCTTCCTTCCTTTACCCTTGTTTTCCTGGAATTCATAGAAGGATAGGAAAGAAATTTTTGAGTACTTACCTACATATTTGTAATTAATTGGACTAATACTTTGATTAGGTACAGTTTACAGATTTATAATCATTTTCCCCTGTAATGTGATATCACTGTCCCACTGTATACTAATATAATCTGATGCTGCTGTGAATGAAGATTGAATAAAATACTTTCCCCTTATGCATTTGATTAACTGTCTAGTTCTCATCCCTTAGTGAACTGAGAAGGGTAATATCCCCTTACTGATAAACTGTCTCTGGACTGGGAGAGCCATAGCTTTGAGTTTCCTGAGTGTAGTAACTCCTATAAGTAGACATGTCTGGCTAAATCAAGAGATTCTGTCTTCCGTGAAACAGGAGAGATTTTTAACTGAAATACTGAAAGTTGCCCTTCTACCTACTACATCGGGGTATGGGTACCAGATGTGGCCTATGAAAGTCTTTTGAGTTAGAATGTTTAGAAGAACCTAAAAAGCCTTCGTGGTAGAAACTGTAGTTGCTAATGAGAAGTATGATGCTAGCCTAATTATTCTTCCTTTGTAGATAACCTGACTTGTTTTCTTTACTTTCAAAATGATGTATCTAGGTTGAATTTTTTTCCTTTTGCTTGTCATATCGTGAATCCCTTAAATTTATATATCATCTCTTATATAATTTCTTTTTACCTCTTTTTAACATTCCTATTAGTTAGAAATAGTATTCCTTAAATTATTCCTTTTTGGCATTTTATCTCTCTCTGCTTCAGATTTTTTTTATAACTTTTAGAAGCCCTCTTTGACTCTACATCACAGCCCTAC
This sequence comes from Otolemur garnettii, assembly GCF_000181295.1. NCBI lineage: Eukaryota > Metazoa > Chordata > Mammalia > Primates > Galagidae > Otolemur > Otolemur garnettii. The sequence goes on from NW_003852397.1 coordinate 31,818,543, forward strand.
AATTCAATTTTTAATTTCAACAATCATAATTTCTAAAAACTTTTTGTTTTTCAATCCATTTCTACAACAATCTGTCCATCTATCATACATGAAGTTTCTTCACAAATCTCTGAAAACACAAAACAACATTTTCCATTTATTTTTAAATACATCTTCTAATTCTTGAATTTTTTTTTTCCTCTGAGACTGATGGTTCAGTTTCCCTACTGTGGATTTTCCCTTGTGTGCTTTGTTTTCAGTTTAACAATCCTTTGACTATCTGTCTATATGTAAAAATGAAATTGTGGGTAAATAATTCCAAATTATCTAGTGTGGGTTTTCTCCACCACCCCATATGTAGGTTTTTGTTTTCCTAGAGATCACTTCAATGTAAGAATGCTAACCTATTTAAGATGAAATACTGACCTCAATAATGAAGTGAAGCTATGCCTATCAGAGAAATAAGAGGTAAAAGAGACTTGAACGATAAAAGTTTTAGAACATACCTTACACTAATAGTAAACATTTCCAGGATATCTTTTCCTAGTAACCAGCCAACCAACATGATGATACCTGGAACAGAAACAAACAGCTATTTTTCTCCTTTATTTAAAATTACCTAGAAAGGACAGATAACAGCTGAGGACATCCAAAAGGCCCACTGATATGTAAAAGGGAAAGTGGATGACAATTTAAAGGTTTTATAATAATCCATTAAGCAGGGGAGATTAAGTGTTAATATCAATGCTGTGTGTGCATGTGCACCTGTGCACACATATATACAACTTCACCTTTTGGTTGGCACTACTCCCATGCATCCCTTAATGCAACAGCATCTGATAATATGAGCAAATATTAGCAGCACTTTTACACCATGGGAAAAATGAGAAGGCAGCAAACATAATGGTTTTCTATTTACTATCAACTTTGCGCTAATAAGCCCTGGAATTTTCATAACTCAATATCCAAACATTACACTCACATACTGCATTCAAAGAAACACTTAGGACTTAGCTCAAAGTATGATGTACCTTAAGATACCTACAACTGCAATAACATCTAAAATTATCACCTTTGTGGTATTTTAAAATTTTTAAAAATCAATTGACATGAACTATAATTCCTGTTTCAACCTTTTATCTTTAAAAAGAACAGGGGGGGATGGGGCACACCACCAGGTTTGCAAGGAAAAAGGAAAGCAGTATCATCAGAGGTTTGATAAAATAAAACTTCAAAATTACACTCTAGATCAAGTAAGACCATTTAAAACAAATTTTTATATTGTCTGTTGGTTGTTTTTGTATTGAGATTATCAACAGAAGGGTTCTAATAATTCTCAGGAATGAGGGATGTTTTAATAATAACACATATCCTCCCTCTTACTAAGTTTATTTTACATCTCTCAAAGGCAATTTAAAAACTGGGGGAAAAATACTTGTAACTTAAGAATTATATGAAGAAGTGTTACCAATCTAAGATTCAAGACAAGAGAGAAGAGACAAAAATAGTTGGCATATCATAAAATGAAGTAATCAACACACATATGATCAAGTATTTGGCTTCTCTATTATTGAACTGCAAAATAAACAAGAAGTCTTTTATTTACCTGTGTTAATGCCAACACTTTAAGTTGGCCAAAAATTTTAAAACTACACAATACTCTTTGATTCAATAATTTTACTTCTAAGAATTTAACCTAAAGAAATAAGATATTCACAATAAGATATCTGCACTAATTACCTATGAGTTCAAAATACTAAGTTCAATGTCTAAAAGAGGTCTGATTATTATCCCCCCCAAGCAGAATACAACCTTTACATTTGTTTTAGGTGAGCATCTATTTAATGACAAGATGTTTACAATCACATACATGGGAAAAAAAAAAAGAAAAGTTCATAAAACAGTACCATCATTATTTTTGTTAGAGACTTGAAGGACAGATACTAAAATGTTTATAGCAATATTCTCTGATTATTGGAATTATATAAAGTTCTACATACAAACTTTATATAAACTTTCTACAAAGTTTTTACTTTGTGGAAAAGGACAATGGCTAGGGGTTAGTTTCATAATCTGAAAAAATAAATATAGGTATTAAGCTTTAAAAAAAAAAAGCCAATAGAAAGGACTAAATTACCACCACCCTTCACATTCCAAACAAAAACACAAATAAAAATATAATATATACATACTCACTCTTCTCTTACCTATTATACCAAAGGAGTAAAACGAAAGTTGTTTTCCTAAGAGGTCCATGCTCTTCTGCAGAGGAGTTTTTGGTGCCTTCACAAATTGAAGAAGAATGTCACTACAATTGGCTAAATTTACTATGCTTTATTAAGTGCCAGGGACTCTGCTAAGTACTTGACAAACCAATTTCTAAGTTAACCATACAACTGTCCCATAAGGTAAATATTATCAAATAAGTAATTTATTTAACTAGTAATGAACATATCAATGAACCACTCTTCCTATCTTAAAAAAGGAGCAGATACTGAAGACTGTCCATTATCTGGTAAATGGCAGAACTACAGATACATTATATTTCAGGCAACTTAAGGAAAATTAAGCTTAGACTTTAAACAACTCCGAAAGCCACACAGTAAAAAATGACAACTCAATTTTAAAAAGCCTGTTTCTTTGAAAAGGTTCATTCTGCTTCCCTTTGAGGAAAAAATGGGTTCTCTCTCCTACCACTTTCTACAGGGCTTCATTACTATCAGCTGTTCCCTCACTTTTCCCATTTTTCCCTTTCTGTAACTACAAACATGTTAGTTAGTACTGCCACGTCTTTTTATCCCTAATCTGCTAATCCTCTTCTGTAGCCATCCCAAGCTATAGAAGCTTCTTGGAATGGGTTTCCATGTTACATCACATACTGCAGCCTCGGCAGGTTACGAGAGAAATTCAGACGATTTGGACAGGACAAGACATTTGCAGAATATAATTACTTTTCTCATATATAAGAAAGCATTTTAAATGAGAACTCATCTTTAATACCCTTAACCAAGAATGTCTTCTAGGTTATTCCACTTGGCAATCTCCCTTTACCCCTTATTATTTAGAATTATGTTAAAAGGTTGAAAATTTTGGTAGAAGACATGTTCTGAGATAAAAATTCACTAATTAGTAATCCTTAAAATTAATGACAAGCTAATTTCTAAAAAATAAGATCTATAAATAATTGTCTATAAATTTTTTTCTAGTATAAACAATGAATCAAAATCAAAATCAAATTTTAGAATACCAACGATATCAATCCAGGGCCTTCTAATTAGGTTTCCAAGCAGAGACAACTGGGTGATATTCTGAATAAAATAATGCTCATTAGTACATAAATGTATACAACAGTTTTCTCTTTTCCTCTAACAATGGAGAATTTCACATTTGACACAAATACACCAACATACTAAGTACTCACTTCTTCTGCTTGCATCATTTTAAACACCTCCCCAAATTCAGAATTTTCCCCTGTTCCAATGACAATACCCTAAGGGGAAAAACAGGAAAATACACTGACATTCATATGGAATCACCTATCAAAAAAAAAAACAACCAAAAAACTTTCATCCCCACTCTTTAAAGTCTCACCTACAGTGAAGATTTCTGACACGTCTATCCAAGGTTTCCTTAACAAATCTATTTTATGTTACTGTCACTAGCATTTATCCCTTACGATATAAACTTGGGAAACAATGTTTTATTAAACTTATTAATAACTCTGAGGCCCATTTTTTGCCTATACTAATATTTCTGAAATTCAAATCTGTATTATACTCAATAGATACATTAAACTTAGTTTCTTTTCCCCCTCATAAACTAGTGAATGGTGTTTTTTATAGTGGTGAAATATGAATCAGTAAGGGAATACATAAATAGAATATCATAGCCAGTACCATATCAACTGAACTAAAATATTTAACTAGTAATGACGACATACATGATCTACTTGTTTCTGTCCAGGGACTGGGGACTACCCATTGGTAAATAGCAACTACAGATATATTTTTCTTCAGAGACACAGCTTCTCCCCAATCTCACAAACAGTTACCAAGTATTAGGTTCCATTGTATCTTTTGTCATATATTGTGAAAAAATTTTCACATAAAATTAGCAAAGAATGTTTTAAAAAGTCTAAAACAAAGACACTTTTCTCACAACAAGAAAAAAATTACCTTTGCTTTGCCACATCTGACCAATGTTCCCATGAAGGCAATGTTACTTCTTGACGCAAGGTCTCCATTAGTTGCAGCTGGCTGAGGAGCAGTCACCTTAGAACAAGGTGTTGTCTCTCCTGTCAAGCTGGATTCATCAATGGAAAGATCCACAGCCTTGGAGAATATAAAGCATCCCATGAATTCAGGTCTGTGCCACATTTAACATTTCAAGAGTTGGTAAGCATCACTTCTTCCTCAAATATTCCACTTCTATTGATTAGGCACATTTGGTATCATACCCTTACTCTAAGTCTAACAATCAGAATGGCCGCAGCAGGACCAACATCACCCCCATCACCTCAGAACTTTCCAGAAATGTGAATCTTCTGCACTACCTCCAACACAGGGGTGAAGAAAGTGAACCTAAAAGACTGTATTACAAACCCACCAGGTGATTCTGCTTCACATTTAAGTTTGAGAATTAATGGAACACAGTATTTCCAATCCGTGCTTGATATATTTTATTCCAGAGCTCTTATTCAAGGGTCTTTAGGATACTCTTTGGGAAACTGGCAACTAATTCGTGATTTTACTAATTTTAAAGGCTCATTCACTCACCCAGCAAACATTTATTGAGTATCTTAACATATGTGCAAGGCATCAAGCTAAGTTTTAGGAAAAAAACAAGATAAATTTCTGCTACTTTAAGCTGATCTGGCATTCTCATTCAGACCTTCTATAGCTCGCACTGTGTGCAAAATACTCTAAACACACAATCTTTTTTTCTTTTTTGGAAGAGAAGATTAAAAGGTAATAAATTGCATTTTTTAAACAGTTCATCTCGTTATAGGCATAAATACCTAAAATAATCTCATATAAAATTATTAAAAACTGGTTTGCAGATTCTTCCTCCTCATATGTGCAACAAAACCATTTTAAATTGATCAATGCCGTCCCTTCGTTAACTTAACAAATGTTCATTAGTGTTTACCATGTGCCAGGTCCTGTCTCTCACACACTGGATAATCAGCAGTGATACTAAGCGTAGTAAAGACAGAATGACATTTTAGATAAGAGAAAGAGGACATTCCTCAAAACCAGGGAACCTCTGTAGAGCCCTGATAGATCTGAGAGCTTGAAGGTTAGGCCACAATCGGGAGAAAGGATATGAGGTGAAGAAAGTAAAAAGCACAGAGACTTTGGGGACAGGAATATACTGACATTCATGTGCTAAGTAAACACTTAGTAACTAAGTAACTTTGTAAAAATAATCAAGAATTTACATTAACTCGTGAAGTTTAAAAGGATTCAGCATGAAAATAAATTATACTATGTAATTCCAAAGAGATAAAACTGTTGGGATTTCCCAGAAGTTTAGGACTACAGCAATGTGGTGCATTTTAGTATCAACAGGCTTACAAAAATTACTCTTTAAAACACAGATCAAAACACCTGCAGTATTTAAAAGACTTCACATTTAACATAACTGTGGAAACAAACACAAGTAGATGTATTTGAGTCCCTTACCTCAATGCAGCTATAGACTTAAAAAATAAACTTGCCATTTTAAATGCAATAAAATTTTTTCTTTAATAAAGGAATATATTTAATTTAGCTTTCCTTTCCAAATTAACATATTTATTACCAAGGTAAGAAAAACAATAAAGATAGGCCTTTCTTCAATGATGCTAATATAATGAGCTAACATTTCATTGCTTACTATCTAATAAGCACCATGCTACACATATCTATTTATCTAAAATTGTTCATTTAATTCTACTAACATCTCCTATGAGGCAAGTACTCTTATTATTATAACTTTTTAACGGACATTCTAAACACTAAGTAACTCACCCAACATGATACAGATTGAAAGCCAGGGAGATATAATCCCAATATTGACATATGTTAATTCCAGATTCCTCTTAATTATTTAGAAGATCAATGTGCAAAGTATTTGTCCCTCTCTCCACCCCTACCCAGTTCTTTTTTTTTTTTTTTTTTTTTGAGACAGAGTCTTACTATGTCACCCTTGGTAGAGCACCGTGGCTACACAGCTCACAGCAACCTCAAACTCTTGGGCTCAAGCTATTCTCTTGCCTCAACCTCCCGAGTAGCTGGGACTGCAGGCTCCCAGCCACAACACCTGGCTATTTTTGGTTGCAGTTGTCATTGTTGTTTAGCAGCCCTGGGCTGGCCTGGAACCCTCGGTGTATGTGGCCGGCACTCTACTCACTGAGCTATAGGCGCCGAGGCCGCCCCCACCCAGTTTTATAACTACTTACAGGAGAATGTAGATATAACACATTAGCAAAAAGTCAACTTACATAAGTTTCATTTTATTTATAAATTCTTTAATGCTTCTTACAACAATCAAAATTGTATGCTATTTTCTGAGTTCTTAATTAGAAAAGAGGCCTACTACTATTTAATAGAAAACTAATACTTGTATATACTTACAAATTCTTTCTCTAAGAGAAGTAAAATTCATGTTTTCCCTTTGAAGAATTTTTATGTTGAAAGTAAATATTAAACATAGATAAATACTAACATGAGGTCATTGTTAACAGAGAAAAGGGGGGGAAATGACATTTTTAAAAAGAGGAAAATGATCGGATTGGTGACCTATCTCTTCAGTTTCTGCCTTAACAGAACAAAAGCCAATTAAGAACATAAAAATTTTAGGGTAAGTAAGGCTTTTCTACAGAAAAGAGGTAGGTCATTTTTAGCACAATAGCCATCACCCTTGTCTAGTGTAAGAGATGAACTGACATGGAAATAAAAAGCTTAGGACCTTTATTCTTTTTCTATATGCAGATGAACCTTGATAGATGACACCTCCCCTAAGCTGATCTAAGTTTTGCAGACCAGACATGTCTGTACATACCACATGTATGTTTGAGTATAATAGGCCAAGTTCCTTATGTTGATCTCCATATGTTGATCAGTTTGTTACAGTCCCTTGTGTGGTCAACTTATAGAGGTTCTACTGTAATTATAAATTTGCAGCTAAAACTCAAATTATCAAAAACATACCAATGATGAAATCTGTCTAAATTATATAATGTCCCAAACTGCAAAGATCTCAACTGTCTATTGAACAAGAATAATTTTCTGAGTTACAAGGTTACTTTCTCTTAATGGTGACTGTAAGAGTTTTTACAGGAAGCAGTTTTGAGGAAGTGGAGATAAGAAGATGTTTATTTCTAAAAAGGGTGGTATTTAATAAATTAGGCAAGTCTACTATAGTTTAGTAAAGTCACAATTTAGTTCACCTAAGAAGGAAGATACTCAAGTCATTGACCCCTGGTATCCATGACAGAAAGAAAGGTAGCATAAAGTGAAATCAAAGAATTAGCCAGCCCATGCCTCCTAGCCAAAAGTTTAATCATTATGAGTCATTATAAAAGATTTGAGATAACACAAAAATCAAGAAACATAAAAAACAAATGAAGCCCTCCCAGGAACACTGATAAGCAAGCTGAAACTTGCACAGGTGAATCTAACCCTATTTCGTAGAAGCAAAATAATGGATCATAACACAACCTGTCTCAAAACTTTCATAGTAACCTACATAAATCTTCAGAAGAGCTGTTAAAAGAACAGGGAAATAAGTTTCCATTTCATTTTTTCCTCAGGCACTCCAGGGAAGGTCTGAATAAGCTACAACACAGTTTAAAAATCAGAATATAAATAAGAATCAAAATGCATACATAACTGATAATCAAGATATTTAACACCTATACAATAAGCAAATTCCAGTCACAAATGTTTCCTGTAAGGCGGAAAGTGCTTTTAAAAATTAAGGTTAGTATGATACAACTAGTAGCTACAAGTAAGTTCTTAAAGAATAGCTTGATACATAGTATGCTGCTAAGGTTAATTACCTCTCTCGTCTAGAATTAAAAGCAAATCATTAAAAAGCAAATTGAAATGGATTTCATTCCCCAGGAAACAATCTTCTAAATTATCCATCTGTAGCTGCCAGATCATGATAAAATTTCTCATTTCCTTCTGTTCTCAAAAATTAAAATTCCTATATGTGCAAATGAAAAAAAATGTAATTTAAAATTCTTTATTGCCTCTTATTAACACTCATAAAGCCCAGTCAACCAAGTATTTTAAATTATTGAAAAGGATGCATGAAACTGATTTTATCCCACGGTTAATGCTTGTGTGAACTGCTTACTTTCTAACACAAGCACACAGATCAAGCCGTCAGTAATTTAAAGGCCAGCATCCTAGGAGTTCTAGGATATATCACTATGGCTATTAAACCAAATATCAAAAAGGGATCAATTTTTCCAACAATCATTTCCTATCAAGAAATGAAAATCTTTTTTAAAAACTACATTAATTTTATCTCATTGCTCCCCAAAACCTATTGTCTTTAAAATTCCAGTAACTTAATGAGGAAAAAAGTTCTTTCTCTTGAGCATTTTCAACATGAGTGGCATTCCTCTGCTCCCACTGCTTTTAAGCCACTGAACTATAAAAATCCACCAACAAAACATTAAGCAGCCTAAACTTATACAATCTAAGAGAACAAACACTCTGAGTGCTATGAGTATCTCTGGAGTGGTTCTCAGAGTTGTATTAATGATATCTCTATTACGGAAATAGACATATTTTCCTAGGTCAACTATATGTCATTATGTCAAACAACTGCTAGTGAATAGGAATGTTTCTAAATTACACAAAAATACCATATATTTTCTCCAATATTGTACTTAATTTTTTTCAACTAATGTAAAATATCTCCTTCCTAAGAAATTTATAATCATCTTTTTTCAAAAAGGTTGTAAATTTGAACACTTCAGAAATTTTTAAAAGCAAAGTTTCAGTGATGAATTGGAATTAGAAGACCAATATTACAAATAGATTTATCAAATTTACCTACCAAAAAAACTATATTGAGGTCAATATAAAGAGTGACATAAGAGAAAATAGAGGAGCAGGGACTCAAGAAATTTATCCCTCTTCTCAAATAATCATAAGCTGGCAAAAACTGACAGAATCAACGCTGAAATCAAAAACTTAATGTAACCAAGGGAGTGCTGAAAGAAGAAAAATGTAGCTGAATTTCAGTAAGAAAGCATACTAGTCTTTTGTTTGCCAGTCTAGTATTCCCAATTCCCCAAAGCAGCAACTATGGATATGACAACCGCCTTCAGTCCTGATGTAGGCTTCCTGGTGCCAGGAGACGGATACAGACCTTGTTTTTAAAATACTCCAGTTGTGCTTGGCATGGTGGCTCACACTTGTAATCCTAGCACTCTGAGAGGCTACAGCGGGTGGACTGCCTGAACTCAGAAGTTCAAGACCAGCCTAAGCACAAGCAAGACCCTGTTTCTAAAAATCACCAGGCTATGTTGTGCGCGCTTGTAGTGTTAGCTACTCAGAGGCTGAGGCCAAGAGAATCACTGGAGCCCAAGAGTTTGACGGTTCAACCCTAGGGCCGTGAAAAAAAAAATACTCTAGTGTATTTTGACCTGTGTGGCAGTCCATGGAACCAGTGCCAATATATAATTTATTTTCTCATCCATATTCTACCCCAACTAACGTGGATTTCTAGGCATATGTCAAAAGATTAAAAGACTTAAACTACCAGGCAAGAGGCTGAGGAAAGGACAACAAAGAGACATACCCAAAAGGCTGATAAGATGAAGATGAGGTGGAAGTCTTGGGAGAAAAAAGGACTTAGAAGGGCCACCGCCTGTATACCAGGGAAGATGGAATACAACATGTATGTCTAGGACCAGAAGTATACTCAGAAAAAAAATCAAAGCCAGGATCACACCTCTGGCAGACTTATGGGCTCAGTACAAGGAGGCAAAGGCAAAAACCAAGTATCAATAGTAGGCACCTAGCTCAGTGTTAAAGTAACCCAGCTCAGGGGCTGCAAAGATTAGGAGAGTGGTATATTATTTTTCTTTTTTATTACAGGCAGAGAAGGTTGACTATGAATATAATGGAATAGAGATTTCAGAGGCTACAAATGACTAAGAATAGTCTCCGCAAAAATAATTTGAAAAAGTCACTAAGCAATCCGGATGACTTCAGCCCTCAACAATCAAAAACCACAAACCTTGGGGAAAGGGATAATCTGATGTCCAGAACTATTGCACTATAAATAAATATTCAAAACGCCCAGTTTTTAACAAAACACAGAAAGATAACAAAGTATGGCCCATTCACAGGGAAAAAATAAACTAATAGCAATCATCCCTAATGAAATGTAGACATTTATCTAGAAAAAGACTTCATGTCAAGAGTCTTCAATATGCTCAAGGAAATAAAGGAAACCAGGGGAACTAAAGGAAATCAGGAAAGCAACAGATGAACAAGTAGAGAATATTTACAAAGAAAGAAAAATTGTAAAAATAAAACAAACATAAACCCAAGAGCTGGAAAGTATACTAACTGAAATGAAAAGTTTGCTAGAAGGTTCAACAGATGTGAACAAGGTAAGAGAAAAAATTCAGCAACCTTGAAGATAGGAAGATTAAAATTCAGACATTAGAAGAAAAAGAAAAATGAACAGAGCCTAAGGGACATGTGAGACACTAACAACCATAAAAACATACATACATACATACCTTGGGGAAATGCTGTGGACTCCATTCCAGACCACCACAATAAAGAAATGTTGCAATAATGCAAGTCATACACAGTTTTCAGTTTCCCAGTCCAATGGAAAGTTATGTTACATCATACTGTAGCATGTCTCAAAACAATGTACATACCTTAAAATATATTTCATTGCTAAAAAACATCATACTGTAGCATGTCTCAAAACAACGTACATACCTTAAAAAATATTTCATTGCTAAAAAATACTAGCAATCATCTAAACCTTCAGTAAGTTGTAATTTCTTTGCTGCTACAGAGTCTTGTCTCAATGGTGCTGACTGCTCAGGGTAGTGACTGCTGAAGGGTAGGGTGACTGGGACATTTTCCAAATAGATAGTAACGACATTTGCAGCATCCATTGAAACTTCTTTTAACAAAAGATTACCAAATGATTTCTCTGTAACTTGTGATGCTCTTTGATGAGATTTTCTCAAAGAACTTTCAAAACTGGCATCAACCCTCTCAAACCCTAACACTGCTTTATAATTGAGTTTATATAGTATTATAAATCCTCTACTGTCATTTCAACAATATTCACAGCATCTTCACCAGAAGTATATTCCATCTCAAGAAACTACTTTCTTTGCTCATCCATAAGAAATAACTCTCCATCCATTCAATTATGAGATTACAGCAATTCAGTCATTTCTTGGGCTCTACTTCTAATTCTACTTCTCTTGCTATTTCTACCACATCTGCAGTTACTTCCTCCACTAAAGTCTTGAACACTTCAAATTGATCCATGAGGGTTAGATACAACATCTTCCAAATTCCTGTTAATGTTGACATTTGACCTCCTCTCATGAATTATGAATAATCTTAATGGTATCTAGAATGGTGAATGCTTTCAAGAAGGTATTCAACTGGACTTTGCTCAAAGCCATCAGAGGAGTCACTATCTATGACAGCTATCACCTTACAAAATTTATTTCTTAAATAAGATTTGAAAATCACAATTACTCTTTGACCCACGGGCTGCAGGATGGATGTTGTGTTAGTTAGCAGGCATGAAAATAACATTATTATCCTGTACACCACCTCAGGCTCTTGGGTGACTAAGTGAATTGACAAGAGCAGTAATATTTGGGAAAGAACTGTTTCTTTCTGTGACTAGCAGGTCTCAACAGTGGGCTTAAAATACTCAGTAAGCCATTTTATAAACAGATGTGCTGCCCTCCAGGCTTTGCTGCTCCATTTCCAGAGCCCAGGCAGAGTAGATTTAACATACTACATATGACAATTAAGTTCACAAACTTGCCACCATGCATTTACGTTAGCAGCACTGTACACAGCTCGGTAAGGTTTCACACCTGATCTGGCCCCTAGCAACTTTTTTCTTTACAGGAAGATAAAGGAAACATTGAAAGAAGACCTTTTGATGACATCCAGGACATTAAGGTTATGACTACAGGTCTGATGGCCATTCCAGAAAAAGAATTCCAACACTGCTTTGAATGGTGGACTAGGCACTGGCTTGGGGCATAGCTTTCAAGGACAGGACTTCAAAGGTTACTATAGTGATATTCAGCAATGAAATATGTTGCACTTTTTCAAGTATGAGTTTGCAGACTTAATTGTCAAATCTCGTAATTCTTAAGGGCTCTAAATATCTGGAATGAGAAACGAGCACTAGCTTCAATTCAAAGGCACCAGTTGTGTTAGCTCCTAACCATAGTGTCAGCCTGTATTTTGAAACTTTTGACTTCTCTCCTGCTATGAAAGTCCTAGACAACATCTTTTTCCAATAGAAGGCTGTTTTATCTACACTGAAAATCTGCTGTTTAGTGTAGCAACCTTCATCAGTGATCTTAGATCTTCTGGTTCACTTGCTACAGCTTCCACATCAGCACCTGCTGCTTCACCTTGCACTTTTATGTTGTGTAGATGGCTTCCTTCCTTAAACCTCATGAACCTCTGTTAGCTTCTAGCTTTTATTCTGCAGCTTCCGCAGCTCTCTCAATCTTCACAGTATTAAAGGAACTAGGGCCTTACACTGGATTAGGTTTTGGCATAAGGAAATGTTGTGGCTAATTTGATTGTCTATCCACACCGCTAATATTTCTCTGTAGCAGCAATAAGGCTGTTTCACTTCCTTTTCATTTGTGTATTCATTAGAGTAGCACATTTAATTTCCTTAAAGAACTTTTTCCTTTGTATTCACAACTTTACTGTTTGTCACAAGAGGCTTAGATTTTGGCTTGGATGTTGGCTACCTTCTTCTCTAAGCTTATTTTTAGGTTTTAATTTAAAGTGAGACATTTTATGACTCTTCTTTTCACTTGGACCCTTCCAGCCATTGTTGGGTTATCAACTGGCCTAATTTCAATACTGTGGTATCTCAGGGAATAGGGAAATCAGAAGAGAGGGGAAATAAAGAGGTAACAGTCAGCAGAGCATCAGAACTTGCAGAACATTTATCAGTCAAGTTTGACATCTTGTCTGGGTGTGGTTTGTGGCTCCTCTAAGAAATTACAATAATAACCTCACAGATCTCTGTAACACATATAATAGAGTTTAAAATATCGCAAGAATTACCAAAATGCAACACAGAGTCACAAAGTAAGCTCATGCTATTGGAAAAAATGGTATCATCATATACACATGTAAGAGATTCTAGTAAGACTAACAGTTCATTTCTAATCAGAAACTAGGGAGGCCAGAGCAGTAGAGTAACATTTTTACAGTACTCAGAAACAAACTGTCAATCAAGAATTTCATATCTCGCAACACTATCTTTCAAAATAAATAGAGAAGAAATTACTAGACAAATACTAAGAGATCTTCACTAGGAAGATGTGGCTCCTAAAAAGTGCTAAAAAAGAGCCCTTCCAACTTAAATAAAAGGAAAGTAGCAAGTAACTCAAAGCCAGTAAAGGTAAGAAAATATAAGTCAGCATTATTGTATTTTGAGTTTGTGATTCCCATTTTTCCTTCTCATACAGTTATTAACAAATCCATTAACAGCTATGAATCTAACTTCATCTGTTGGATGGGAGCACAATGCATAAGATATCATATGCAACAATAACAAAGGTGGAAGAGGAACAGGCTTTATAGCAGCAAAGTTTCTGTATGCCACAGAAGCAAAGTTGTTATCACCTCAAACTATATTTATAAATTTAAATCCCATGGAACCACTAAGAAAGTAAGTAAAAACTACACAAAAAACGAAGAGGGGATCAAAAAGGTACATTTAATAAAGAAATCAATCAAACACAAAAGAGTACATCAAAGGAATTAAGGAGCATAAAAAGTAACAAACATTATAGAAAATAAATTTATCTTTTCCCATATCACTAAATGTAAATAAATGCACTAAACTCAGAAAGTATGTGGTATATCTATACAACAGACCATTACTTGGCAATAAGAAGTAATTAAGTACCTGAAAACATGTTACTTGAAAGAGACACAAAAGACTACATATTAGGTAAATCCACTTATATGAAATGTCTAGAACAGGCAAACGTTTTTCAGTAGCAAGCAGTAAGTGGCTATTTACAAGCACAAAGAATACCCAGTGAGTGCTAAAAGGGTAAGAGTTTTCTTTTTTTTTTTTTTGAGACAGAGCCTCAAGCTGTCCCCCTGGGTAGAGTGCC
>NW_003852397.1:31833611-31839159 GCF_000181295.1 Otolemur garnettii
GGTCCCAGCTACTTGGGAGGCTGAGGCAGGAGACTCGCTTGAGCCCAGGAGTTGGAGGTTGCTGTGAGCTGTGAAGCCATGGCATTCTACCCAGGGGGATAGCTTGAGGCTCTGTCCCAAAAAAAAACTTATGTGATCATTTCATGAATAGACATTATTCTTCAAAACATAGCTGTATGCAAGTTGGTATCTTCTAGTGGAGAGGGCATAGTCTTTTTTACTTCTTAACCCAGAAGCCTGGTATCGTTCTGTACATGGCTCACCATATAATGCCTACTTGGCTTGTTTCTGAGTTTGGCTTCTGAGCTTGGCCTCAGTAGACCCTGACCTCTTAACAGGGCTAGCCTTTCCACTCAGATTAAAATAGTACCATAGCCTAGAGTCATACTGAATGGCTTAATCTTAGGCCTGGCATGATGGCTCATGCCTGTATTCCTAGTACTATGGGAGGCTGAGGCAGGAAGACTGCCTGAGCCCAGGAATCTGACACTGCAGTGAACGAAGATGACACCACTGCAATCCAGCCAGGGTGACAGAGTAAGACCTCATCTCAAAAAAAAAGACTTAATCTTGGGTTAAGCCCAAGTTGCAGTTGATAGATCAGAACAAATCATTAGATCAAAACTTGGATTAAAAAAAAATGCAGACAGCTTAAGAATGATGCAGGCTAATTCATGAACCACAAAGGAAAGTATCAGTGGATTTATTCATTCAGAATTTTGAGTGAAAGAATATCTTGCTATCATTTCAGCAATGTATTGGGCTTTATAGCTGTGAGAGGTTAAATATTTTCAATAGACAAAAAAATAAGTCATTTTTCTCTGACTCTTACATTGTTTTCTCTTACAAAGAATTATTTAAATATTGACACGAACTCTGCCTGGAAAAATACATAAAATATGCTGTTTTCACAAGGGCAAAATGTACTGTTACACAGGTATACCTAGTTCATAAAACTGCTTGGCCTAAAGTCATAGTCCGACCAACCCGCTGGCTATCACTAATTAACTGGCAATTGGTGTCTCTTCTCAAATACCATAAAAAGTTAAAATAAAAACTCAAGGAAGAAAAAATGAGAAAACATGCCCAAAGTTCAATCCTCTAAATTTTACTGTCCCAATTCCAACAGTGCCTCTAAGGCTCCTGAGTTGAAAAGGCTACCATCCATAACATCCACCCTCCCTTAATATCCATTCATATTCAACCAACCATGGGTTGGAACATTTGAAAGAAAAAAAAATAACACAAATAAAAAATAATATAGATGTTACTATAACTATAGACACAGGATTTACCTTCTATTTAACACTTTGACTGCAAAGTGCTTAGAAACAAAACATGCTACAGGCGTTGTTCACAGTCAAAGGTTAAAGTATATGGGAGGATGTTCACAGGTTATAGGTCACTGTAACATTTTACATAAAAGACTCAAGCATCTGCAGGACTTATTGGTAACCTCAGGGATCCTGGAACCAATCCTTTGTGGATACTGGGAGATAACTATATTGTCTCACCCACTGGCTAACAGAAAACTGACTTAGACAAGGGGAAAATAAACAAATATTTAAGTTACCAATATTAATCTGTAAAAAGTATTTACAAAATGGCAGTCTAAGTCTATTATGATCTGAACTATATACCCCTGAAATTCATATGCTGATGCTCTAAACAGCCAATGTAATGTTATTTGGAGATAGAGCCTTGGGAGGTATTAGGGCTAGATGAGGTTATAAAGCTGTGGTCCTTACAATGGCATTAGTGGCCTTACCAGAAGAGGAAGATAGAGAAATTGCTCTGTTAGGTCAAAGCAAGAAGCCATCCTTCTGTACCTAAGAGAGTCCTCACCAGCAATCAAACCCTGCCAGACCTTGATCTTGGGCTTCCAGCCTCCACAACTGTGAGAAATAAATGTTGTTTCAGCCATTCCACATATGGTATTTGATTACAGCAGTTGGAGCTAACATAAACCCTATGAAAAGATACACCTAATAAAAGTTATGGCTGTCAGGTCACTGA
Source organism: Otolemur garnettii (assembly GCF_000181295.1). Lineage (NCBI taxonomy): Eukaryota > Metazoa > Chordata > Mammalia > Primates > Galagidae > Otolemur > Otolemur garnettii. Next base: position 31,835,628 of record NW_003852397.1, read on the forward strand.
ATGTGCTGCCAAGAAATTAATGAAGGCTCAGGCAAGCTGACAGCCAAAATGTGAAACCAATGTAATTTATAACAGAAACCACGGTCACAGCAAGAAGACACTAACACACTAAACCCAGCCTTGGGCCCAGTCTACAAAAAGAGAGCCAAAATGCAGAAGTCCAGAGCCTTGCTTTCATAAAGAAACTGATGTGCTCTGTCAGAAATTAGTAACTTCCCAAAGCTCACTGAGGAGTTTCCTGGTTCCTCCAAAACCTGATAGAAAGTTTATTTCATGCAGTAGTATCAGAGGACCAGCTAGCCTTATAAATTCATCCAAAGATCACCACGGCCAAACTGAGCACACAGAAAGAACTCCAACAAGACAATTCTAAAAAGCTACCAGCTTCTTTGTCCAAAAAAGAAATAGACTTTAGCAGCCTTGTTATATCTTAAGTTACTATGCCCAAATCTAGATGCAGGTCTAGACTCAAATCTTTCAGGAAAGTTATCTTAAGCTATTGTCAAAGTAATTGCAAAAGCTTATTTGGGGTACCAGGTAGTAGGCAAGACAAATAGGTAGAATTAAGGTAGAAGAAGTCAAAAATGTTCAACTAGGCATGTAAAAGTGAACTTACTTAAACAAAATCATACTAACCATAGCAATGCAGAATAAACGTGCTGAAGTGTTTGAAAAGTTAACAAGTAGGGAGAAAACAATAATAACAAATTACTTGGCAAGGCACTTGCTTATAGTTCTTAATGAACTAAAAGTCCTCGTGTATTTGATGACTAGATAAAATACATCCTCATCTATACCAACCGGCTTTTGCCTGTTTGCACATAAATTTTGAGATAATTCTCAAATCAATTCTTAAATTTGAATGAAAACCCTAAAATACTTTACCAAGCCAAATGGCATTTTGTAGTTACTTATGTCATTGTAATACTCAAGATGTTCAAACAATGGGCAACCCCATTTTCTAAGTATCTGACTGAGATCTGCTTCTGAATTGGAAGAGAAGCATTCCAGAATAAAAGATGGCATAAACTCCATCTATTAAAATTAAGAGTTCTTTGGGGTCAAGGGAAAAATGATTTATGCCAAACAGGACAACCTAATCTGTGGGAAAAAATAAATGAAGGTGTGTGAATATATACACTGTGTGGGTGCATGTGTATGCATATATAGTGGTTTGGGGGGTTTTTTTGGGTTTTTTTTTTTTTTTGGAGATAGAGCAAGATCTTGCTCTGTTGCCCAGACTACAATACAGTGGCATCATTATAGCTCACTGCAACCTCAATCTCCTGGGCTTAAAGTAATACTCTTGCCTCAGCCTCCCAAGCCTCCCAAGTAGCTGGAACTACAGGCATGCACCACCATGCCCAGTGGAAACAGGGTTTGGCTCTTGCTTAGGCTGGGCTTAACCTTCTGAGTCCAAGCAATCCTCCTGCCATGGCCTTCCAGAGTGCTAGGATTACAAGGGTAAGCCAGTGTGCCTAGCCTAATTTCAGATATAAATTAAACATCAAGGACAAGAGGAAAGGAGAAGAGTTATTTTAAAAATTAACATAAAGACAAGAGGAGAAAAAAGGCGATATAATGCAAAATTAATATTCCTAACATTTGTTAGTTAAGTTCTCCTATTCACTCAATTAAAGCACTCCAATATCTTTTTAAAGATAATTTCAAGTATTTGGGGAAAAAAGTCTCCTTTTAAAGATTAGAAGTTTATTCTTAATACAATTTGAAAGGTTCTTCAGGCTTTCTACAGCCTCTTTATGTTCTCTCTATGCAAGAACACTCACACTTTGGGCCACACTAAGTATTTAAACACTGACGGCTCTGTAGGGGTTACTAAATTCTAATAGTGGATAAGGCTGGTATTCTAACAGACTATGAGAGCCTCTTAAAGGGTATAAGTGCCTACTTCCATTTTCCAGCCCTTCAATCTATTCTATACACTGCAGCCAGATTAAAAGTGACATCATTTGCCAAGAGCACATGACTCTCAAGAGTCAATTCCTAGCCAATAAAATCAAAACTTAATATTTAAGGGCTCTCTTAAATCTAATTCCACCACACATATACCCTAGCCCTGTATCATATACGGGGATTTGGATACTGTTGCTTCATTGTCTTCTCCATCTTTGTCCAGTACTACTCTTCAAATTTCAAAGCCTGAAGGAGAATGTCTGAGGCATTCTCCGAGCTCACCCAAATTAACTGAAACCTCTCTCTTCCTTAAATTTCCATACCCTAGTCTCTGAACTTCTCTTACTTGAGTTCTACCTTATTTTATGGTGAGTGATTTGTGTACACATGTAATAATTTTACTCAAGAATTTTATCATATCATCTTTGACCCCCACAGTTTTAACACACAGGTTTTCACAAAGCTCTCAAGATTCACTAAACATACACCTCAAAAGACTACAGTAAAGACATACATTTTACAGAAAAAAAAAGTTTACAAGTCATTTTTTAAACTAAAATACCAAATATTTCCCTCAAGCAAGCCCACCAGAAATAATTTTCTTAGATACATGGCACGGCTCCCGTTTTTCAGGAGAACCTCCACAGTTGACCACCTCTCTACATTGATCAACTCCTTAAGTTGACCCAAGCTTCATAAATTGGGCATACATCTACCTTGTGTATGTATCAGTACAGTAGGGCTAGTTCCTTATATTGACAGCCCCTGTATGTTGACCAGTCTGTCAAGTGGGTAGTCAATTTACAAAGGTTCTACGGTATTTTCACTTCTCACAGATAGATCCCCAAACTTACCTCAAACAAGCGTAAGTCAGCAGGAACTCTGTCCCCAACAGAAAGGCAAACTGTATCACCTGGAACCAAATCTCGGGCAAGCGTATGCTCCAATTTTCCTTCACGCACACTATACCATGAAACAGAAAAAAACAAAATTGAAAAAAGGGAGCCCCATGCCATGTATCTAAAAAATTATTTGTTGTGGGCTTGCCTAAGGGAAAACACATTCTGTAACTATCATTCCAAGGAGGTAAGTCAAATATAAGAACAGAAAAAGATTGTTAACTAATATACTCAGCTGACAGAAAAATCCTTGGTTGTTTAGATGTAAAAAAATATGAAAACTGAAGCAACCTTCTAAATCACCTCGGTCTGTTTGTGCATCACCCTACCAGCAATACTACTTAGCACATACTCTACATTAAAAAAAAAAAAAAAAATCTATTGAAGGAATTCATGTCTCAAGAATCTCAAAATTACAATTTTTTTTTTTTTCTGAGACAGTCTCAAGCTATCCCCCCTGTGTAGAGTGCTGTGGCATCACAGCTCAGAGCAACCTCCAACTCCTGGGCTCAAGCGAGTCTCCTGCCTCCACCTCCCAAGTAGCTGGGACCAAAGGCACCCGCCACAATGCCCAGCTGTTTTTTGGTTGCAGCCGCCATTGCTGTTTGGCAAGCCTGGGCTAGATTCAAACCTGCCACCTTAGGTGTATGTGGCTGGCGCCTTAGCCACTTGAGCCACAGGTGCAGAGCCAAAATTACAACTTTTTTTTTTTTTTTTTT
>NW_003852397.1:31839399-31904725 GCF_000181295.1 Otolemur garnettii
GCCTTAGCCGGTTGAGCTATAGGCTCCGAGCCTACAACTTTTAATAGTATAATTTTGCCATACTGATCAGATCAGAAATTTTTCATGTGAGATTAATATCGTCCTTATGTTCAAAGAAAAAGTTGGAGGCACAATGTATAGTATACTGCTTGCATTCAATTTCTATTTCTAAAGGGGTAGAAATCCACACCAAAAAAAGGATCATACCAATGACATTCTGGTGGCACAAGTTTACTCAATTCTTCAAGAGATTTTTCTGAACGATATTCCTATTCAAACAAAAAGAATATTAATAAAAAATATTTATAAAGAAATACAAATATATACACATATTCCATTTTGACTTAAATATCAATCTCAACCATTATTTAAAAATTTCCCCCAATTCTTGTCTCTTTCTTTACTTGTGCTTTATATTGCTACACCCAAAATCTATCCCTTATTTAAAAATGTTATATTACAGTGATTGAACAATTTTGATAATTCAATATTCCTCATTTTAGATGTTAACAGACAGTGTTCAAGGTTAAGGGTAATTATTTATAAGACAATGAAAACTGATTAGTGTGTCTAAAGAGTGTATAATTGGAATCATTAAGTCTTAAAGTTAAGGTAATTTTATGTTTTGTATTTAATGACCAAGGAAGTCAGAGAAAATTAACTGAAAGTAACATTTGCTTTGAAGATTTAAGCTCATACTAACTGCAGTGGTTTTTCTAATGAAAGAACATGAGATGAAGAGTGAGATGTGGCACCCTTCCCATCACGCTATATTACCTAAAAGGGAAAATTCTCAGGAGTGCTAACTCTGTAATGTTCTAACCTTCTCCATTCATTTTAACCACAGCTGAGAGAGAGAGAAACAGCTATCCTTCACCCCATCATACTATCTAGTCCACGTTTCCACAGGCAATCTTGCTTCACCTAATAACACCGCTATTTTTGCCTCACATCTGCACTAAGCACACCAAGCTTCTGATATAAGGCTGAAAAACAGAGGGGCAGATAGTTGGAGGTGAAAGGTAAAAGTGCTTTGAAATTATTGCAATGCACTAGTCAAAATTTCATACCTATCACAAACTTCAAATAGAATTTAGAAATCAATCTAGACTGAAGCTAGAAAGACAAATGTAAAGAAAATCTGTAAATACAAAAATTACAAGATAAATTCCTCCAATTACACCAAGAATATTACAGAATTTGGAAGTTTTGCTCAAAAATTCATAAAAGGCTAAAAAATACTCACCCTTCCTAGATCCCAGTAATAAATGACACAGAAGCTGCCCAATCTTATCTACCTCTTCTGGTTTCTTTGGCTCTATTCCCTATAACTATAAAGATACCTCTATATCAAAGTGATCATTTAATATACCACTAAAAACCTGATGGCCATCTCTAATGAATGCCTAAAAGTTATTTTTCAGATTTACTGTAAAGAGGTATCATTATGTAACTATATAAACAATTAGTTATTTTTACAGCTGAGAATAAGTATAATGGTGTGAGAAATAGGGACTGGAAAGAGATGGAGTAAGGGGCCAGACCCAAATACCAGAGGTGGTGGGTTCAAACTCGGCCCTGGCCAAAAACAAACAAACAAAAAAAACAAGAGATGGGGTAAGGCAAACATAAATGTAAAAATAATATAAAAAGCACTTTTAAGATACATGTAAAACCTAAAAACACAAATCATGAAGCATTAAGAATGTGATACATTTTTGATAGTTTTTGATTAAGCATTGTGATAGGTTCAAGACAATAAATACAATCTTTTTAGAGAGGGTTTTTAATTTATAGAATATTTTGTTGGTTTCACAAGCACATTTAGGGAAAAGGTATGTAAGAAATCAGAACTAACAATTTGAAACTGGGCTTTTCATAATGTTTTAATGCTTTTGTGAGTTTTCCTTCAAAGAAAGCTATCAAAAAGATATTTAGTAGTTGGTTTTAGCCAATGAATTTTAAGTATTTAAACCTAACTCATGTAAAATCCTACACTGACTTCTGTTAAAAGTATTATTTTATGGGTTTTTTTGTGGGTAAGGACTTTCCACTAATCAAAGAGAATAAGTTACTAAGGTCTTCCATACACAGAAATAATATCTATAGGAATCCTTACGAAGAAGAGCACTCCACACATCTGAAATATTACTAAAGATGTGAAAAGGTTCCAGTTACCAGTACAGTGGGTCATACCATCCTCTTGGCTGAATGACTAACTGCCTAGATTTGTGTCTCACCTGAAATGACTCCTTCTAAACTAATCAGCTCTACCTGCCTGAAGATACCATTTTTCTGTTCTAAGAAGATTCCCATAAAAAAGGAACCTTGATAGTCTATAATGGAGCCCACAAACTTTCTGCAAATAATCTGATGTCAACTTGCCTTCTACATTGGGTCACTATACAGCTATTAACTTACTAAGTTAGAGATTACTGTAAGAAGTCCAGAGAGTGACAAGAAAAACTCAGGGAATAAACTACAGATGTGAGAATAACACAAAAGTACAGTCTGAAGATTCAAAACAGCATTAACTTGGGATTATATTAATAGTACATGTTTCTGTAAACTGGAAAAATTCATCTAGTCTTATTAACGATTTTATAGCTAAAAATGAGACCTGCCAATATTCTGAAACATTGTTCTACAATCTACAGAAATTTCATACATATAAATAAATGTAAAGGCCTACTTTTTTAACTGATGTCTACACTTGTTAACAGAAATCCTGACATTACCTCTATATTATTCACAATAATATTTAAAAAGCATTTCTTTTCATATGTTTTAATTACTGTTTCAATGGCTATGATGAATAGGAAGTTTGATCCCCATGAGAACATCCCTTCTGCGGAAAAATGAGTAATTTTTAAAAATGGAGGACGGAAGGGATCACTAACAGTAATTAGAAGCATTTTAACTCCCAAAAGACTCAAATGAAATAAGATTAGGAAATAAAGTCAATAAACAAGTATACCGTTCTGCCAAGGAAATCAGTTGCAGATCTATGAAATTTTATTCAAATGGTACTTCACAAATTGACCTTCACAAATTCTACACTCTTTTTTTGCTCCCTCTATGCTTTAAGTATTAAAACATAACAGTGTTGTAAAACTATAAACCCTGCCCCAATTTTTAACTGGAAAAATAGAAAAACTTACTGCTGAATTTTTATTACATGTTTTTTGTTTTCATTGAACAAAAACTTGTTCACTTATTCTTAATAATATCAAATAAAAAACTAGATTTTCCAACTCACTACCCAAATTAAAGCAGTTTCTTAGTTCCACAAGCTTCCTTAGAGAGTTGTCTATATCTAGAGTTATCTGTAACTAGTATTATTTCAAAATCTAAGAATAAATTGTTCTGATTAGCATTAGCACCTCTCCATAACTACAGATTTTACGATAGCCACCTTAATTTTGTTTTAGGCAATCAACTAACATGCCAGTCTTACAATCGCAAAATAGACTACTTACCTGAACAAAGGCAACTGTAACGACAATAAGTATTGCCTAAATGAAACAAAAAAAGAGCCTTTTACATCAGATATTAATTTGAGAAATAACTGTTAACTGTATTTTATTTTTCTAAATATCTATAAGCCCCAAGATTGCAGATTTTAATCATCAAGACCAGCTAGAGAAGAAATCACAACTTTGATTTGCGGCCTATGGGGAAAGAAACTGACATTTTACAGTGGCTTGACATTCTGAGGACAGCTTCTCTGACCTTTTGATCTCAGGTTCCCTTTACGCTCTCACAAGTGAAAGACCAGCTTTCCTTTATGTGAGTAACATCTACTGTACTGCATTTTTCAATTATTCAATTTTAATCTCTACTTATGAATTCATCAAAAAAAGGAAAAACTCACTACATATTAAAACACAAATAACTTTCATTAAAAGTCCATTTTCCAAAAACACCTATAAGAAAAACAGCACTATTTTAAATTTTTTTATCTTTAATGTTTGACTTAGTAGAAAGCTGGTATCCAATCTGCTGCAATACGCTCCAGCCTCACATAGATGGACAGTTGGAAAGGGATGAGGATTTTAACAACCTTTTCAGACTATGGATATTCTTAGCTACTACACCAAAACTTGACAACTGTTATTACCATATTTGTATATACACAGCCATGTGCATATACATGTTATTACCATATTTGTATATGCAGACCCAACTTCACCCAACCATCCCCTCTCAGTCTACCCTCGTCCCCACATCCTTTAATTTCCTATTCCCATGTCTGTTGGTAAAACATGGCCACAGCCACTCCATTGAGAATCCCAGCAGTTCCCAAAAGGCTGATGTGAGGGGCCAAGGCTGGCCCTGAGTGCCCCAGGCTCCTAATGATAGATCCCTGCCCTTTCCAGGTACCTTGTCTCTTGCACAGCTGGCCCCATGCTGAGGCGGGGGGGGGGGGGTGAGGCACACCAAATTAAGGAGGAAGTATTCCAGGAGGACACCCAAGTGAAATACTTTACATTTAAAATTCTGTAGTTTCTAGACTTGAGCCATCCAGAACTTGAGCACTCCGTGACGTAAGAATCAACAATACGAGACTTTCCCAAACTTGCAAATCCTACAAATCACTTGGGTTGGTTAAAATAAGACTCCTGAACCACACCCAAATACATTGAATCAACCCTCCAGGAGAAAGACCTGGGTATCTGTTCCATCCTGTTAACAAGCATCCTAGAAGGTGGTTCTCATTACTGGCACGTTTGGGAAATTATACCAACTCAACACCTTGGGGATTTGGACAAATCACAGGCTCAAAATTATAATCTATGGGCTCAGCCACCCCCAAGCTTTCATGCTTTGCTGCCGGGTACCCTCCTAGACAAAACTTCATGGGGATTAAGGCCCAAGGTCACAGCAGCAGGCCAGTAGTAGAACTGGGTCTTAGAAGTCAGGTCTCCCAGATCCCAGCTCAGGAATCTTCCTCCTCCATGCAATGTCCCAGGGGCCTCAGAATGGGACCACCTGTGCAAAAGAGGCGGCAGCCAGAAAGGGCAGGAATCTAATGCTGCACAATCATTTCCACCTTCCTTTCACAGAGGTCCCAAAGTTAACCATCATGTCAACTGGCAGTGTGCCCACTTCCAATTGGTGGTGGCACCAGTACCTGGTACAACTGGCTGGTGAGGGGACAGCTGGAGAAGAGGACTGTATGAAAGGTGCACACAGATATCATTTTACTTTCAAGAGTTACACTTTTAATGCATAAGCAGAAGAAATAAAAACACTTATACGGACAGAAAATTAGTACTACCTATATAATGTGCATCCATATTTTTCACTCGATAATTTGGGCGAAAAGTGAGTGTTATACATAGCAAAATACAGTAGTTAACTAAAAGGTGATCTGTTGGCCAAGCACAGTGGCTTGCCTGTAATCCCAACACTGTGGGAGGTTAAATAGGGAGGATCTCTTGAGTCCAGTAGTTCAAGACCAGCCTAGGCAATATAGCTGGAATCCTGTCTCAACAAAAAAATATTTTGAAATTAGCTGGCTATGGAAACCCATAGTCCTAACTACAAGGAAGACTGAGGTGGTAGGATTATTTGAGACCAGGATTCTGAGGCTAAAGGGAGTCATGATCTTGCTGCTGTACTCCAGCCTGGGAAACTGAGCAAAACCCTCTCTGATAAAGGTAATTCGTAAAACAGAATCTAAAACAGTATCAATAAACTTTTCATAAACAATATCAATGAACTTTTCATAATGTATTAAAATCCATTGATCTATCTTCCAATTTGAATGGATCTTTTACCACTGAACATTTCATAATATCACATTTAAAAAATACTGTCTTACTTGGTTATTCAAAACTTCCCAATGTTGACAAATTTCACAACAGTTTAAAAAGAAAAAACACATTTGTTGAAATCAGTAGTGATGTCATCTGAATAAACATTGGGATGCTACCCAGCTGCCGGTAATGCATAAAATTTTTCTGAAACTCTAATTATTGTTTGAAAGCCTAAATTCTATCATCAGCAACAAATTCTGCCAGCTGCATTCCCTTGTGTGCTAGGCTCATTTAACTTACTTTCATTTACAAACGTGTTTTATACATTCTTCTTATTTTATTATACAGATTATTAAGAAGGTATGTGCTCAAGGGTCAAGATTTAATAAAATTAATTTTTACTCCTTTATCAATAACATTCCTAGGGGAAACAATGAAAGAAAACAGCTACTACTAATATAGTTTGGTGCCAATACTAATTTGTGCTAAGGCTCTAACAGTTTTATCTGTTTGGGGGCCATTTACACAAAATTCTTCAGTGAATAATGTTTTAGTATTGTTAAAATACTTTTGACCTTACTTATTCCCTAAATAGAGCTCAGAGACTCCTGGGAGACACAAACAATAGTTCAAAAACTGCGGCTCTACATTAATATGTTTATGTTCTTAAGTATAACACACTTGCTTTAATGAATACTTATATTTACTATAAATGTTCTGTACTACAATGAAACGGGGGACAAGGAAAAAAACTATCAACGAATGCTAGAATAATCTAGCCAGAAATAATAAAATTGTATAGAGTAGAGTATGCACTGTCAAAAAAATATTTTTAATTTATGTCAGGCTTTAGTAAATTCACAATCAAAACATATTCTCAACTGGTATGCAAAATACATTTAAAATTCAATCAAAAAATTATAAAATATTTTATTCTTATTTAATTTTTTTTGTTTGTTTATTTTGAGACAGAGTCTCAGAATATCACCCTGGATAGAATGCTGTGGTGTAATACCTGGCAGCTTAACAGTTCTTAAGCTCAAATGATCCTCCTGCCTCAGTCTTCCAAGTAGCTATGACTATAAGCGCCTGCCACAATATCCAGCTAGTTTTCCTATTTTTAGTAGAGACAGGGTCTGGCTCTTGCTTAGGCTGGTCCGAGCTCAAGCGATCTACCCACCTCAGCCTCCCAAAGTGCTAGGATAACAGGCGTGAGCCACCATGTTCAACTGGAAAATCATAAAATATCTTGTATCTGTGAAATTATCAGATTGTTAAATAATTTTCATGTGTGACAATCATAGGCCTTTTAACATTACTTGAAATTACCACTTAATTAAAAGCAGAATTTAGACATTAACCAAAAAAACCGAAGGCATTTCTCAATTCATTTTCTAAAATCAAAACCAGTGTTAATCAATAGATTAAAAAAATAGACATATATATCTCCTTACCACAGTGATACTGACGGCATCATCAAACTGATGCATTAAAACACTGATGACTGCAGAAGCCAGAAGCAGCATAATAAGGGGATTTTTAAACTGAAAGTAAAAGCAAATAGTAATTCAACATTGTTCTGTTGGAATGACAGTTCTGTCTCACCAAAAGCTAAAAAAAACCATAATGGCATAACTGGAAAATTACGAGAGTCTATTTGGTTTATTTTGTGTATCTCTTCAGTTAGCCAATAAGGAAGTATTTATATTTAGCTGCATTCAAAAGTCTCATAACCACTTCTTTTCAGCAAATAAAAAAATTAAGTATCAATATTTAAAACTAAGAATTACCCAATTCCTTATAGTATTAATCTAGTAAATATAGATGTTCTGGCTTTCTACTAAGGCTAGAAAGAGCAAGAGATGATTTATAAGGTAAAGATTTAGGTGGAACACCTAAATTATGAGATTCAAATCTCCTCAAGTAAGGAAATTAGCATAGATTCTGATTCTGTGACTAATCCATATAACCACAGGAATAACCCCCAGAGACAGCTAGAAGCAGACAGTAAGGTCCTCTCCATAGAAGAAACTGAAGATTTTTTCCAAGGCTGACTTTCCTGGTTTTCTATTTAGCAGAGAAAATAGTATCTAAAGAAACAGGACTATAACACCATCCCAATCAGGAAGCGCTTAAATGACCATGCACCAGAGAAGACAATCAAATTCTTCCAGTTGGACAGCTACTTCTTATACAGCTCTGATGCCAGACTCTCTTCCTCTGTTGAAGTGTTACACCACTGTCAAAGTTACACAATAACTGGGCTGTAAAAAAATCCACCCCAGCAGAAAACTCCAGTTCTTAGAAACCACAGCTCCAAGGTTCTATGTAACCATTCTGAATTTCCTTTTTACAGAACCATTCTCTGGCACAATAGTTCCAATCGTAACAATTCAGTGAAAAACTTAACCAATACTGTATGTCTAGGTTCACATCAGACCAATCAAATTAGAATCTACTGGCATTTAAGTCCCAAGCTTCAGCATTTTTATAAGCACTCCTCAAGTGATTCTAATGAGTGAAAGATTAAAAGAATAATAAAACTGCTCTAACAACATAAAACTACAACTGTAGTACGGTTTAGGGCTGCCCAACCACAAACCTGACTGAATCAAACTACCTGTGTTGAATCCAGCTCAGTCATGTGTGTGTCACCTTAATCTTTTTAAACCCCAGATTCTTCATTTGGTAAAAAGAGAACCTCAATACCAAGGAACTGTGATAAGGATTACCTAACCTTGTATACTAAAGTACTGTGTAAACTATGAAGCCCTCTTACAAAGGTAGCTGTTAACGTTATATTTTGAGGGCAAGGCACATGGTCATCTCTATTTTCCCCTAAAAAAGCTGTGCCACAGTATTAAGTACATCATTTGATAGATGGCAGATAGTGACGGATATTTGCTGAACACCACATTCATTTTTCTCCAAACAGAAGTAAAGATTCACCCAGGGCTTTATTTATTTGTTAACTGTTGCTTATACTTAACTTACTACAGCCACTGTTAATTTAATTCCCAAGAAATCCCAAAGAGGGGGTACTCTAGGCTTTGATAACAGGACCAAGAAAACAAAACATTAAATCATATTGTTCACTGATGTATCAAATCATTAGTTTATAAATACAGGGTAAACAAACTATGTCAAGTCTTCCTGAAGTTTTAGGTAACGTGGAAATGTAGTAATTGTGCCAATATAAATACGCATATAAAAAATGTTACATAATAAACAAGCAGATACACACAAAGTTCTTTTAGTCTCTAAATTTTCAATTTTGCTACTTTAAGGCAAACTCACTTGCCAAGATAAAGCTGATAAATTTGGGCTCATTAGCAGGTAAAGCCCTTTAGAAAATAAACATAATATTTTCTAAAAAAGAACCTGCAGGTTAAGAGACACAGAAGCTTTCTTTACAGAAATTTTTAGGAAAAATGATTTGTTTAGCCAACCAACCCTAGTAGTTGAAAGTTGACCACAGTATCTTACAATTTTTACACTAACATGACATTTTCTTGATTGTTATCAAGAATCCTAAAGTCTTTTCTAAAAGATTAGGACATTAATAAAATATAATTATAAAAAATAATTATCTATGAAGAACTTATTCCCAAGTTTGATATCTGCAAAGGAAACTGTCAATAACATGACCCTCACAGAATATACTTAAACTCTCACCCAACAGTAACCCCTAACAAATGAAAATTTTTAGACAATACCTAAAGAAATATTTCCTTTCTCCATAAATAACCTCACAAAAGTAAATAACTAAATAACAAAAGTCCATGTAAATTACACAGCAGAGAAAGAAATGAAAGTACCTCACCTGAGAAATGTACTTCTTCCATAGTGGCTCATCTTCACTGATATCAAACTCATTCCAACCATGGAAGGCTCGCCTATGACTAACTTCACTTTTGTTTAGACCATTCTGAAGATCAGCCTTTAGATTTTATACATACAAGTTAATGATAATGTTCACACAGAACAAAAGAGGAAAAAACACACAAAAAATTCATAATATACAATCACCTTTATAGGAACTTATACAACAATCACAACTAGTCTATGGTGACAAAAATGTTAGGAGCAGTTACTTGGAGCCAGAGGTCAGACATTGAGGGGAGAGCTGTCTGTGGTGATAAAAATGTTCTGTATTCTAATTGTGATGGTGGTCACATTTGTCAAAACGCAAACTGCACTTAAACCTTTTAAATAAATTATACCTCAACAATATTGAGTAAAAATGTAAACAAGGTAGTGTTTAACAAACAAATTTAGGGAGAAAAAGGAATAATACACTTACAGAAATATATCAGTACATTTTAATTAACTTTTTTCTTTTCATTGTTGTTTCTTAAAAAAAATTTCTCCCCCCTCAAAAAAATCAATCCATGTGCTATAAATACTTGTCTTGCTCTCTGAGCCTATCAAATAAAACTCTGAGGTTAGTGACATATTTTGCGCTTTGATTTTATAATTATTTCAGACCAAAAGTATCTATTTCCTAAATTAAGACGAACTCATTCTTGGGACATTTTATTTTCTATGAACACCACCTACCTCCTCCAGTTACTGTCTCTAGTGATTTATTATTGCAACTATCATTAAGTAATGAAAGTATCTGCATCCCCAAAATAATTAGTTTCCCTGGTCAAAAGTTTTATAATGGAGTTCATTTTAATGGAGCTTTCCACAATTTAAAAATATTAGAAATAAGTGGTTTTGAAAGTGTATAAGTACAACCATCCCCCCAAAAAACTCTCAAAAACGGATAACAATGTTTTTAATGCCATCATTAAAATATGTGATAGAAAAAAATATTCTTTTTGTCGTATTTCAGTAGACTCTGCTTTTTAAAACTATGAAGAGATTAAATTACATAAGCAATTAAAGTTTATTTGCAGTTCTGAACTCACGTTATTTTTTACCTTAGAAAACCCCTATAAGAAGATAAACTTCTATGTTAATAAATATTTTCCCAATCTGACTAATCCTTCCACAGCACTGTTCCTGGTATTGTTAATGTTCTATAGCTGTACTGTGCAATCAGGAAGCCACTCGTCACATGCAGCTATTTAAATAAATGTAAATTAAATTTAGTTCTTCTGTCACACTCATTACATTTCAAGCTATACAGTGTGTTTCACTCAGTCAGGTTTAGCTACATTTTAAGCCCAACTGTCATGTTTAACTTGTGGCTACTATGTTGAACAGAACAGAATATTGATATCACGGAAGAAAATTCTATTGGACAGCACTGATTTATAAAGCCTAAGTGTCTGATTTTATATTAATTCCTTTCTCCCCACAAAGCACTTACTTGGAGAATGCTTGTAACTTCACTGACTGGTAATTCACTTGCTTTTTTTGATGTCAATACAGGAATCATTGTCTCATTTTCACCATTAGGTATTTTTTGAAAACGTGCAACCTAGGAAATAAAACCAAAGGAAAAATATTTGAATACACCAAACAACTCAATGCAGTATAGAATAAAGGAAAATTCAAAAGATCATAACATGTTATTTTCCACAGTTAGAAAAATACAGAATGATTATCTAGTCCTAATAAAAATGACAATTTTATACCAACCACATGCTATTTTTCCAGAAAGTACATTTTAAAACTTAAGTTACCAGCACCCGCTAGAACACAAAATTTTCACAATGAATAAAAAAAGGATGCTATTTCCACGAACATAAGAGTAAAACGCAAAACAGATGTCCTGTCTAGCAAATCTTGATGATTATAAATAATCATAATCCTCTAAAGTCATTATGTTTAGTGCGAGAGAAAAGGCACAGCTTAGCTTTCTCCATTTTAACCGCTCTCCTTGGTCAGCACCTGGCTATTCTTCCACAGAACAGTGACAGCAAGTCAGACTTAAGATCTATTGCCAAACTTGGAGAAAAACAAGAGGTGAAAGAGACCAGACAAGCACAGGATACTCAGGTTAGTGAAGGGTTATTAACAGCAGCGTAAGTCTCAGAAATGGCGGTAACTACAGTACCTTCTTGATGCAGCTTCGTAAGTAACTATCGACAGAAAAGTCTTTAACATAATTCTCAAATAAATCCCCAATCTAGACTTGTCTTGGGCCCTAAATTGGGATTCTTTGTAAACAAAAAGCTTATGTAGCAGAAAGGGAGACAAAAATTCCCCACTATCAAAACGTTATAGAAGACAATGTCTCAGTTGTCACACACGTACTTCATTTAAATAATACTAAAATTAAAATGATCATCTCACTGACAAGATATAAGGTTTTAACTATTAAGAAATGAGTATAATTGTGATGGCTGTGTTACTTAGTTCAATGTAAGCATTTCATTGTCTATCGAAGCAGTACCCTGAACCCCATAAATGCATTAATGTACAAAGTTATGATTTAATAAAAAATAATAAAAAGATATAAAGTTTTAAGCTTTCAGGTGAAACGTTTCACCCTTACATAATCGACACTTTTAGGATAAAATATTTCTCTAAAATTTCTGAAGCAACACTTTAAGACAACAAAGGAGTCTTTCTAAGAGTAGAATGTGAACGTTTTAAAGCAATAACTGAGAAAATGACATGAAGGCTGTGTTGACCAGTTTGATGGAAGTATTTTAGATTGCATGTGAAAACCCCACACTGTACCCCAGAAGTGCATTAATGTACATAGTTACCATTCAATAAAAAAAAAAAGAAGAGGAAAAAAAAAAAAAAAAACAAAGGAGATGAAAGAGTTTAAGTTTCTATTACTATTGTAGTGTCATTACAGAGGCTTATAGCATAAAGAATCTTTCCATTTACTCAAAAAAATGGTAAATTACAGAGGAACAAAAGTATTTTCTCAGTGTGAGCGAGTTTCTGGAACAACCAAATACCTGCTTTCTAATCTCATTTATTAAAAGGGCATTACTGAATGTTTAAATACTTTAAAGAACAGTATTTTTCCACTTTTAATGAGTTATTAGTGACTAAAACTTGATAAAGTTGGAGACAGATAATCTTCTTTTCCTGCAAAAGACACGAAATTATTTTATTGCATAACTATTTTTACATAATTCAGAAATTTAAAGTCTCAGAGAAAACACCGAAAAATTTTTTAAAGTTATGCACATGTGTAGAGCCAATGAAATGCCTTTATTTCAAATCTATAAAACAATGTAGGGCAGGAAAAAGACTTCATTGAACCATTTCTTAAATAACAGAGTAGAGGGTGGTGCCTATAGTTCATATATGGGTGTGGCGGGTTCAAACCTGGCCCCAGATAAAAACTGCAAAATAAAAAAATAATTAATTAAAAAACAACAGAGTAGATTGCCCCTCAAAAATGACTTAGATCTTTATACAATGAAATCTAAACCAATTGATATGGCTAATTTATCTGGTAAGATCACAGAGCAAAATTAAGAAGGATCAAGTATGTTTACACTGCCTGCAATAAAAACAAGATTAATAAAATCTTATTTTTAAGATTCCTCCATCAGGATAAATGCCTAAATGAAGTTGTTTCAGAATTAAACCCAGTAACATTAACATGTGACCTTCCATAATAAGAGCTCAAATGATAGCTACTTGTATTCCAAAAACTATTTAATGTACATACATACTCAAGAGCATAACTGACTTAAGTAGGTAAATACAAAACTAAGTTACTAATCAAGATTAGTAAAGTTAGTTTACAATAATTTTTCTAATAAAAACATATCTTTCTATCATTAATATATTGGAAATTGCTAACTCTAGTACTCAATATGCAGTATAAGAGCTCTTTCATACAATATTTTTTGAATAACCCTTTGGTAGTTGGTAGGTAGATATGGTCTACATTTCAACACACTTAACATAAAACCCTTCAGGAGCATGGGCGCAAGACAGCTAAAAATAAAAAATCTCAAGAGTGGGAAATGAAATTATTTCATTTTATAAAATTAAGACACTGAAGGGACTATATAAAAGGTTCCTTTGAGATGTTCTCCAACTGTGACCATATGTACTACTACAAGTACGTTTACAAATGGAGGAAAACCAAGCAACTACCGTGTTTCCCCCAAAATAAGACCTACCCAAAAAATAAGCCCTAGCAGGATTTCTATGCATTTGTTAAATATAAGCCCTACCCCGATAACAAGACCTAGTGATGGGCGTGGCTATACAGCATATCTGTATAGCCATGCCATGAATTTCAATGCAGAGAGGAAGACATCCCCTGAAAATAAGCCCTAGTGTGTCTTCTTGAGAAAAAATAAATATAAGACAATGTCTTATTTTGGGGGGAACACAGTAGATCATAAAGTCCTTCCCAGAATGCCAGAGTGCATTTAACTTTGCCATTCCAACTGAGTACTGAGAAGAAAGAAATATAAGGAGATAATGATCAACAAGGTATGTAGGTACTCTGATGAAGAATGTGGACGCTGCCCATTTGGAGGGAATTGAGTTTACCAACCTGCTTATCCTGATAGTGGCACAAATGAACCAAAGATAGAAAGTAGGAACATCAAGTTCAAAGAAAGAACCAATTAAGGAAACAGAGAAAAGACAACAACTCTTTTGACAGCAAATGTAGAATAATTTTTGGTTGGGAGAGATGTTGCTTATGCTAGGTCTACAGGTGACGATTATGACCTGATAGCCTCTGAAAACAAACTTGTTTCATGATGAATTGAAAGATTTTTACGACTTTAATGTATACCAACTTTGCATGTGACCACTGGTCTAATGAACCTCCAATAGTATCTGTCCTCTAAAATGTCTTTTTTTCCTCAGTTTAAAAATATTATAAAAATAAATCTTAAAGGTGGTTTGCTTATAACATGAATTTAACTGTCAGTTAGGTTTCCATTTTCAACCAGATTTACATGGTTCTTGAGTAGAGTTTATGAACTTTCCATATTCATTCCAAGGATCCCAGGTACAAAAGTAAAAGCCCTGGCCCTGCTGTGGGGTCCAAGAACAGGGGTGATGGACAAAGAACTCAGATCTGGCAAGCAGCTGTCTACTACAGACATACGAGGAAGATCCTTGAAGTTTCTCATTAAATGTGCACATCTGTGTTTTTATATCTCTTTTCTACTCCACTGGTGTAACCCCTACCATATACATTTGCTCAGTGCTTTGGTCTGCTGTTTTACTGCACACAAGTAATACTACTCTGTAACCAGAACCATATGTAAATGTGTGAAGATGTTTACTATGTTTCTATGTTTTGTATGAAAGGAACATTGTGAAAGAACTCTATAAAAGACATAGTGGCAGAAAATAAATGCAGAGCTGAAAATTTTATTCCCCATGACTGACAGACTTGGTACCTATGTGAGAGGGTATTAAGCTTCTCATAGCCCTGCACAGATACAAAAATTCTTAGCCTTAATGGAAAAACTTGTTTTAGTGGTTTCAGCCTAATATCTGATCTTAAAGGACAAAATGTAGTTAATATGTAGCAGTGCTAGCTTTTCCTGCATAAATATAGAAATGGGGGTTAGCCACAGTCAAAACAATCTGGCTATCCTGTGCATTAACACAAAATGGGGCTTGGATATACAGCTGTATCTAATGTTTCATGATCTCCTAGTCTTTCCAGTCCAGGTCTTTTTTGAAAAACCTTTGTCCTCGTTTGAGAGGTTCAGTTATCAGGTTTTTGTGTTTCTTTTGTAGATACTTGCCTTGTCCAATTCTTGAATTTTGCAGGTAGACATACATTATTCAAAACTATCCCCTAAGGTGCTTATCTTGGTAGAATAATATGCAATAATAGGTCACACTTCTCCACTAAGGGGGAGAAGGTGGCAATGCTTAATCTTGGTAGAATAATTTACAATAATAGGTCACACTTTCCCACTAAGGGGGAGAAGGTGGCAATGCTTAAGTCGTTATAAGAACTCCTTGATCAGAAATCTTAGCTCTATAAAAAGGGTGCCAAAAATATATACACACATTTTAAGAAAGAAAAAAAACTACATAAAAATTGTAATACTCAAGTCATATTTGACTTCTGCAATTGCAAGATACAATATACAAAGTAACAAACATTGTTGGTATATAATGAGTATTGCAATTATAATACATTTTTCTGTTCTTAAAATGTATAACTTTTTTTCACACCCTATGTATTTCATAGCTCTACCTCGTGAAAATAACTGAGATGCTCCTCACTTGTCCATCTGCTCCAATCCCTTGGAGCCCATCTATTCCATCCCTTTATAAGAAAAACAAGTAATTACTGGAGAGTTCGCCACGAGTATTTTGCTGCTACCCTTTTGTAAGAAGCACTTTTCCCAAATAGAACAACTTTTTTAAAGGAGTTGTCTATTTTCAAGAAGAATGGAACAGAATGTATATTTATTAGAATAATCTAAGAAAGGAAAATTTGGTAATGCAAAAGAGAGATGGAACTTTCGAGACAGAGTCTCATTCTGTTGCCCAGGCTAGAATGCCATGGTATCAGCTTAACTCACAACAACCTCAAATTCTTGTGCTCAAGCGATCCTCCTGCCTCAGACTCCTAATTACAGGTGCCTACCCACAATGCCCAGGTAATTTTTTTATTTTTAGTAGAGACTGGGTCTTGCTCTTGCTCAAATTGATCTCAAACTCCTGAGCTCAAAGGGATCCTCCGGCTTCAGCCTCCCCAAGTGCTCAGATTACAGGCATGAGTCACTGTGCCCAGCCTAAGATGGGAAAATAAAGGTGTCATTGATTAGATGAGAGATGCAATCTGGTGTATTTTTAGAAGGGATAAGGGAAGGAACAATTCATCCACACTTCATAGGAAAGCAGAGTAAAACAAATAGAATGCAGACATGCTGGTAACTATGGTAAAGCATATGAAAGTGTTCATCTGAGAAGGGTCTAGATTGAAGAAATCAAGAAGACATACAAGGCAAAAATAAGCTGAAGAAGTAGACGGGGCCGCAGGGCCCTGTGTGTCTTATTGTGAAATCTTTTTCTTGATTCTAAGAGCAAATGGAAGACCTGAAATAGTAGTTAAAGGGAGGAAAAAGGTGAATGGCACAAGTTGGAAAACAAAGGAGGGTAAGAGTGATGAGAATATACTAGTTTAGACACTATTACCTAAGTCTAAAGGAGATAAATGAAGAGTGGACCAGGTGATAGGGTGTGAGAATGATAGAAATAGTAAAAACAACAGGACATAATAATGAACTCAATACATACGTGGAGAATGACACTAGATTTCTGGCTTCTCTTACATACTGAACAGTAAGGGTAAACAATATTGGAAGCCTTCTAAGCAAATGGTGCTGAGACAAGTGAATATACACTTCAAAAAAGGAATGAAGTTGGACTCCTCCTTTACACCATATACAAAAATTAATTCAAAATGGATTGAAAGACCTAGATTTGAGAGCCACAACTATAAAGTCCTTAAGAGAAAACATAGGCTTAAATCTTGCTGACTATGGTTTCCTAATGACAGCAAAAGCACTAGAAACAAACAAACAAAAAAAATCATTAAAATTAATATTTAAGGCTCAGCGCCTATGGCTCAAGCGGCTAAGGCGCCAGCCACATACACCTGAGCTGGCGGGTTCAAAATCCCGGTAGTCCCAGATACTTGGAAGTCAGAGCTTGAGCCCAGGAGTTGGAGGTTGCTGTGAGCTGTGGAGGCTGCTGTGTCGCCCAGGGCAACAGCTTGAGGCTCTATCTCAAAAAAAAAAAAAATTAACATTTAAGTGCTACAAAGGATACCATCAAGACATCATCAAAATTTAAAACTTGGGGGCTGCAAAGGACACCATCAAGAGAAGGAAAAGAAAATCCACAGATTGGGAAAAAACATTTATAATTCATATATCTAATAAAATATTTGCATGTAATCCAATAATAAAACGATAAGTAACCCAATTTGAAAAGGAGCATTTCTGCAAAGAAAATATACAAATGAACAATAAGCATATGAAGAGATGTTCGACATCGTAGTCATCCGGGAAATACAAATCAAAACTATAGTACAATGAGATACCACTTCACACCTACTACTAGGATGGCTAAAATCAAAGGCTCTTTTAACAAGTACTAGAAAGAGAATCCATAAGCCTTCCAACAGTGGTGGTAGGACTATTAAAAGGTGCAACTGCTATGGAAAAGTTTGGTAGCTATTATGTATTATTATTATGCTGTTATGCAAACACTCTTCTCTGGTTAAATGAGAACTGAGTTTTCTTCATCTTAAAAACAGTTTTTGAATGTTGTAGTTATGTCCTGATTTTGAGAATTATAAAATAAAAGATCAAGTTTAGGTGAAGGTAAACCATCTTAAGAGATTTTATGTCTTTCATATGTTCTTATATAAATCCATTTTCTATGCTCCCAGCTTTATTCAACACACTGGATATTATTTATTAATCTCCTACTTGCCCTTAAAAATATGAGTTTAAACTTATCTTAATCTCTTCATAGTTGTTTTACACTTGTTTCAAGTAACGGCATTTATTAAATTTACACTTTTGATTACTTAACCTATACAACCAATAAACATTTACAATTTACTAAGTAACAGACTGTATACACACAACCAAGCAGTCCATAGTCTCTGCCCTTATTCACAGAAGTGAGAGTCAAGTCATACCAAAACATGTATACTTAAAAACTACAGCAAATTTTGGATTTTGAGGATAAATATTTCAGTCAAATGTAGGTTCTATATGCATAAAACCTCAGAGAACTATTGAACCCAAATTTGCATTTTACCAAGATTTCCAGATGATTCATTCCTATTTTGAGTATAAGCACTACTATATACCTGACACAGATAATAATTACATGGGGATTGCTGTGGACTGGGTGTGCTTCCCAAAATTCAGGTTAAATCCCTAACCTGCAATGTAATGGTATTTGGAGATGGAGTTTGGGGGCGGTAAGGAGGGTGACACCTTCATAATGGAATTAATGTCCTTACAAAGGAAGACAACAGGAAGCTTGCTTCCTTGCCCCAGCCCCAAGTGAAGACATAACCAAAAAGAGAACCCTCACGAAGAATCAAATCACCAGCACCCTGATCTTGGCGCGCTAGCCTCCCTAAGTTTGAGAAATAAATGTCTTGTTTAAGCCACCCAGTCCATGTATTACAGCAAACACAAGAGCAGTCTTGTAAACGAGGTATCTTCTTTTGATCCAAGTGTAAAGCCACCATCCCCAGAGAGCACAAATCATTAGGTCTGGGATGGAGGCAAAACATCTTTTTAAAAGCTCCCCAAAGCAAGTCTAACATGTAGCAAAAGTTGATAATCACTGAGCTAGTGGACAGGATTAAAAGGTATGGTTAGATCAAACTCAAACGTTGGAATATTTCACTTTTTAAAGATAAATGCCATCTAAAATGAGCTGCCGCCACAGTTTCATAAAAATTTTCCTGAGGAAAACTTAGCTTACCCTTTTTTTTTAAATCATTTCATTCAGATAGAAATCTGATTTTAAGAAGCAAGTTAGCAAAGGTAGCCCAAATTACCCAATAAAAGTCAAACCATGGAGAAAAAGTGAAAACAGTTCAGGTGTATTTAATAAAGGTTATTAACAATTTTGCAGGTCAACTCTTGGCAATAAAATTTTTCCATGTTTCATCTGTAAATAATCAGAAAGACATCTAATATCCAAGAAAATCCAATATGCTAAACATTTAACTTGAAAGAATTGGGCACCTGACAGTTAACAGTTACAGCATGAGAAGACAGGGTTATCTCAGGAGCTCTATGAGTCAAACCATACAATTCCATTATGCAAATATGAAGAAAGCATATAAGCAGAGGAAGAAAAACAAAACAGGTGACAGTATTTCCAAACCAAGAACTGCAGGTTCACAGTGACTTACAGAAATCAAGCAGACATATTCAATTTAAGAAGCAACTGCTTATTGATTAAGGCCAAAAAGTTAATGACACTAAATAATTCCACCTAGATATGACTGTAATTACTGAAACAGAGAAGCTTATGTTCATAAAACAGAATTCAGGTAGAATGTGCACTCTGGGGGTACCTATCCACAAATCCTATTTGCAGAAAGGTCCATGACACTATTAGAAGTAGGGAACTTTGGTACGATAAACATCCAAATGACTCCAAGTTTCTGTACCGATCTGGTGGTTGAAAACAGGGAGCTAGAATATTTCTATAATGTTATATAAGTCCACTTACATCCACACTACATAATGGGATAATAGTATAGTGCTGCGGGTATCAAACCAAGCATCCTCTTCAGAGCTAAGAAGACAAGGGCCCAGGTATCACCCCAACTTCAAATATAACAGTTTACTTTTGTGTATTCAGCAAAAAGCTAAAATTTAAACAAAGAGTTTTATAACTTCAAGAAGGAAGAAAAACTGAAACTCTCCAGTACAGTGGTCTCATGTTGCTGACCCAGGGACACAATGCTCTAGACAAGATCAGACTTGATTAGATTCCAATTTATAATCCCAATACTATGTCTTGCCAGCTGTGTGACTCAAAACAAGTTACTCAACTTCTGATCTGTTTCCTCAATGGAAGATAAAACCTATTTTGATTTCAACAAGAAAAGAAACACCATGTGTAAAAATGTGTATCACAGTCTCTAGTGTACGGCAGATTCACTGCTTCCCATGCCCTCCAGTAACACACTAACAGTATAGTATCTGTGTGTCCGCCTCACCCCCACACAACATCCTCACAGAAGTATGACCTGGTTTTTGTCATCCTGGTATTCTCTGTGAAGTTCTTAATAACATCTAGCATCAAATCTACTATTAGGACTTTCTGTCTTAATGGACAATTACACAGCAATGGAAGAGCACAGTTAGCCTCAGGCATACTTGTGCCTTTTAAGTGATCTTTCCCTGAAAGTACAAAAGATGACAGAATTAATCAAAAAAGAATTTATTTGATCATCTATAAATTAAGTGTCTCCTCTACAAGAACCAGGCAAGTCTGCATATTTCACCTTTGATAGTGCTGAGATTAAGATTTCCAATCACAAAACACTGTATTTTATTGCCAATGTGGTAGCTATGAAAATAGGAAAAGTCAATCTGTCCCTGATGAAGCCCTTCAAAGATCAGATTGCTGGCAAGGAACACAAAGAGACTGGCAAGTGTCTCAGAGTGGGCAGGTCTTCATCAGCTTAGAATCACTGTGCAGCCTTACTAATGAAGAGATATTGGCCTGGGGAATAAAGGCACTGTAAATATGTTCTTGTGAAATATCACACTACCTAAGAAGTAGGTTTAACTCCCCTTTAAATGTAAAGTGAAGAGCCTGAATTGAAGCAATATGCCCAGGATCACACAATATTTTATTTCAGAATAACAAAATATTCTGAAACATCCTTTATACCTCCTATAATTTGTGAATTGCTTGTTTTTCTACTAACTGGCATTTGCCAAAATTACAAACACAAAAAAAATCAGTCTATCACCTATGCAAAAGAAAAGATGGCATATAGTTGATTCTCAAACTTTGGTGAGTTTCAGAATCATCTAGGAGTGGGGTGGTCACTAAAAATACATGTGTTATGAGGTATTCTTTCCAAAAAAGTTAACACTGAAATCCTATTTAAGCCCCCAATCCAGTGGTCACTAGGTCTAAAACTAATCCATAGAACTGGTGTCTTCATTAAGAAAAGGACATCAAAAGTGCAGGCATGCAAAGGAAAGGCCATGTGCTGACACGGCAAGAAAGGAACCAGCTCTGGGCTGAGAGTGGTCTTACTTAGCAGAAACTAACCTTGGGAGCATTCTGATTAGGGCCTTCTTGCCTCCAAAACTGTGTGAAAACCAACTTCTGTTTAAGCCACCCAGTCTTCAGTATTCTGATACAGCGACCAGCTAAGTTGTTTGTCCTATTGTTAATTTTGGTCATTTGGCTAAAGTAATTTTCTGTGAGATTTCCTAACTATCAAGTAACTATTTCTCACTTTTTAAGTAATGAATATCTTATGAGGAGAGACTCTGAAACTATGTATAACATCCTATACCTTATCACACTTTTGCTTGCTACCTAACTCCGCTTGGAACAATTATTACCATGGTGATTACCATGACTTTCTTTCTTTTTTTTTTGCAGGTTTTTATTGGCCAGGGCTGGGTTTGAACCCTCCACCTCTGGTATATGGGGCTGGCACCCTACTTGTTTGAGTCACAGGCACCGCCCTCTTTTTTTTTTTTTTTTTTTGAGACAAAGTCTGACTCCATTGCCCAGGTTAGAGTGCCATGGCATTAGCCTAGCTCACAGCAACCTCAAATTCCTGGGCTCAAGAGCTGCTCTGCAGCCTCTAGGATAGCTGGGACTACAGCCGCCCACCACGATGCCCACTAATTTTTCTATTTTAGTAGTGAAGGAGCTAAGGAAATTTCTCCCCAAAATATGAGTCCCTGGTATAAAAATATTCTGAATTGAAGGCATTCAAGGTCAAGAAACACTGGAGGACTTTCCCTCTATCCGTATCAACTGGACTGGCACAATTAGAGCACCAAAGGGACAACTGACTCCCCTTCTCCCTTCCTATTACCTCAAAATTTTCAGGAATGAGGGCTGGGAATGCAGGAGGACCTGGCCCAAATCATTTGGGTCATAAACACCTGTCTCCCAGGTTAATCTATACATCAATCTATTTCTCTCCCTTCTACATGCCTTCTCTAGTAACCTCCCTAGCATCTGTTTATGCCCTATATTCAATCTCCCCACACCGCACCAAAAAAGGCCTGTATAAAGATATATGAACTTCACTGGAAAATTGGGTTATCACTCCATGATTTCTCTTTATATGCACAGTATATAAATACTTTCTCTTATTAATGTGCCTTAATCGTGAGTTGATCTTTCAGTGAACTTTTAGCAAATTTCCCCTCACCCCTACAGTGAAGTTGGGTCTCACTCTTGCTCAGGCTGGTCTTGAACTCCTGAACTCAAGGGATCCTCCCACCTCAGTCTCTGAGTGCTAACCCTAGCATCTGAGTGCATTAGCACTTTTCTGATTCCACCTTTCTGTCTTCTACTGTAAAGCATAATCCTACTGTAAGCATTCCTTTCTTTCTCATTTATTACACACATATTTTATATCACAGATTTTCTGCTTTATTCTATGGGTAGGTTATAATCCATTACCATCATTTGGTTGTTCAAATTGTCTCAGTTGTGGCCTATGAGGATCCTTGAATAAGCTGGCTCCTGTATCGTTTTGATACCCACTCATCGATGTTTTAGCACTTCCATATTTTCTGGCACAAGATTATTCTAAGCTTATCTCTTTATTTTCCCTGCCCAAGAACTGGAATTAACCACTTGTCCAGGAAGGTTTTGTTCCTTTTACTGACAAACAGCATTCAGAACAGTTATGCCTTCTAGACCTTCAAAACTGAATTCAGAAATATATAAACATCTATATACTCATCTACATCTATTTTTTTTTTTTTTTAGAGACAGAGTCTCACTTTATCGCCCTCAGTAGAGTGCTGTGGTGTCACACAGCTCACAGCAACCTCCAACTCCTGGGCTTAAGCGATTCTCTTGTCTCAGCCTCCCGAGTAGCTGGGACTATAGGCACCTGCCACAATGCCAGGCTATTTTGTTGCTGTTGCAGTTTGGCCGGGGTTGGGTTTGAACCCGCCACCCTTAGCATATGGGGCTGGCGACCTACTCACTGAGCCACAGGTGCTGCCCATCTACGTCTATTTTTAAACTATCTGTAAGTATGTTGAAAACCTTGAGTTCATGCTGAAAATAACAATCTCAATCTAACTGGTTCAAGTGTTCATTCCAACCTCTTTTTTTTTATTTACTCTATTCCAGAATAGAGTTGGTTTCAGGCTTCTACACATACCTCTGTGAAAAAATTCTACTAACTAGTAATACGTTTGTCTACAGTTCTTTTTGTCTTTAGTTTGGGGTTTGCTTATAATTGTTTGTCAATAACCTATTTTTCCATTTCATATATTTTCCCTTCCACTGCCCCATCCTTGTTAATTTTAAGTATATGAAACATTAACTTAGTTCTAATATTCAAAACAGGTAAAATTAGACAAGCATCGTGTCCTCTCCATCCTTTCTGCACCAACGTTTCTATGTAACAAATCTCTTTCTAGTCTATCCTTCCTGTGTTTCCTTTTGAATAAATGAAGGGGTATACCTAAATTTTTATTTCTCCTGCTCTGGTTCAGGGTAGCATAAGCTACACAGACTTTCTTTTTTACTTAATATATCTTGGCAATCACTCCATCAGTTCAGAGCTCTCTCTTCCTTTCTCTTTACAGTTGCCTTTACTCTAGTATGTGAATATAACTACCTAGAATAAATTTAACTGAGGAGGGAAAGGATTTGTATGTTGAAAACTACAAAACAATGATGAAATAAATTCAGTAAGATACAATATGGAAAAACATCTCATGTTCATAAACTACAAGACCTAACTTATTAAAATGCCCATACTACCCAAAGCAATTTAGAAACTCAATGCAATCCCTATCAAAATCCTAGTGGCATTTTTTTACAAAAATAGAAAAAATAATTCTAAAATTCATACGGAACCACAAAAGACCACAAATAGCCAACAAAGGCGGAAATGTCATACTTCCTGATTTCAAAATGCATTAACAAAGCTACAGTAATCTAAACAGCATGACAATGGCATAGATGTTGGCAAAAGATGGCACAGATGACAGATGATGTTCAACATCATTAATCACTAGAGAAATGCAAATCAAAATGACAATGAAATATTACCTCACACCTATAAGGATGGCTATAATACAAAACAGAAAAATGCAACTGTGGGTGAGGTGTGGAGAATCCAATAAAGGATAAATAAATCTAATACGGCCAACTGATCTTCAACAAGAATGTCAAGCATACACAATGAGGGAAAAAATGATTTTAGGAAAACCGTATATCCACATACAAAAGAATAAAGTGAACCCTTTTCTTACACCATTTACAAAAATCAACTGAAGGTGAATTAAAACTTAAACATAATACTTGAAACTATATTAACTCCTAGAAGAAAACATAAGAGCAAAGTTTCACAATATTTATACTTATAATTGTATCATGGATTATTTTTGTGGGGCAATGAGATCTCACTCTTGTCACCCAGACTGGAACACACTGGCCCAATCATAGTTCACTACAACCTTGCAGTCCTGAGCTCAAGGGATCCTCCCACTTCAGTCTCCTCAGTAGCTGTAACTTCAGATGCACACCATCACATCCAACTTATTTTTAAAATTTTCTGTAGTGATGGGGCCTGGTAGCATTGTCCATGACAGTCTTAAACTTTTGGCCTTAAGCAATCCACCTGTCTCAGCCCCCTAAATTGTTCATGGATTTTCAAAAGCACAGGTAATAAAACCAAAAAATAAACAAGTAGGACTACAAATCTAAAAAGTTTCTGCATGTCAAGAAAATAATCAAGAGAGCAAAAAGGCAATCCATGGAACAGGAAGTATTTAGAAAGTATTTGCAAACCATGTATCTGACAAGGGGTTAACCTCCAAAACACATGAAGAATTCCTACAACTCAATGGTAAAAAAACTAATAACCATTTAAATTGGGCTAAGGACTTGAATAGACATTTCTCCAAGGAAGATATACAAATAGCCAGTAAACACATAAAAAGTTGTTCGACATCATTAATCACTAGAGAAATGCAAATCAAAATGACAATGAATTATTTCCTCACACTTATAAGGATGGCTATAATACAAAACAGAAAAGTGCAATTGTTGGTGAGAATGTGGAGAAACTTGCACACTGTTTTCTCCTTCTTTGGTTAACATAACATACAAAGTTTTTATTTTTCACTTAACAATATGTCTCAGAGATCACTACAAAATAATGCAGCCCATAAATTTCAGGCAAGCAAGATGAATAAGCTCTACAGAGCTGTACAACATTGTACCTGTAGCCAACAGTGTACAGTTTGAAATCTGTTAAAAGGGTAGATCTTATCCTAAATTCTCTTACCACAATAAAGTATGTTATAAAACCATATTTTTACAAGTGAAAGGAAATTTTCATCTTTGATCCTAAATTTTAGAAGGTTTTATTTGTTTATTTTTGTTTTTCTTTAAGACAGAGTACTCCGTTGCCCAGGCTAGAGTGCCATGGCATTAGCCTAGCTCAAAGCAACCTTAAACTCCGGGGTCCAAGTGATCCTCCTGCCTTATCCTCCCTAGTACCTGTTTTCTTACAATCCCAGGGAAGGCCAGGTGCAATAGTCCAGATCTATAATCCTAGCACTTTGAGAGACCAAGACAGGACAATTGCTTAAGGCCAGGAGATTGAGGTTGCCATGAGCTATGATGATGCCACTGTACACTAACCCAGGCAATCTTGTTTCAAAACTACAAAAATCAGATTAAAATTTAAATTTAAAATAAATAAAACCAGAAATGTTACATCTTAAATTTTACCACATAGTACCCTTTAAGCAAGATTCAAAAACAGACTCTGTAATTCATTCCCACTGTTGTCTATTGAATACAACTGTAACCTATCAGTAATCTAACTAAAACTGAAGTCTTACTTAAAAATCCATAGGCGCTCACATTATTAATCTGCTGATTAAAAAAAATGATCTTTATTCTGTAAGGTTTACTTTTGTAGAATACACTACTCAATACAGATGCTCCTCAACTTATGCTGGGGTAACATCCTAATAAATTGATTATAAATTGAAAATGTATTTAGTATCTCTAACCTACTAATCATAGCTTAACCTAGACTACCTTAAATGTACTCAGAACACCTACTTTCATTAATCTACAATTGGGCAAAATTATTTAACATAAATTCTATTTTATAATAAAGTGTTGAATATTTCATATAATCATTGACTACTGTACTGAAAGTGAAAAATAAAAATAGTTGCATGGGTACTCTAAGTATGATTTCTACTAAATGGAAATTGCTTTTACACTATCAAGGACCATGTGAATTTTGTTTCTGCTAACCAATGACCTTAACTCCTTCAAGGACAAGATCAGAGAAATTAATTCAGTCAGTACAAACTGACAAACAAAAGCTAATTAAGAAAAACCCATCCCCCAAATGAATAAAAAAAGCAGGCAAGGAAAGACCTCTTTTGTGGTTTTTGGACTGAAGGGTCAAGTTACAGGGAAAACTAAGACATCAGAGATTCAGACAATCCTCCACTTCATTAATTAGGCAACTGAATTCTGTCTGCACTGATACCAGCTGTTTCCCTCCCAAGACAAAAGAAACTTCTACTACAGTAATATACAAGGGTTTTGAAAAGAAAACAATTTAAAAATGTAAGTTTAAGCTTTAATTCTACAACATTTTATTCTGAGCCTATCCCCCAAGGAAAATAATCAGTTCTTACCTCTTTTTAAACATTCACATTCCATGAGTATCTCTAAAAGAAATTACACAACAGGAGACCGTAAGAATCCTATTATTAGCTATACTTAAATATTTGGCTATTTGTCACAAATTGTGCCTACATGTTCTAATAATGCTGGCCCTTGCATAAAAGGATGGCTAATCCTCTATTAAGATACATAACTTATTTTTTAGTGACAGATGGATTTAGACTGACTCAGAATGCCTTACGCTAAAAATAAATGGCTAAATAAAGTCCAAAACCACAATACTCTTAAGTGTTCTATGTGGGGTAGGTCTACCACCTAGTCACCCTGCCTAAAACGCCTACAGCATATTTCTGCAGGAGAGATGGACCGAGTCCAGCTTGCACATCAAGCTTTCCAGCCTCACTGCTTCTATGGGCTTTTCTGTGAAATCTCTCAGCAACTGTCCCTGACTTAGCTGTCACAGTTCCTCCAAACACGTGTTCTTCCCTCATCTACACTGTGAACTCAACAGCTACCAGAACTTCAGGTCACATAAACCAGCACTGACCATGTCTGGCACACAGTTGGTACTCAGGAACTGTTAACAGATAAATGAAAAATCAAGTTAACCAAACTGTTTTAACTACCACTAAGGCCCTTAAACAAAAACTGTATATCCCTCAATTTTGAATTAATCCCATTAAGTTCATATTTAAACTTTTCTTTCCTGGTCTATACTGGGGGGGGGGGGAGGAAGGCTTGTCATCCAAAGTAAAGAGTCAAAGATTCAGTGATCCAACGACTTTCACTTAAGTGCTAATATTCTATTTATTCTGCATTATAACAAATGTAAAATATATACAGATGGTTCTCATACTTGTTCATAAATGATTGGTCTTCTATCTATAGAAATCCATGTTTCTCACATTCTCATGCTCAAACTTTGGGGAAGGAAGGTGAAAGGTAAAAGAGAAGGGCAATCAAAATCTTAGTTAAGCAAGTTATTTACTTCTAAATAACTACTTGTGTAACACATAGTTTACATCACTTCTATAATCAGTAATTCACATCTATATTTTTAATCCCTTGCTTCAACCTCTAATCCTTTTATTAACCTATAATCAAAGACACACCAAAATAATACTATTGAACACAAAGTGGCCAAAAAGTAATTAAGTTATTTAAATGAATTTTTGATTGTAAAACTATATAGCTTTATCTTAAACTCCATAAGAACAAAAATGTCTAGCTATGAAATTTTTGCAGGCACTTTCATTTAAAATGATTAACTATGATATGCAAAAAATATGGCATTTATGTTATTTTCAAGCTTTGAGTTTGAAAGAAAAGTCTAAAACTTAAGACTTTTAGCATGCAAGTAGTTTATAAATGTTCCCAGAGTAGCAGCTGGAGGAAGGGTCTAGTAGTAAGAGAAGGAAGAGGTGGTCAAGAGCAGGTTTACAGTTTAAACTGCCGCGTGCTGATGCTGATGTTTTATTTCTATGACTTCATTTTACCCGCAGAAAACCCTCTGATGGGGATTATTTTTCCTCTCTTAAAGATGAGGAAATTAAAGATTAAGGAAGTAATTTGCCCAAGATGAAAAGAAACTAGCAAAACTAGTACTGTAAGTGGTAGAGCAAGAAAGTGAACCAATGTTTAACTCTAAAAGCCCTCTTCCTTAACTAATAAGATAATCTAAAAACTTCAAAGTAAAGTAGGTTCAGAGAAATACAATTCTGGGCCACACACCAGACCTGAATTTTTGGCCCTCTAAATGCTCAAACTTTATTAATCTATTATTATTTATAACTGCCAAAAAGTAGAAACAACTCAAGTGTCCATGAACAAAACAATGAATAAACATAATGTGCTATATTTATACGATGCAATGATTCTGCCACAAAAAGTGAAAGCAGCCAGACACAGAAGGTCACATGTTGTATGGTTCCATTTAATGAAATTCCCAGAACAGACAAATCCACAACGAAGTGGATTAGTGGTTGTGACGGGGGTAGGGACTGGAGACAATGGGAAGTGACTGCTAATGGGTAAGAATTTCTTTTTGAAGCAACAAAAATACTCTGAAATTAGATCAATATACAACTTTGTGAATATACAAAAAACTGCTAAATTGTACACTTCAGGTGAATTTTATGGTAAGTGAATTATATCTCAAAAAAAAAACAGTAAAAGACAGAAGGTATCAAAAGCATTTAATTCATGAGTTACCACAGCAATATGAAAATTAGTATTCAGCCTACAGGTAACACTGGGTCTAAACTATGCATGCAAAACAAGTATGATTTGCTCAGGGAGTTGATTTCAAGTACTGATAATTATGAGACCACAGCAGATACAAATTCCCAAGTGAAGATGACGTGGAAATGAGAGCTGTAACTAAGAACCTACGCAAGCAAGCCCAAGAAAAGGACTGCCAAAGCAGAGCTCCTTTCAATTTAACTGCTATAAGGAGAATCAATTTCAGCTGTACCTAACTTCAAGCAAATCCAGTCCTTCTAAGAACAGATCTTCACTGCAGATAGATGGAAAAGTGATAACGATCAGCAATTACTTCAAAAAGATGAAAGAAATAATTAAAATCTAACAGGATGTGGGAGCATACAAACAGTAACAAATGAACCTACTTTTATTACAAATTACCTACTATAGAGAAGTAGGTAAAAATGAACCCAAGAAAGTTTAGAAAACAAAATTTGCCTATGTACTTATTATAAAGCTAAAGACGAATATTACACTCTAGTTAAAATGCTTCTCCACTATTCAGTTGATGGGTTCACCAAAAGCCCAGACTTCACCACTGAATAAGATATCCTGCATAACAAATAATACACGTAATGGAATTCTACTTGTACACCTGAAATCTATTAAAAGTTTTTAAAAGGAAAAATAAGTAAATAAGTAGTATGTTTTTCACAGGGTAATGAGTCAGTAATTCTGGAACTACTTTCCTGTGTGTGCACCAGGATTGAGTCACTCAGTCAACATACTGTGGATGACTACCAGGTTTCTCACCTTTGGATAAGGAAGTAACAAGGAAGGGAAAAGGCTTGAATAGAGAAAAGACTAAATTAAATAAACCCCATGGTGAGGGACTGGAACTGGAACTATCAGAATCCAGTTACAGTTTTTAGTTTATATACACAGATGGATAGATATGGAAACAAAAATACACAGGTGTCACAAAAATGTATACAAAATTTTTGTGATCTTATTGGAAGTACAACTGATCACTCTCCAAAAATAAGAATTGTAGATAAAATGGGTATGTGTAGCATGTCTAGGTACACTTGACCAATAATGGTACCTTCAACTCAACTTGAAAAAGTAATACACAGGTAACATCCCTTGAAATCTGTACATTTTTTGGCACCCTCTGTGTATGTGTATGCGCATGTTTCCAGACATATATTGCTAGCTCTATCTACTGAGATGACCTAGAAAGCAGCTCCAGGAGCACGGAGCACACCCGGAACTCAGATCTTGGTTTCTAGATACCATTCTGCAATAAATGTTATTGGAGCCAGCTTCTTTGAAAAATGTTTGATTGCATGGTGGTCCAAGCAGAAAAAATATAAAATGTACCTAGAGCATGTGGTACCAGAAAGTAAATCAGTACTCACAAAACATGGGGGCAACACAGAAAGGACACAGAAACAAATGTGAAAGTGATTTCAATAATCAAAGCTGGAACAATGTTTGCTTTATTTTAATCCATAAAGCAAAATAAATATCCATGTAAATAAGTGGATAATACACTAAGGACAAGGGATAGTACTTCCTTAATAACAGAATTTAATTAATAAATATACGAAGAATGAAGGGAATAGAAAATTATCAGTAAGCAGACACCATAGCAGTAACTGCTGCAGTAAGATCCACTGATAGATGTAAAAACTGGCCGCTAGAAACTATAAGACATATGATATTTGCAGTACCTCCCCACTAAAGAAAGGTATTAATTGTAAAGAAATTATTGTTATACTACAAAGGTAAAGTAGAATTATTTATTACAAAGGGGGAAAAAGTAACTTTACAATGCAGAAATGTGGCAGTCACTACCCTAACCACGTAATCACATTAACTTCACCAGTCGCAAAACATACTAATAATCATAAGTAAACATCTGACAATCCCAAATGGAGGGACATTCTAAAAATAACTAACCAGTACTCTTCCAAAGGATCAAGATCATAAAAGACAAAAAAAAACTAGAGAACTTAACAGACGGGAGGAGACTAAGACAATCATAATTAAATGTAAAGTGGAATGCTGAATTGGACCCTGGACCAGAAATATGATAATTTATAGATGTGAATTTCCTGGTTTTGATAATTACACTATGATTATATAGGATGTTAGTATTAAGAAAAACTGGACAAAAGATATCAAAGAACTCCATGTACATTTTTGTACCTTTTATGTAATTCTAAAGTTATTTCAATTAAAAACTTTAAAATATTTTAGAATACCAGGCACAGTGGCTCACTCTTGTAGTCCTAGCACTCTGGGAGGTGAGGCAGGTGGATCAAATGAGCTCTGAGCAAAAGTGAGACACCTACCACCCTAGTGAGGCTGAGGCAGGAAGCTCTCTTGAGCCCAAGAGTTTAAGGTTGCCATGAGCTAGAATGCCATGGCACTCTACCCAGAGCACAGAGTAAGACTGTGTTTCAAAAAATAAATAAATAAAAATAAAAGATTTGGGAGAAATCTCTGTAAAGCAAATTTTTCATCTGCAACTGGATCCAACAGTTAAATAATTACACCTGAATTATAATGCCACTCTGGAAAGAATGTGGCATTTTTTGATCATTAAGTTAAAAAAAAGTGAGCATAACAGGGCTGGGTCCGGTGGCTCATGCTTGTAATCCTATCACTCTGGGATTGCTTGAGCTCATGAGTTCGAGACCAGCCTGAGCAAGAGCAAGACCCCCTCTAAAAACACCTGGATGTTGTGGTGGGTGCCTAGTCTCAGCCACTGGGAAGACTAAGGCAACAGCATCATTTGTGCCCAAGAGTTTGATGCTGCAGTGAGCTATGACACCACGACCCTCTACCAAGGCATCAAAGTAAGAGTCTGTCTCAAAAAAAAAAAAAAAAAAGTGGGCATAATACTTCATTTGCTGATTTATCAGTTTGTATAAATTATTCTAGGTTTTGAGAGAAATTTGCTACAAGGAAGGGGAAAGGGAGATTCATAGAATCTATATACTTTTTAAAACCATCCATTCTGTTGTTACCTACACTAAACATGCAAATATTGGTTTTTAAAGCATTGGGTTATTTTACTAGTAACATGAAAGGAAGAAAAGCAGAAAAGATAACTGAGGTCCTCTGGTAGCAATATCGCTTTCCCTGAGATCTATGCTGCTAGCCCAGTATTCAACCATAGTAACAAATAGTAGATTTCTTCATATCTTCTCCCAGTATCTCTATTATGTCCAAAGACATTCACTTCATAAAGTAATTAATTGGTTAGCTTATTTCACAGGCTATGGCAAACTAAACCCTTATGAAATTAAAAACATTGTGGTATCCCACACACCCTGTGCTAACTGATCTTAATAGCTACAGGTACAATAGGGAGCCATGTAAACCTTTAAAAGCAATTCACAGCCAAGTACAATTTAGTATCATCAAAAGCTACCACCATGCAATTCCATAGATTTAAGGTAAATGAGAAATTCTTTGCTGTCACGAAATGTACTATATTACTTATTTTCCATCTTAAGTGGTTTTCCTCAAAAGTTCATTTTTTAAACCAACTATTACATTCAATGAAACAGCTTAAGCAACAGAGACTCCATCTCTCTCTCCAAAAGTAAAAAGAAAAAAATTAGCTGAGTGTGGTGGTGTCCACCTACAGTCCTAGCTACTGGGGAGTATAACTTAAGCCCAAAAATTGAGATTATAGTGAGCTATAATCCCACCACAGCACTCCAGCCGGGGCGACAGAGAGAGAGAGACCTTGTCACTAAAGATTCCAAAGAAAAACAAAAAAAAGAAAAACAGGCACAATATTATTCCTAAATTCCACCTACAATTAATAAAAGATAGATTAGTAAGAGTCAAATAAATAGGTTATTAAACTCAAGCGCCTTTACCTGTAGGTATATTAATTCCACCCTATTGATAGGGAAATACAGGTTTAGGAAGAGTAAACTTTTCTTCCTACAAAAGGAAGAGACAGCAGCAAGGAATTTCCAGTATCTCACTAAAAATGGGAATGCCACACAACTACGTACACACAAGTAGACATTAAACACTGAGAGGAAGGTGTCTACACTGGATTTTGTAATTTGATAAAAAGAAAAAGGGCATTACAGATACAGGAGGTTTGGCATTTTACAAAAATAATTCAGAACATTTCAGTTTTGACTTCAAAGAATAAAATTGTTTTCAAATTATAAGAGTTCTGAGAGCAACAGATACTACTTAATATTTATTTATAGGCAAAAAAGTAAAACTGGAAGTTTAATTTCATTGATTAGTAGTTAAAACTTTTATTCCAGTTTTCAACAGTTTTACCTGCTGGCAAAAAAACCCACTAAATCATGAAATACTAAAAACCTAAACCAAAGTAAAACCCAAATCTTAATTTGATAAAGCCATGAGGAAAGTATAAGATTATAAAGCTACTATGTCTCCTAAGCATCACACTCATCTCTCAGAAATAAGAAGTTAAAACATCACTGCCCCAAAGTAATTTCCCTAAATCTACTCATCAACTAAGGTAAGGGAAATTAGCATATGCTGAGCATCTCTTTCATACCAGGCACTTGTACACATCCTGCCCTATCCAAGCCTAACAAGCCTAAAGTAGAGTCATTGTCTCTTGACAAGTGAGGACACCAACTTAACTTCCCTGCCTTTGGTTAGAACAGTCTTGGCACCACTGACATTTGGGTTCAGATAATTCTTTGGGGAGGGATGGTATATTTACCACTATCCCTGGTCACTATTCACTGACTGTCAGTAGCATCCCTTGAGTTGTGACAACCCAAAAATGTCTGGAGACACAGCCAAATGTCAGTTGGGGTACAAAATCACCCCTAGATGAAAACCACTGAGTTAGAGAGAGGTAACTTGTCATTCAACTGACAGTGGGAATGTGCCAGATTCTGCTGAAGGGATATCTTGAAGGTTTCCGCCCTCAAGAGGTCGCCGTGAACCCTAGTGTTTGATTTAAAACTTCTCTCCTTACACAGCCCTGAGACTCACACATGATAGTCTGACCTTCTACATATTCCCCTCTTCAGCCAACCATAGTAACAGTCACCTACGCTCACCCACCCATGCCTATAATAACATCTTATAGTTATTTCTGACTCAACTTTCCCCTTCATTCCCTGTATCTAGCCACTGCCCAAGTCCTGATGGTTTTTCATAGGAGTAAAGTATCTCTCATCCATCCCTACTCTCCATTCCCATCAGAAACATATATAAAAGCCAATCCTGAGCGGCGCCTGTGGCTCAAATGAGTACGGCGCTGGCCCCATATGCCGGAGGTGGCAGGTTCAAACCCAGCCCTGGCCAAAAACCGCCAAAAAAAAAAAGCCAATCCCCCATTTTCCCAGAGGAAACTAATCTCCCTTGGTCGTTCACATGAATTAGGGGTGTATGTCAAGATATAATAACTACCAAC
This sequence comes from Otolemur garnettii, assembly GCF_000181295.1. Lineage (NCBI taxonomy): Eukaryota > Metazoa > Chordata > Mammalia > Primates > Galagidae > Otolemur > Otolemur garnettii. The sequence goes on from NW_003852397.1 coordinate 31,874,113, forward strand.
GCCTGCCTGCCTGGCAGATCTCAGAGAATAGTCTGCAAAGACCACATCTTTTTATGAGGGGCAGAAAGAGGAGAAGGAAGCTAGAATTTCCCATCTAGGATCATAGACACTAGTTTCATGAGCCAGATGTTAACTCTCAGTAAACAGTAGTCCTGACAAGTATTAAGAAAAGGATGAAATTGGTTTGCGTGCTATTACAAAGTTATTTGTATGCTATTTTTGGCACTTGTGCCATGAACCTCTTTTGCCTGCTCCAAGGGAATGTAGAATTGACACTCACCAGAGTAAGATATGACTTCTGAAGTCATACAAAACTTCAAACAACTAGTATTTCTGCCTTCACTGATACAGAAATCCAGATGAAGGTAGGTAAAACATCCTTCTAGAGAAACACTAATTAAAATAGATGGCAAAACAAAATCTAGAGAAATAAGGGCATACAAAGGGATACACATATAACATGCATGAATAAAATCAGCATCAAAGGACTTATTTATGCTACCTATGAAAAAGGCTCTAATTTCAGAAGAGTGAAAATCCAGGACCTGGACTTTAATCTTGCCCTTAGGCAGAGAATAAAATTTTATTGTAGCAAATGGTCCTTAGGAAACACTTTATACTTTTTAAACTTCAGAAAATCATAACCAAGATAAATTTCTGAAATTCACAATCTAATGAAAACTTTTAATTCACACTGCATTTTTAAAAACACAATGTTCATAAAAGTATGAGTGACAGCCTAATTATTTCCACTTCGGTTATTATTTTTGAGTTTTGCTATAAAAGGTAAACATCGAACAAAAGAACAGAGTAGCAAATAGACATATTTAGTATTTAGAGTCTGGATGCTATTCCAATGCCACCAGGCTATTTGTTTTAAGTAAATAGATAGAGGACAGGCATCGCAGTTCATACCTGTATTTCCAGCACTTATGGAGGCTGAGGAAGGAGGATCACTTGAGGCCATGAGTTCCAGCCAACCTCAGCAACATGGCAAAATCCTGTCTCTACAAAATTAAAAATTTAAGTAACTGGGCATGGTGGCATGTGCCGGGAGGACCGCTTCAACCCCGGAGGGTTTGAGGTTGTAGTAAGCTTTGTTGATGCCACAGCACTCCAGCCTGGGAGACAGAGAAAGACTCGGTCTCAAAACAAACAAAAGAAATAATTTCTACCAAGATGCTTTAATATCTCAGAGCTTTCTAAAAGAATATGGGATGTCATGCTTAACTGCTGCATTTCCTTCTAGGGGGCTCACAAGTTTAGGTCAGCACATTTATGAAATGACCAAATGTCAAATCAAAAAAGGCCTTTAGTTCAGCAAACAAATAAAATAACACATATAATAAGTGATTCCAATTCATACATTCTCTAATACCTCTACCAGGAAACAATTTAAAAAGCATAAACTCAAATTCAATTGGATGCCCACTTACAACCGTCTTAAGAAAATGCTTCTGTGCTTGGCACCTATGGCTCAAGCGGCTAAGGCGCCAGCCACATACACCTAAGGTGGCGGGTTCGAATCTCCAGCCTGGGCCTGCCAAACAACAATGATGGCTGCAACCAAAAAATGGCCGGGAGCTGTGGCGAGCGCCTGTGGTCCCAGCTACTTGGGAGGCTGAGCCAGGAGACTCACTTGAGCCCAGGAGTTGGAGGTTGCTGTGAGCATGATGCCATGGCACTCTACCCAGGGGAATAGCTTAAGGCTCCGTCTCAAAAAAAAAAAAAAAGAAAGAAAATGCTTCTGGGTGGCACCTGTGGCTCAGTGAGTAGGGTGTTGGCCCCACATACCAAGGGTGGCAGGTTCAAACTTGCCAAACTGCAACAAAAAAATAGTCAGGCGTTGTGGCAGGCGCCTGTAGTCCCAGCTACTTGGGAGACTGAGGCAAAATAATCACCTAAGTCCAGGAGTTGGAGGTTGCTGTGAGCTGTGACATCACAGCACTCTATTCTAAGTGAAACTCTGTCTCTACCAAAAAAAAAAAAAGAAAAGAAAATGCTTCTGATCCTGGGCATTACTGTCCTTCTATGTCCTAAGAAAACTTTTTTAACATATCAAACTTTTTCTAAATACATCACAAGTTCGCCAAAGCTAACCTAATTTAACACAATTTGTGTAATTTACATTTAATCCTAAATTCATTTCTTTACCAACAGCAACTTAAAGCCAGAAAATAGTAGACATTTGACCCTTAAACACCAAGGTCCACTTTCACTTGAATTTTCTTCCTCCTACGCCACCCATGAGATAGCAAGATCAACCCTTTCTTTTTCCATCTCCTTCTCAGCCTACTAAACATGAAGACAATGAGGATAAAGACCAAGTCCATATAATGAATAGCAAATATATTTCCTCTTTTCATGACTTTCTCAATTATGTTCTTTTTCATAGCTTATTTTATTGTAAGAACACTTTATTAATACAAATACAAAATATATGCTTATCAAGTTTTTTCACAATTAAGGCTTCTAGTCAACAGTAGACTATTAGTAATTAACATTTCCATCAAGCCCTGCTGTTCTTTCCACCTCTTAAAAAAAAAATTTAACCTAGTAAAACAGATCAAGGTTAACCAGATCTCAAAAGAAAATCAGCCTTGCGCCCCAAGGGTGTGTTCCCTAGGAAACTGTTTTGTTGCATAATGCTTCAGTTAACAGAGATGAATTCTGAGGACTTAAATGAATGATAAAAACATTAAAGACAAATCAAGTATTTAGGATTCAACTGTTGAAGGCTATTGCTTACAGATAATGTCTGCAGCATCCTTCCTCTGGCTTAAATTACCGGAGTTTATAAAATGCTGTCACACACACAATCTCTTTTAGTTTCAACTCTTTTTCACAGCACTAATTAAGAATATCATTTTATTGACAAAACTGCAAATGAAACAAACTACATTTTCCACACTTAAGAATACAAAATATTTTCCTAATTTGGTTTCCTATTTCCAGTAGAAGAAATGCAATACAGAAAAGGAAATCATCTATCTCTCCATAGCTTCTCCAACTACCCTAACACAATACAGAGAATATGAGACAGTTCTAGATGATTAATAATTTAAAACTGAATGAGAAACTATTTTCTTTAAAGTGTGAATACAAATAGTTTTTAAATGCCAGGCAAAAGAAATTGAGAGATTATTTTCCAGACCTATTTGCTTTGCCTAGAATCTTAAATTAGCCACATCCGAAAATCCTAAAGATTATTACATCTCTAGTCAAAAACTTAAGGCTGTATTAGTTTCATGTGCATTGAATTTACACTTTTTTTCATGGGAAAAGCCAAATTTATTCCATAGATAGAATAAATGTGAACAATTTTTTAAAATCAGAAAAGACTCATTTATATCTCAGATTCCTAAGAGATTTATATTTGTGATAAACACGTAAAAAAGAATTCTAAATAATCTGGATAAAATCCTAATTTACAAATGGATATCTAGGTCCAGTCCCTGAAATTCCAGGAAATCTACACTTCAAATGTTCCTAGTGATTGGCATGAAGTATTCATGGAGCATCCTGGAATCTACAGCTAAAAACTGGTGAAGCTTTGCTGAGAAAATGTAAGTGGACCCTGGGGAAAAGGGCCAGAAAACAAAACAGAAGTGCCAAAGAAAACACCACCATTGCTGAAGGGAGCCACATGGATGAAGCCATTCTCTACACCCAAAACCATAGCAAACTTGGCAGACTACCTAATCTGCATACCAATGCTCTAGAGCCACTATCAATTCCACATTGTTCACACCTAGAGCTATAAATTATCTGCACACTTACTGGAAGATTCTGTTCCAGGGTAAGAGCAGCATCTTTCAAACATTCCAGCAAGCTAACTGTGCTTCAACCACTGTTCTGGTCACTTTGCATACCAAACTTCACTCATTACTCAAAGGAATCATCCAATAGAGCATTATCCCATTAACAGATGAGAAAACTTAGAAGCTGAGAAAGCTTAGAAGCATTTTTAGGAGAGGCAAAAATTACCTGCTGGGATTCAAATCCAAGCCTGTCCTTTTCCATGCTGGCCCCTGGCTTCCTCTCAGAGCCCTAACTTTTCACATAGGCTTAAAGCACTAACATTTTATTCCTTACTTAACTCTGGTCATCCCTTAACTAACAATGACAACTTCATACAAAGCATTTTGGCCACTACTGTTCCCCTTTCCAACATTCAACTGTCATGACAACATTAATGCCAGGTGGCATTATTAGTGTACATCAAAATAGAGTTGAGTCTATTTAAAACTAAAATTTATTAAGCACTTACTACATGCTAGATACTGTTCTAAATGTTTACAACAACCTCATGAGTAGGTTCTATCATTATCCTTTCTTTGTAGATGAAGAAATTAAAGCACAGAAAGCTTTAATAATTTGCAGAAGGCCAAATAATGGCAACTGGGAGCCAGCATTCAAATCAGGTTGCCTGTCTCCACAACCTTTCTACCTCCCCAGAGAATCAATATAGGGTTTTCTGTTTGTTTGTTTTGTTCTTAAATTTTTTTTTTTTTTTTTGCAGTTTTTGGCCAGGGTTGAACCCAACACTTCCAGTATATGGGGCCGGGCACCCCACTCCTTTGAGCCACAGGTGCCGCCCAATATAGGGTTTTTCAATTAATCCTCTTAACTCTGTAACCTAAACAATATCAATCCTAATTTATAGATAAGAAAATAGAGGCTCAAAAAGGTGAAGTAATTTGCCTAAACTCACACGCTGTAAGTGACGCAAGATAAGACATGTGATTCAAGACAAGATTTGAATCCATTTTTATTTCACACCTCTAAACAGTTAACGCTATACCATGTCAAAGGAAGATACGTAAAAGGCAAGTGAACTATAAAAAGGTAAAGATATCAATCCATATATTTTAAAACAGTCATAGGCTGTTGAAAATTTCTGGACTACATAAAAAGTTCTTAAATTTAAATACGAAAACAGGATAAAAATGTGATAGTAGTTAAAAATTGACAAAAGTCTCTAGATAGTCAATAGTGGGACAGAAAACCTCACACGTTTTTTAAGAATTGTATAACATTTTACTCTGAAGCCACATCGTTCATATTTGGCCATAAGACACAGACACAGTCAGATACAGCATGCACTATGGGTATGCTTCCATGTCACAACCACCCACTTCCACCTCAGGACATAACCAGAATCAACATTATTACTAATGCAGTTTTTCCTCAGAGCTCACGAAACCAAAGCAACATTTACCTGCTATAGGCTACTCCCTTAAATCTGGTAACATTTTGAAAACAATTTCACAAACATACATTAAGTACAGGTATGAATACATTCAATATTGTCTCATGTGCAGAACAGATTTGTCTTTCTTAAATCTGTAAGAGAATAAAGGGCTTAGAAAAGTGATTCTCCATACCACTAAACAAAAACCACTGGTTTCAAATGTTTCTCAAGACCCAGTTAGATAGTGTAATTCCTCTGCAGTTACACTTCAGAATTTCAGAAAATGTCTTCCACCAATTATCCATCTAGAGTAAAAGTGGGTAATATAATCATGTCTCTCATCGTATTTCCTACGTATTCCTGAAGTCTCAGACAGAAAAAGAGATTATTGTATCTGTAAGAAACAGTTATTTTAAAATAGTATCAAGCTTACATTCTCAACAATGGAAAAACAAATTAGAAGCAGCCAGCAAGCTCAACTGCAGCCCCTTTGTACCAGATACAAATTTTAAAAACCAAACAGTACAAGAAGAAAAACTAAATTGTTAAGAATCTTATAGCGTCTCCCAGTCTAGGTACAGGTAGAAGAAAAAACAAAAAGGCTTCACACAAGGCAAAAGTCAGTCCAAAGAATATGTGTGGTTGCTTCAGAAAGAAAAAAATAATTTATTGAATTGTTCAATGGTTTTAAAATAATAAATCGATGCTATATAGTTAAAAGCAGTAAATATTTTAATAAGGACAAAGGAATCAAGTAATATGTGAATGACGATCTAATGCGTCCAAAGAGTACAGTGGACAAACAGGTTCCACTGTTAACCTCCTAAATATTTTCAAATAGGGTGGAACTTTAAGAAAATGATCTCATAATATTTCATTAAATTCAAGGCATTTTTGTGAACTGATAAACAATGAGCTTTTTCCCCCCACAGCTAGAGATAATAAAAAGTCATTTTCTTTCTTACAAATTAATCTAGTCACACACTATATCAAGGCTTGATATGGAAATTAAGATGCATTACATCCCCCTTACCCCCCTTTCCACTTCCCCTAAGGCCTAGGGTGATTCCATTCAAACAGCTTTCATTTCACATGCATAGATGCTATCAGAAATGAAAACTTCCCTTCCATCTCCTAAGATAAAAAAAGCAGGAATTTCTCAGAAAAGCAGAATCAAGCTCAGTCACCCACAGAACCTTAATCCCTAAAATGCCCCATGTGACCAAAATAAAAGCTGGATACCCTAAGCAAGCAAATCTTTGGATACTTCACATGCAAAATAAAACAAAATAAAATCACTAAAATAAAAAGGTGGGGGGAAAGACAACTTAAAAACAAACCACCACACCCTCAACTCCGCGTTGCAACCCGTCTGCCAGGGGCCTTTACCTTCATTTTCCATCGAAACTGCACTCGGGTTGATGGCTACAAAGTCTTTAGTGTCAGCCACGGCCGCACTGGACTAGAGAGAGGAGGACAAGGAAGAGAAGCCCCCGGAATCCTAGGCTGTCACCCCCGCTCCCGGCCACACGTCCCACGGCTGCTCCCACCACCCCTAGCAGCAGCATCTGCAAGAGAAACCAGGAGAAGCGGCGCTGACGAGAGAAAGGCTTAGGAGGGAGTCCCCCGCCCAGCTGCCACCTCGGGAGCGCCCAGACCCGCATCCGCCCTCTCGGCTGCCTGCAACGTCCCCACCTCACGCCAGCGGGGCGGCGCCCTAGAGACGCCCCCCAGCCAGGGTATCCCTGAAAGCTCCCTTTCTTCGGGACGTGGAAGTTTCTGGAAATGGGGGTCGGAGGTAATACAGGTACCCACTAAAAGATCCAGACGCCCCTCTCCTCCAGGCTGCGGGGACTCACCCGCAAAGCTCGCGGGGGCGCCCCGCGCGCCTCGGGCGAAAGAGAGGTGCTCGCGATGCGGCGGCGCAAGGTGGGAGCCTGCTCTCGTCGTGAGAAGTAGTGAGCAGGCGGGGAGGGGGAAAGAGAGGAGGTGAGGGGGCCCGTCACGGTCGGCCCGGCCGGCTCGGCGCGACCGCGCTGATCTACTCCCGCCTCTGCCTCCTGCGCTCCGCCCCTCCCCGCCACCGGCCGCCCCGGTGCAGCCCGCACTCCCGGGCCCGCCGTGCACCGAGCTTTGTAGCTACTACTTCCGCTGCGAGAGGCGCGCGCGCATGCGCACTAGCACCCACGGGCGGGAAAGACGGAAATGAAATGAGGCAGAGCCTTCGGCCCCCGCTTGGGCGCTGTTTGGGACCTGAGCTGCCCGGTAGGACGGCGCGCGGGTAGGGCGGCCCAACCTGTCCCTGCCTGCCCAGTGGTGGCTTCTCGCTACCCCCCAGGATGGTACCCTTTTTCGTTTCTACACACCCACTGGGCTAGAGATCGAACATTCGCCCGCGCCCTGCGTTGGCCACTCATTCCCACGAGGCGGCCGCCAAGTCGGGCCGAGCGGACCGGCGCAGTCATGGCCGCTGTCTCCCGGGCGTTTGAGCGCTCCCTGGAAAGTCCACAGGGGAAGCCCCTCCCGTGAGGACGGCCGTCACAATCTCGGCGGGCGACGCGAGGGCAGCGGAGGGAAGGGACAAGCGCAGACAGGCGCCAGTGTTCCTGCCAGGGAATGGGGCACCGTGGGCAGCCTCCTGAGTCTCGCACACTCACTTGCAAACCTTAGCTCTGGCTACTTCACACCTCTTGCGGGAGCTGGTCATCTCAGAGCGACTTCCCAAAATTCTGTCCCGGTAAAAGGGCTGTGCTTTAGGTCCTGCGTGTAATGAGAGCCAAGGTTCAGCCGCAGAGAGGTCCAAGGAGAACTAATCTTATTTATTTAAGAGTGTTAAGGAACTAGTGAGAGGCTCAACCAGTGAGTATAATAGAAACCAAGCGTCCAGCGATTGAAGCTAAAGAACGGGTACTTTGGCCACTGGCTATGTCTTTTCCCACGTGAATCTTTCAATTGCTCAATACATCACCCAGACCCCTAGTAATTGCTTTTTAATGGGCGGTTGATTTTAATTAGCCTTGGTAAGCCAGACACAGTAGACATGGCCGTCGGCCCCTCACACCGATATCCACTAGAGGGCAGGGCTACACCTGCTGAATTCTTCCGCATCCTTCGAAGAACTCTGGGCAGACCAAATGAAAACCCTTTATGCTACAGGTATTTTTCTCCAGCAGCACTTACCCTTGTTTACAAATTTGCCCCGACCTCAGGTCTTGTAACATATTCCAATATACTTTCTAACCACACGTTTACCATCAAAAATGGACTAGTTTGCCTTTTTTTCTACATTTGTTCCCAAATAGGTGGAACTAGTGTCGGATCAAAAATTCTGGACAGCTTTCTAGATTTGTCTTTCTTTTAAGAAATGATGAGCTGTTACTCAATGAGGTCACATAAAAGTCTCTGTCAACTAGTTATCTAGTCTATGACCTCTCCCTTGCATGCTAAGTGATTTTTCTCTCAGTAGCATGAGCCTATGATTTTGTACAATGAAAGTACTATATCTCTTCTTCAATATTGTAATCAATTTGCAATGGTTGTTAGTGGACTTACTGAAACTTGACACACAGCAGCATAGTAAAAGCAAAAAATCTAAGGTAGATTGCACAATATATTAACATATGCACTTACAGAATTCGATATTGAATCACTTTAATTATATGAAACATTTTATCAACAGAAGCTTTTCAGACTTACCTATTGTGCACTGCAATACTCTAGCATTAACTGAATCCATAATTAACTCCCACAAAAATTTATAAATCCATGATTTTTACTTAAAGTGACTTAAACTGAAATTTTACTTGTGGTTGCCTGAATTGTGAAAGACATTGTTTCTATTGCTAACCCAAAATATAAACTGGATAAGACGAGCTTTGCCAAGAAGAAATCTTACATATTTCATTCTTAATCCTCTGTCAGTCATCTCACCAGGCTTGGGAGCATCAGAGAACGAAATGATAGCTGATTAAACCACATAGCTGGAGCTTCATCAACCTATCTCTACAGTATGATCCTTTTGTACTTGAATACCTGTATACCTTCCCTGCCAAGCTAGCCAACGTCAACAGTACCAATTTTCACTTCCTCTGTATATGAAAGATAGCAATAGTGTTTATTATGTATATATTTTGTACATGAAAGATAGCATTTATTAACATAATTCAAATCAGAGCAGTGGGAAAAGCTTGGGCCATAAGATTCAAAAGCCTGCTTTTTTCCTCCCAGCATCTCCTCCAACCATCTAATCTGCCATGAGACTGTCATGCAGTTAATCTCCTCATCTTCAGGGAAGGAAATGAAAATATATGTGAACCACAAATGTAAATTACACATATATGGTATGCCCTCTGTATCTGCAGGCTTCAAATCTGTGGATTCAATCAACTGTAGATCAAAAATAGTCAAAGAAAATAATTACAATATAACAAAAACAATACAAATTATTTGAACCATGCTACATGTAATAATATAGCAACTACTTACGTTGCATTTCTATTGTATTAATCTAGAGATGACAAAGTATATGCAAATACATGCATGGGTTATATGCAAATATGCTATTTTTGAGGGACTTCAGCATCTGTGGAATTTGGTGTCCATAGGGGTTCTAGAATGAATCCTTCAAAATACTAAGGGACAACTATATATTTTTACACACACATATATAAATGTCTTGCAATTAAGTTCTCTGTAGCACTTTTTCTAGGATGAGTTCTTGAACTTCATTCTCTGACCTCCTATGATAGCTCTGATGGCCATCGAGAAAAAGTGCCAAAATTACTTTAAAGGATAGGATATGCACTGATACTGTGCTTAGCTTCCTAAGGAAAGAACTTCAGATGTGACTATAGTCATATTCAGCAATGAGATATATGGGCCTCTTTCTAGGATGAGTTCATGAACTTAATTTTCAGACCTTGAATATGTTCATATATAGACCTTCCTTTTTGCTCATAAGATTATTGTGGCTCGGCGCCTATAGCTCAACCGGCTAAGGTGCCAGCCACGTACACCTAAGGTGGCGGGTTCGAATCCCCAGCCCAGGCCCGCCAAACAACAATGACGGCTGCAACCAAAAAATAGCCGGGCGTTGTGGTGTGAGTTGTGTCCCAGCTACTTGGGAGGCGGAGGCAGGAGACTCGCTAGAGCCCAGGAGTTGGAGGTTGCTGTGAGCTGTAATGCCACGGCACTCTACCCAGGGGGACAGCTTGAGGCTCTGTCTCAAAATAAATAAATAAATAAAATAAAATAAAAAAATAAAAGATTATTGTAAGGATCTGATTTAAATAAAGCAGGTTGTAAATTATAAACCCTACAGAGAAACAAGAACATTCCTGGAGTATTAGCCAGCTAGAATGAGATTGTTGGCAATAAAATATATTATATCCAAGTTTCCTCTTATTTCCTTGGTTCTAAATATTTAACCTACAAAATTAAATGCATCTGATGCAAAAAGTGGTCACATGAGCAATAAAAGAAAATCCATTTTATCTGCTTGGGAGAAATATAACAAATGAAAAGATTGAGGAAGAATGGTCATGATGTTCTAATTTTATTTATAATGTTCTTTATTCCACAGATGATGTGAGACATCATGTTTCTAATGTCAAATTTAATAATGGGCATTTTTATAAACCTGATTGAGAAAGGACTATCTGGTCCCCTAAGATTTAAAAACTAAAACTTGGAAAAGATCATTTTAAAATCTTTCTTCAATTAGTTAATGTCTTATTTTAAAGGTTGTTTGAACAATTGTTTAAAGTACCAGAGGTTAATGGTTAAGAAATTTTACCTATTTCTAGCAAGGAAATTGTCATTTTTTTTTAAGTCAGACATTTTTAAAGCATGTAAAGATGCAACACTTCTGTAAGCTGACCTACTCCAACAAAAACAATGAAAGTATTTTTATTCTTATAGGATAAAGGATGTGCTAAGTGTCAAGTGTAGGAAAATTTATTGCAGAGAGGGTCATATGAAATCAATGTCTAACAACCATCTACCAAAATTGCTATAAACTTACCTAGTTCCCTGCTTTAGCAGTGTTAGAAGAATAAAAGTTGGAAGCCAGAATAAAAATTGAAGGACTCGGGTGGCACCTGTGGCTGAGTGAGTTGGGCACCGACTCCATATACCAAGGATGGTGGCTCAAACCTGGCCACAGCCAAACTGCAACAAAAAAAAAAATAGCCAGGTGTTGTGGCAGGCACCTGTAGTCCCAGTTGCTCAGGAGGCTGAGGCAAGAGAATCGCCTAAGCCCAAGAGCTAGAGGTTGCTATGAGCTGTGATGCCAAGGCACTCCGCCAAGGGTGACAAAGTAAAACTCTGTCTTTAAAAAAAAAAAAATTGAAGGACTCACATATCTAAGCTACCTGTGTTTGGTTGGTTTTAATAGTACACAGATTCCAAGTTCGCTACAACGAACTTACCACCCACAGAATTCCATAGCCTCTTTCATACTTGCCAACTTTCTTAGCATGAAATATTTAATGAAACTGAGCAGAAGAAACTAAAGTAGAAAATTAAAGTATACTCTTTTATTTTTAAAGAAGTTTATTCTGAGTATGATTCAGTTTCCCCATTCAACAGCTTCTGAACCCATGGTGATATTTGGCATCTTCAATATATACTACCAATATACTAGGTTAGAGGTAAAGATGGATTTGGGTGCATCTGAGGATAAGAAAGGGAAGGAGGAAGAGCAAAGTGAGTGCAAGTCCCATATCCAAAAGTCAGCTCTGTACTTCATCATTTCCATGGAAATTAAACATAACAGTATTCCAAATTATAGAAAACCCAACATCTAGAGGAAACTGAGCCCTGATCTTTAGCATAAGACTCACTTCCTGCTTGAGAGACCTGGCGAATCATGAGAATGGCACATGAGTTGTGTGCATGCAGATCAGAAAACTGACCTCCAAGAGAAAATGTATGTATGAGGTGTGGGAATAATAATTATAGTAAAGATTCTCTAGAAGTCAAAGGTCTTTTGATGCTGGAGGCAGAGGTTATGTTCAAGGTCTGCAGTTTTGCAAAAACATAGGTGTAAACATTCTTTCTGACCTTCTCCATGTCCTCCCTAATCTGTGCTCATGTCGGGCAAGCAGTTTTTATCTACTTCTTCAGGTTATATGATAATAAATATGGACCCGAGGTTTACCGGGAGGGTTCCTCCCAGAGTTCCTCAGTCCCCCGACACAGACTTTGTGTCAAGCCTCTTCATTCCCCTGCCAAGATCCCATCATCTGGTGACCTCCAAATCCCTTCATATTTTGAGATATAAAACCCATTTAAGAGATACCATTCTCTTTAGTTTCCAACTTGCCTAATTCTCTCTGGCCCCAAAACATCTGACTGAAATGAAGACCTATTGAATAAATGAGTGATCCGGAAAATGGTCATTGTAAATAAATACAGATATTTTTTGTTGAGTGAATAAATATAATCCCGCCTATGGCTAGGCTACTTACTTCCTATGATCAAAGTCCATGCTTCTGGTTCCCTGTAAAGCAAAGAGGAATTAAGAGATTCTAAGAAGTTTAAAAGCAAACCTACATTTCCAAAAACCACAAAGGGGTTAGCTAGGACAACAAGATCTGAATGGGCGGAAGTCCTAATCATTGCAAGAAGTACTCAATATTAAGCACTGCCCAGAGGAAATAAAATTGCACACCCAGATTCTGAGCCCAGGTAACCATTTGAAATTAAAAGATAATTTAAGTGCTGAGGTGGTTGCTTCCATGTATGTGGGAAATTTCAGCTAAGCCTGTGCTTTGGATTTTGATGGCATGCATATTAACGTCTGACAAAACTGAAAGAAGGCATTATATAGCAGGTCCTCAACATCCTTTCTTTCCTTGTTGATTCATTCTAATATTGATGGGGGAAAGATAATTCCTGGCTGGGAAAACTGTGTTGTTTGCGTGTTCTCCCCAGTCTGTATTGTTTTTCTCCAGGTACTCCAGTTTCCTCCCACAAAGATGTTTATGTTTAGGTTAATTGACATGTCTAAATCTTCCCATTACAAATGAGTGTGGGTGTGTGTGAGTGTACCCTCTGACAGAAGGCATCCTGTCCTGGGTTGGTTTCCAGCTTGCACCTTGAGCTGCTGAGACAGGTGCCAGCCACTCACAACACTAAACTGGAAATAACTGGGTAAATAATTCTCATTAATCTTTCTTACATGTATGAATACCTTACATTTCAATATTTAACATTAGAAGATCTTTTATTTAGAAGTTTGGTAATGTTTTTGTCATAGTTTCCACAAACCTATCAATAATGTAAAGTGAGGACTTACTGTAATTTCCTGCACCATCTTCAATCATATCTTAAGGACCAAGGAATTTACTCTTAATTCCTGGACAAGACAGCTAGGAGACTATGTATAAATAACAGGCCTTAGAATAGCTGAATGAGTTAAGTTGCTACTGGGCAGTGTCTTCTACTAACTTTGAAAGCATTGCTGATACATTGGTTGTCACAAATAGTTGAAACTATTGGATGAATTCTGTATCCTGTCTGCAGGTCCCTGCTGTATTTACATTAACAGCCTAGGCCTCTTCCCTCCATTTAAATGCTTTCTCAACTTCCCATGAGAAACATTTTCAGTCTCTTTATCCTGTTGCACGCTGGGGTCTGAGAGAGCTGTAGGAAAGGATGCATTTCCTAATTCCTCCAAAATGGCACATTTTTCACTTAAAGATTTTCTATCCCAGCATCTTCTAGAAGTCAGATATTTTGTGCAAAGCTTGCATCTTTGCCTAAACTTGTCCCATGTCTTTCCAGGCCCCCTGCAGAAATCATCTTTCTCCACTGTGCTTCCTTTTGTGAAAATAAATGAGAAAAAAAGGCCCCAAAAAGTCATTATGAGGGAGATACACAACACAGAAATTGCCAAAGGTTTTATGAGGATCCTAAAGTTTGCCCTAGACTATCATGCAAACAGACCATTACTCTCACTAAGCATACTACATAAAATATGGAACACATTTCGAGGAAGTGGTTTGTAAGACAGATAATGGAGAAGAGGAAATGACAATTTGGTAATATGGTTTGTGATACAAATGATAAAGAAAAGGAATTACACATTGCAAGAAAGAGTTTTTGCAACATAAGCAAATTGTTAAACCGCTAGGTTAGAAAATGTATTACTAAAAAGAAAGATCAGGTTGGAAATTAGATTAGAGGCATTAACAGTGTGCCTTCAGACAACTTTATTTTTGCTTTCTTGGTTATAGAAGCTAAGATTTGTGTAGCCTAAATCAAAGACATCTTAAAAATTTAAGATTGCCAAATGATCTATATTTGAGAGAATTTAAAAAATGGGAATTTGGGGGAAAGCTTTCTACAGGCTAGAAACAAATAACCTGAAGTGAAAGTAGGGCTTGCACTGGCCTCATCAGCCCCAAATTCAAATAGCTGAATGCAAAACTGTTTTCTAAAACGCTGCTATATCAACTAATAGGAATATTGGTATTCTAAGTGAGCAATAGCCCAATATGGAATATTTAATAGGAAGCTTACAAACAAAAAATTATGTCAGTCCCTTTGAGGTCAGTGAAGGGAACTCTCTGTCATATTACAAATGAATATTATGAGTTTGATGAATATCAAACATCCATTCCTGGCCAGCACCTATGTGTACCATGCAGGGGCCCACACTGGCCTTCCTAGGGCCCATCACTACCACCTTGCTGACTAGAGGCCCAAAGATCAGTACGCCCAAGGCCCACTGCCACAACCATTGGCAATCCTACCTGCTAACTCCAGCAATAGGATCACTATGCACTCAAGTGCCACTCAGGGGCCAAAAAACCAGCCCACCTGGCATACCCATCCAGCAAAGCTGCCCCATAGCTTCCATAGACAACCACAGCTTAAACCACTGAGGAACTTGCAGATAGCAGGGACATTGGTTATAGCTGAAGAAATCATATGGTGACTACACTGGTTCCCTCATCTAGTAAAAGCCAAATCTCTCCCAACTGATACTAGATATAGCTACATGAAAAAAGTCTTTGTCTACAAAAGTTATTCCATAAAATTGGAAGAAGCTACTATTACATCAGATACACAGATATTAATGTAGGGAAATAAGAAACATGAAAAAAATCACAGAAACACGACACCTCCAAAGAAACACAAATAGTTCATTATAACAAACCCCAAAGAAAAGGAAGTGTAAAAATGCCTGAAAAGGAACTCAAAATCATGATCTTAAGGAAATTCAGTAATATGCAAAAGGACACAGGCAAACAATACCAAAAAATCAAGAAAACAATTCATGATCTGAATGAGAAGTTCAACACAAAGATATCATAAAAAGAACTAAACAAAAACCTCAAAACTAACAGATTCAAGAAATGAAATGAATAATACAATCAAGAGCTTCAGCAGTAGACTAGATTAAGCAGAAGAACTTGAAGATAGGTCTTTTGAAATAATCCAGTCAAACAAAAAAAAAAAAAAAAAGAGGAAGAAGGAGAAGGCCAAAAAATGTTAAAAGAATGAAGAAAGTCTACATAGAGAAAAAAGAAATCCTATATGAGACATGGGAGACCATAAAGAAAACAAATATTAGCATTTTGAAGTTTGACAAGGAAAAGAGATGAAAAAAAACCATACTTATTTAATAAAATAATAGCTGAAAATTCTCCAAATCTTTAAAAAGATACAAACAGCCAGATATAGGAAGCTCAAAGATCTTCAAATAGCTTCAATTCAAATAGTTCTCTCCAGGGTACATTATAAAGTATCAAAAGTCAAAAACAAAAAGAATTATAAAAACAGTAAGAAAAAATGTCAAGTCATATTTAAGGAAATCCCAATCAGACTAACAGCAAATATTTAATGGAAACCTTACAGGCCAAGGGAGAATGGGATAATCAGAGTACTTAAAGAAAAGAAAAAAAAAAAAAAACTGCCAGCCAAGAATACCATGCCAAAAAGCTATCTTTCAGAAATAAAGGAAAAATAGTCTTTCCCAGAAAGCAAAAACAGAGAATTCACTACTATAAGACCATTGTACAAGAAATGGTTAGGGGAATCCTACATCTGGAAGTGAAATAACAATATCCACCATTATAAAAACATAGGAAAGTATAAAACTCCCTTGTAGAACAGACATACAAATAAGAAAGACAAAAGAATCAAACATTATCACCACAGAAAACCACTAAACTGCAGAGAGAAACAATAAGAAAGGAAGAATGGAATAAATAATATACAAAGCAATTAGAAAACAATTAACAAAAGAACAGCAGTAAATCCTCATTTATCAATGATAAATTTGGTGTAGATGTTTAAATTTGCCCAATTAAAAGATACAGACTTGCTGAATGGGTAAGAAAAAACAAGACCCAACTATATCATCTGTAAAGACACACATATATTGGAAGTGAAGGAGTTGAAAAAGATATTCCACACAAATGGAAACCAGAATTGTACAGTGATAGCTATACTTACATCAAACAAAATAAATTTTAAGTTAAAACACATAAAAAGAGACAAGGTCATCACATAAGGATAAAGCAATCAGTTCAGCAAGAGGATATAACAATTATAAATATCTATGCAGCCAATACTTCAAATATATAAAGCAAATACTATTAGAGCTAAAGAGAGAAATAGATCTCTATATGATAATAGTTGAAAACTTCAACACCCCCTTCAGTACTGGACAGATGATGTAGACAGAAATCAACAATAAAACATGAACTCAAACTGTACTACAATAGCAAGGACAAACCCAAAATTAGAGTAGGAAAGGAGCAATAAAGATTAGAGCTGAAATAAACAAAATTGAGACAAAAAAGCACACAAGATCAACAAAATGAAGTGTTTTTCTTTGAAGATAAACAAAATTGACAAACCGTTAGCTATGCTAAGAAAAAAAGAGGGAAGATCCAAATAAATAAAATAGGAAACAAGGAGACATTACAACAGATAGCAGTTGAAATGCAAAGATTCATAGCATACAAACAACTATGGTATAGGCCAACAAGTTGGAAAACCTAGAGGAAATGGATATATTTCTGGACACTTATAACCTGCAAAAGTGAACCAGAAAGAAACAAAAAACTTGAACAGACTAATAATGATTCAGTAATAAAAGCCTCCCAACAAAGATAACCCCAAGAATTGATTGCTTTACTGCTGAATTTTTACCAAATTTCTAAAAAGGAACTAAAACCAATTCATCTCAGACTATTCTCCCCCAAATTGAAGAGGATAGATGAGGGAACTCTTTCTAACTCATTCGATAAGATCAGCATTATACTAACAACAAAACCAGATGAGGACACAACAACAACAAAAAAGAAAACTACAGGCCCATATCTCAGAATAACATAGGTGCAAAAATGCTCAACAAAATACTAGCCACCAAATCCAATAGCACATTACAAAGATAATATACCATGATCAAGTGGGATTAGCCCAAGGATGCAACATATACGAATCAATAAGTATAATAAATCACATTGACAGAATAAAGTACAAAAACCATATGGCCATCTCAATAGATGCAGAAAGAGCATTTGATAAAATTCAAAATCCCTCCATGCTAAAAATCTCAACAATTATGTATAGAGGGAAGATATCTCAATGTAATAAAGGCCATGATAAACCCACAAGTAAGACCATAAAGAAAGGGGTAAAGCTAAGACCTAAAGTAAGACAAAGATACCCACTTTTACCACTTTATTCAACATTGTACTGGAAGTCCTAGCCAGAGCAATTAGATAAGAGACAGAATTAAAAACATCCAAATTAGAAAAGAAGTTAAACTGTCCCTCTTTGCAGATGACATAATCTTATATATAAAATTCTAAATACTCCACCAAAAATACTTTCAGAACTGATAAATGAATTCAGTAAAATTGCAGTATACAAATTGAACATATAAGAATCAGTAGCATTTCTAAAAACCTTATTGACTAGCTAAAAAGAAATCAAGAAGTTAGTCTCATTACAATAGCTATTTTAAAAAAACCCTAGGTACCAGGTGGCACCTGTGGCTCAAAGGAGTAAGGCACTGGCCCCATATGCTGGAGGTGGTGGGTTCAAACCCAGCCCTGGCCAAAAACTGCAAAAACAACAACAACAACAACAACAAAAAAAACCCCTAGGTATTAATTTAACTATTGATGAGAGAAATAATAAAGGACACCCCCAGATGGAAAGAAAGTACATGCTAATAGACTGAAAATGTATAACCCAAATCAATCTACATATTCAATGCAATAGCAATTGAAATATCAATAATATTTTTCAAAGAAATTGAAAAAAAATTTTTTTAATTTGTATGAAACCACAAAAGACCCCAAGTAACTGAAGCAGTCCTGAGCAAAAAGAACATAGCTTGAAAATATACTACAAAACAATAGTAAATCAAAACAGCATGGTATTGGTATAAAAACAGACATGGAACAGAGTAGAGAATCCAGAAATGAATTCATATATTTATAGATGTTTATAAGCAACTGATTCTTAACAAAGGAGACAAGAACATACATTGAGGAAGGAACACTCTCTTAAACAAATGGTACTGGGAAAACATATCCATATGAAGAATAAAATTAGGTACCTCACTATCACCATATACAAAAATTAACCCAAAATGGATTAAAGACTTAAATGTAAAACTCAAAACTTTAAGACTAATGGAAGAAAACTTAGGGGAAGTGCTTCAGGTCATTGGTCTAGAATCAAGATTTTTATGGGTAAGGCTTCAAAAGTACAGGCAGCAAAACCAAAAATAGACAAAGGGGACTATACCAAACTAAAAATTTTCTGTATAGCAAAGAAAATAATGATCAGAGTGAAGAGACAGTCTGTAGAATGGAAGAAAATATTTTTTTTTTGTTTGAGACAGAGCCTCAAGCTATCCCCCTGGGTAGAGTGCTGTGGCTTCACAGCTCACAGCAACCTCCAACTCCTGGGCTCAAGCGAGTCTCCTGCCTCAGCCTCCCAAGTAGCTGGGACCACAGGCACCTGCTACAATGCCCGGCTATTTTTTGGTTGCAGCCGTCATTGTTGTTTGGGGGGTCCGGGCTGGATTCGAACCCGCCACCTTAGGTGTATGTGACTGGGGCCTTAGCCACTTCAGCCACAGGCGCCGAGCCACAGAAGAAAATATTTACAAAGTATTAGGCCGCACCTGTGGCTCAAAGGAGTAGGGTGCCAGCCCCATATGCCAGAGGTAATGGGTTCAAACCCAGCCCTGGCCAAAAACTGCAAAAAAAAAAAAAAATATATATATATATATATATTTATACAGAGTTATATATATATTTATATTTTTTATATTTATATTTTATATATTATACAGAGTAATAACTGACAAAATATCCAGAAAATATAAGGAACTCAAATAACTCAAGAGCTTGAAAACCAACTCAGAAAAACCAAATAATCTGATTAAAAATGGGCAAATAGTCTGAATAGATATTTCTCAAAAGAAGACATAACAAATGGCCGAGTATATGAAAAAATGCTCAACATCACTAATCATCAGGGAAGTGCAAATCAAAACCACAATGACATATCATCTCACCCTAATTAGAATTTCTATTATCAAGAAGACAAAAAATAAAAGCTGGCAAGGATATGGAGAAAAGGGAACTCTTACATACTATTGATGGGAGTGTGAATTAATATAACCAGTATGGAAAACAGTATGGATGTTCCTCAAAAAAAGCTAAAAATAAATCCAGGAATCCCACTATAGGGTATTTGTTCAAAGGAAAGGAAATCAGTATATTGAAGATATACCTACACCTTCATGTCAATTGCAGCATTATTTACAATAGCCAAGATACAGAATCAACCTAAATATTCATCAATAGATGACTGAATAAATAAAATGTAGTGTGTATATACAATGGAATACTATTCAGCCATAAAAAGAAAGAAATCCTGTCATTTACAGCGACATGGATGATCCTGGAGGACATTATGATAAGTGATAGGCATAAAAGATAAATACTACATTATTACACTCGTACATGAAAGGTGAAAATGTTGAACCCATAGACTTAAAGGGTAGGAGAGTGGTTACTGGAGCTGAAAGGGTAAGAGGAAGGGGGATAGAAAAAGGTTGTTTAACAGTTACAAAACTATAGCTAGCTAGGAATAATAAGTTCTGGTGTTTTATATGACCATAGAATAATGATAATTAACAAAAATGTTTGCTTTTTGTCATCCTCTAGTGTGGAGGCTAGAGTACTGTGGCATCATCATAGTTCATTGCACCTTCAGTCTCCTAGACTCAAGCGATCCTTCTGCCCATTGTGTGCTACCATGCTTGGCTAATTTTTAAATTGTTTGTAGAGCCAGGGACTTGCTGTGTTGCTCAGGCTGGTCTCAAACTCCTGCCCTCAAGTGATCTTCCTGTCTCAGCCTCCCAAAGTGCTAGGATTACAGGCATGAGCCATCACATTCAGCCAACAATAATTTGTTGTACATTTTCATGTAGCTAGAAGAGAGGATTCTAAATGTTCCTAACACAAACAAATGATAACATAGGGTGGCCATAAAGTTCTTGTGCAGTGTAAATAGTTACAACTATGGCACATGAACTTTATAGGCGCTCTGTATTTTCAGGTGATGTATGTGCTAATTACCCTGATTTGATCATTACACATTGTATACATGTATCAAAACATCATTCTGTATCCCATAAAAATGAACAATTATGTGTCAACTAAAATAAACAAAGGAAAACAAAAATCTTTTCATCCCAGCATCATTAGTGTAAGTATTTCTCAAAGTGTGACCTCACGACCAGAAGCATCAATATCACCTGGGAACTTAGTAGAAATGTAAATTACACACTCCACTTGGACCTACTGAATCAGAAATTGTGGGAGTTGGACCCCGCAAACTGCGATTTAGCAAGACTTCCCAGTGCTTCTGAATGATTGGAAGTGTTGTAGCCATCTTTTTACCCCTCCTTACACCCTTCCTCAGTAACAAGGCAATACAAGGGATAGCAAAGTAGTGATGAGAAGAAGCCAAGTCCTTTAATATATAATTCAGTTTGCAAGTAATCGACTCTGGGGCCTGTGCTCCCACTGGACTTCCTTTAATGTGAGATAAATAAATAAGTTACGTTTTCTATTACTTGCAACTAGAAGCATCTAACTGATAGGTTGAATGAGAAAAAAATTTAGTTTTTCTACTAGGTTAAATGTCAATTGGTTGATGCTTTGGCTGTTCTTATAAAAGTTAAGAATTCTTTTTTTCTTTAAAGTTTAGATTTTAATACAACACAACATATTCAAATGATAAAATATTAAGTCAATATCTTAAAATGCTAATGGCAATGCTAATTAATAAGATAATAATATTAATAATAATTATTGATAATAATTGATAATAAGATGTTTAAAAAACTGAATAAGAGAATGTGTTTTTAAAGTAATTACCATCTTAGCAGATAAAGTAGAATATTGGCTATTGATTCCAGAAGTTCTGTTGATAAGTGTTTCTTATTACTACTTAGGAACATTTAAAAATTATATAAGTGTAACTTATCTTGAAAATTAGTCAGTTTTTAGAATTTTTACTTATGTGGTTGCATGCCCTGGCACTAGGTTTTGTGTTTTTTTGTTTAACGAACAATTTCTTAGCAATTCTACTATAGAATTTCAAAAATTAATTTAAGTTTATACCTTCCTCTTTTCCCCTGATAAACTTGGCAGAGATATTTATTATTTTGCAATTTTCACATCTATTTGTTTCTATTGTCTAATGTAGAATATTTAAAAAGCTATGGCATTTGTGGTTTTTTTTTTTTTTAAAAACCCTACAAATATTTTTTCCTACTTTAAATGACCAAATTGCTCATTGTAACCCTGGAAAAGTACAAAAGTGCTTGGAAAGGTAAAGATGTCAGCACTGCACATTAATTAAACATTTAAATTACTTTTAGGGAAATGAGAATTAATTTTTACCAAACAGACATCAAAACTATGCCTTTATTCAGGGCTTTTACTTCAAATTGAATTGTCACAACCCTGCCAGGTAAGCAGACTAGATTTCATTCATTGCTTTTAATGGGTGACAAAGCTGAGATTCACACACAGGAAACTTCCAGAACAAGAGTTTCTTACCATTCAACACAAAGTCAGGAGCGAAATATTCATCTTGGGTAAGTACCCATCTATCCCTTAATGTTTCCACAAAGTCCCCTTAGAAAATATACACATATAAGAAGCTGCCCTGTTTATTTTATCATTTTGTTTTGTTAAATTCTTGCCTCTTTCAACTTAATGTGGCTTTCTGCACCCTTGATAGTGACTAATTCCAGAGTCAAGGATATCTGCCCCATAGCTCATTGGCCGCAACTCAAGATTGTATGAATTAATAAGGTCATTGTCTACATTTATTCACTTGTTCTTATTCAACCTTCAACGTCATCAGTGGGAAATCATGCTTCAAGCTGTTCTAGAATCCCCTGGATTTCTCAGAGTTAAAAAGTACTGCTAAAATGGGAGTGTAATCTCATGAATAAATAAACACAGATAGACATCTTCAAGAGATTATTCAATAGGTAATTGAGACATGTTCATTAACAGGCTCTATTGAAAAATCAACAGAATACATATTAAACATATGCTCTAGTATCTAAAAATCACTAAGAAGTATTAGGAATATTGATTTCATCTCTCCAGTTACACTTTTTTTTTATTCTAAGTCTTTATAATTATATTGAAATATCAACCAGAGTAGTAGTTAGGAAAAGTTGTGTTGCTTTGTTTTGTTTTCTTTTGCTTTTTAATGTTAAGACCTTATAATGGTTTTAGATAGTAAAGAGGACATAACAACTATTAGGCCTTTATTATATTCTATAATTTAAACCAACAGTTAAAATTCTCAGTTGCCACATCAGGTTAATTAGCTATAAAAGGATATAAACAGGTAAGAACATATTTAGATTATATTCTTAGATTGCCTAAAGATTTCTTGCATTACTAAGAAGCATTATATGTATATAATGGTGGGCATGGGCCAAGGGGGTTGAAAATGGTCAATTAAGAATTTGTGAAGCTATAAGTCATCATTACTATCTTTCTGGCTTTAACAGTGACTTTCTAAATTCTAAATGGCATACACTATTTTTGAGAACATATGGATTTTGAAAATATGCAGCATCAAATGATCTGCATCAGTGGTTTTCAGAGTTGGTCTCTACCACTTGAGAATTTTTAAATGCAAATACTTGAACCCCACCCCGTCCTACTGAATTAGCAATTCTGGAGGTAGGTCACAGCATTCTGGGTTTTAACTGTTCCTTCAGGTGATTCCAATTTGTGCTAAACACTGATGTACCAGAAGTATAAAATTTTCATCATTGTGCTAATAGTTCTGAGTTCTAAAAAACAAAGTAAGTGTGTACAGGTCTACCTTTGAGACATTGGAGGTGTAGTTCCAGACCACCACAATAAAACAAATATTGCAATAAATAGAGTCATACAATTTTGTTTCCTGGTACATTTAAAAGTTAACACTATTAAAAAAAATTAACACTATACTATAATCCATTAAGTGTGCAAAAGCATCACTTAAAAAATGAATACATCTTATTAAACAATACTTTATTGCTAAAAATACTAATGATCATCTGAGCCTTTAGTGAATTGTAAACTTTTTGCTGTTAGAATCTTCCCTCAACATTGATGGCTGCTGACTGATCAGGGTGGTGGTTGCTGAAGGTTCAGGGACTGTGGCAATTTCCGAAAATAAGATAGTAATGAAGTTTGTAGCATCAATTGATGCTTTTTTGAACAGAAGATTTCTCCACAATGTGAGTGCTATTTGATGACATTTTATTCAAAGAACTTCTTTCAAATTATAGTCAATCTTTTCAAACCCTGCTACTGCTTTAGCATTAAATTTATGTAATATTCTGAATCCTTTGTTACCATTTCAACAATATTCACAGCTTCTTCATCAAGAGTAGATTCCATCTCAAGAAACTACTTTTTTGAGCATTCATAGGAAGCAACTCCTAATCCTTTCACGTTTTATCATGAGATTGCAGCAATTCAATTGTCTCTTCAAACTCTACTTCTAATTCTCTTGCTATTTCCACCATATCTACAGTTACTGCCTATACTGAAGTCTTAAACTCCTTGAAAGCATCCATGAAAGTTGGATTCAATATCTTCCAAACTCTTGTTAATGTTGATATTTTAACCTTCTCCTGTGAAACATGAATATTCTTAATGGTATCTAGAATGATAAATGCTTTCCAGAAGGCATTCAGTTGACTTTGCCCAGAGCCATCAGAGGAGTCACTATCTATGGTGGCTATTCCCTTATAAAATGTATTTCTTAAATAATAAGACTTGAAAGTCAAAATTGCTCCTTGACTCATAGACTGCAGAATGGATGTTGTGTTAGCAGGTATGAAAATAGCATTATTCTCTTTCAGCATTGCCCTTATAGCTCTTGGGTGACTAGGTTCAGTGTCAAGAGCAATAATATTTGTTTTTTGTTTTTTGGGGTTTGGGGATTTTTTTTTATTGAATGGTAACTATGTACATTGATGCACTTCTGGGGTACAATGTGGGGTTTTCACACACAACCCACAACACTTTCATCAAACTGGTAAGAGCGGTAATATTTGGAAGGAAGTCTTTTTTTCTCCTGAGTTAGTAGGTCTCAATCAGGGGCTTAAACTATTCAGTGAATCATGATATAAACACATGTGCTGTCATCCAGGCTTTGTAGTTCCATTTCTAGAGAACAAGCAGAATAGATTAGCATAATTTATAAGGGCCCTAGGATTTTTGGAAGGGTAGATAATCACTGGCTTTAACTTAAAGCCACCAACTGCATTAATCTCTAACGAGAGTGTCAGCCTATCCTTTGAAGCTTTGAAGCTTTGACTTTTCCTCTCCTGCTATAGAAGTTCTAGATAGCATCTTTTTCCAATAGCAGGCTATTTTATTTACATTAAAAGTCTGTTGTTTAATATAGCCACCTTCATTAATGATCTTAGCTAGATAACTTGCTGAAGCTTCTACATTAGTAATTGCTGCTTCATCTTAGACTTTTATACTGTGGAGATGGCTTTCTTAACCCTCATGAATTATCCTCTGCTAGCTTTCAACTTCTCTTCTGCAGCTTTCTGACTGCTCTCAGGCTTCATAGAATTAATGAGAGTTAGGGCCTTGCTCTGGATTAGGCTGTGGTTTAAGAGAATATTGTGTTTAGTTTGATCTTCTATCCAGACCATGACAGCTTTCTCTGTATCAGTACTAAGGCTGTATAACTTTCTTATCATTTGTGTGTTCACAGTATAGCACTTTTATTTTCCTTCAACAACTTTTCCTTTGTATTCACAACTTGACTAACTAGTGTAAGAGGCTAGCTTTTGGCTTATTGTGGCTTTTAACATGCCTTCCTCACTAAGCTTCACATTTCTAGCTTTTGATTAAGCTTGTGAGAGACTCATGACTCTTCCTTTCATTTGAACACCTCCAGGCCATTATTGGGTTATTAATTAGCCTAATTTCAATATTGTTGTGTCTCGGAGAATAGGGAGGCCCATGCAGAGGGCAAGAGACAGGGAATGGGGATGGGGGGGTCAGTGGAGCAATCAGAACACACACATTATCCATTCAGTTCATTGTCTTATATGGGAACAGTTTGTGGCACCCCAAAGCAATTACTGTAGTAACATTGCTGATCACTGATCACAGATCACTATAATAGGTATAATAATAATAAAATAGTAAAAAAATGTGATTTTAAAATATTGCAATAATTATCAAAATGTGACACAGAGACATGAAGTGAGCGCATGCTTTTGGAAAAATAGTACTGATGATTGCCACAAACCTTCAATTTCTGAAAAAACACAGTATCTGTGAAGCACTATGTATATACAGAGAGTGCCAAAAATGTATACGCATTTTAAGACAGGAAAAAAATGTATGAAAATTGTAATATTCAAGTCATGTTTGATTTCTCCAATTACAAAAAATACAGGATACAACACAATGAGATAATAAATGTTATTAGTATATACTGAATATTACAATTTTAATACAGTTTTTTCTTTCTTAAAAAAATATATATATATAGCACCCTCTGCGTGTATGTGTGGGTATGTGTGCATGTATATATATAGATACATATGCAAAGCTCAGTAAAATAAGGTATGTATCTCAGAATTTTAAACTTCCCTTCAGTGTTCTTAAATTATATAAAACTTTGCAACTTTTGGCCAGGACTGGGTTTGAACCCACCACCTCCAGCATATGGGGTCAGGGCCCTACTCTTCGAGCCACAGGCACTGCCCTCAAGCTTTGAACTTCTTTGAGTAGATACCTGTTGGTCTAAAACCAGTTATTTTAAAACATGAAGGAAAACACCTTAAAATAATAAAGAAATCTTACTTCTCCCCCTTAAGTCATTCTGAGTATCATATTAGCATAACTATGGTTTGGAAGAATTAGAACAAAAATTAGAGAGCAATTCAGTGACGATGGTGCTACGGTTGTGATTCCGGCTTTGCAGTCAGGCTTTGTTTTCTTATTCCAGATCAAGACCTTTGGAACAATGCTTCTTTGACCAGATATGTCAGGCTCTAGCAGCACCAGTCAGATGAAGAAAGAGGGGGAAAAGGCTTCACAAAACAATGAAAAAAAAAATGCCACTCTTAAAACAGTGTATTCTTCACAGAAACAGTTTTATCCTTACAAAAGTTAAGCTGTGTGACATTTCAGAGGCTATAACAATTTTTTCAAATACATTATACACAGATATTATGTTGGAGACAGAGCCAATTGTAGTTTTTCCTTGACACTAGTGAAAGGGCTTTACACAGTTTATACTACTTGATCATTTTTTAAAAAGTACTCATAAGTCTAGAGTATTCCTATTATATAATTTGTTTTATTTCTTTTGAGATGTACTTATACGCCATGGTCTGGTTAAGTGGTAAGTATTGATAATACAAGTAATGATCCAGGACATAATTATAAGCCCTGCTTACATTTAAGGACAATTATGCACAGATATAATAAACTAAGAGGACTTCAGCATTTCTGTTTACTCCAGTAAACAAAAACGTAGACATTCCAATACATTGTCAATGACCAAAACTTAGCAAAAAAGTCAAAATAATCTTTTTCTTCAGTATCAGATAAGTTATAGCAATTATCTTATAATTGCAATTAACAAATGAGTTTGCAAGAGCTTAATTACATCTTAATAAATTCTCAAATTCTTTCTTTCTCTCTCTCTCTCTCTCACCCCCTCTCTCCCTCCCTCCCTTCCTTTCTTTCTTTCCCCAGAGTCTCACTCTGCTGCCCTAAGTAGAGTACTCCATGGAATCATAGTTCACAGCAACCTCAAACTCCTGGGTTCAAGGGATCCTCTTGCCTCAGCCTCCTGAGTTTCTGAAACTACAGGTACCTGCTACCACACCTGGCTATTTTTCTGTTTTTAGTAGAGACCGAGTCTTGCTCTTGTTCAGGCTGGTCTTGGACTCCTGAGCTCAGGCAATCCATCCCTACCTTGGCCTCTCAAAGTGCTAGGAGTACAGATGTGAACCACTGTGCCTGGACCTTAAATAGTTTCTTTAGTGCTGTTTTAATTTTTCTACTGTATGGTCTTTAACAGCAACAGCATTCTCTTTCTCTCTATTTCTGATAACTGGTCTACTTGGAAGGATAGTAAACGGTGTGTATATACTGACTGAGCTAATATAGAAGTATTGAGGTCTATTTGTATTTGCAAATAATCCCTTCACAAATAATTATTCTTTAATATAAATGAGGACAGAGGAGATGGGGACTTTTGAGTTTTAGTATACCAGAATATCTTCATCTCTATCATATCATTAACAAAATATACTGAAAGAAAATTCTTCCCTTCATTCAATGAGGTTCAAAGCTGAAGCTGCTTGAAATACACTATCTTTTTGAAGCACCCTATGGCATGGACTCCTGTATGTTACGGTGTAACGCCATTGTCTGTTATATTCTTCCTCCACAGCTGAGTTTTCCGGGAAGCCAACAAACCTTATGCTTCAGGTCTTCTCACTAGCCCCTTTCAAAGTCCTGAGAGAGACCCTGGCAAACGCAACTGAATCTCAAACACTCTTTTTGCTGACTTTCTCTCCTTCACCATTCTCCTCCTATTAGGTAGCCCTGAAGTGTACATTTTGGATCTGGTTCAAATGAAGTTGAGACAGACATACATTTAAATTTCATTTAGATTTAGTGAGTTATGTAAGTGTGGTTTGTAGTCACATCTGTCTATGATTAAGTTACTGCTAACTGTCCTGATAGAGAAATGACATCCAGGAATATCCTTACTATCTGTACTAAATAACTGGGATTGAAATCGTCATATAAATTTGTGCCATGTTGTCCAGCACCTGAAGTTTGTGGGTGGTGAAAAATGAAAATAAAATCCTAAGCTCCCCAACCAACTGAACACACCCACTCTTGGCCAATGGGACCTCAGAGAAACCTTAAAGCAGAGTTCCAAGCCGTGGAAGGATGGAGGGTTGGACACACCTTGTTATGCCCCACCTTTCACTGACCACCAGTTGGCTTTCTTCCCTAAGAGTTAAACAGAACCAGCCTTTTGTTTATTGTGTTTGGGGTTTAATTTCAGAATATTATGGGGAAATAAATGTTTGAGTCAAAGTTGTAAGAGTAGCCTGTCACCCAGATCGTGTGTATAGTACCTGTTAGACATGATTTCACCCCTCCCTCATTCCTCCTCCCACCTGTTTGATTTCTGTTGAGTTTTACTTCCATATGTGCATGTAAGTATTGATCAATTGGTTCCAATCTAATAGTGAGAACATGTGGTATTTTTTATTCTTCTGATACTTCACTTAGGACAGTGGTCTCCAGTTCCATCCAGGTAGTTCAAAAGGTATTACTTCATCACTTTTTATGGCTGAGTAGTACTCCATGGCGTGCATATACTGAAATAAAGGACTTGGGAAAAATGGACTTGGACCCACACTGATGTAAATTATTGGTGATTTATTCTCACCTGCACAGGGGGCCATTGTCCTAAGACAAGCGGCCCTGAAGTGCAGGGTTTTTGTCTTTTATACCCTTTTTGTGTACAAGGAACGTTGCTGTTGGTGGGGCACCATCAGCAGGGTTACAGTTTGGGTTTACAGTTTAGGCATCAATGGTTATAACTTGGGTGGCAGTGGTTATGGTAGCAATAGTTACAGTTTGGGTAACAATGGTTACAGTTCTGTTCCTGGCAACCCTAGGGGGAAGAAGGGGGCCTGGGAACAGGCTGAGAAGCATGTTCTCTGCCACCCTGGGGCAGGGGGCATGGGAACAGGCTGGGTTACAACAATACCACATTTTATTAATCCACTCATGAATTGATGGGCACTTGGGTGGATTCCACATCTTTGTGATTGTGAATGGTGCCACAATAAATATTCTAGTGTGAGTGTCTTTTTGATAAAATGACTTGTTTTTCTTTTGGGTAAATACCCAGTAATGGGATTACTGGATCAAATAGTAGGTCTATTTTTAGTTTTTATTGCCATACTATTTTCCATAGAAGTTGTAATGGTTTACAGTCATACCATCTATGTGTTAAGTGTTCCTTTCTCTCCACATCAGCATCTATTATTTTGGGACTTTTTGAGAAAATCCATTCTCATTGGAGTTATGTCTTTTGTCCACTTTTAATGTGGTTGTTTGATATTTTTCTTGCTGATTTGCTTGAGTTCTTTGTAGATTCTAGTTACTAGCTTTTTATTTGATAAACATATGGTATGCAGATATTTTCTTCTATTCTGTAGGTTGTCTATTTGCTTTATTGATTGTTTTCTTGGCTGTGCAGAAGCTTTTCACTTTAATTAAGTTCTATTCATTAATTTTTTTTCTTTGTTGCTGTGACTTCCATTGGGGTCTTCTTCATAGATTCTTTGGCTGAGCCAAAACACAGAAGAGTTTTTTCCAACATTTTAGTCTAGAATTCTTATACTTTCATGCATTAGGTTTAAGTCAGTTATCCATCTTCAGTTAATTTTTGTGAATGGTGAGAGGTCTAGATCCTGTTTCAATTTCCTACATGTGGCTATCCAGTTTTCCCAGCACCATTTATTTAATAAGGATTCTTTTCCCCAGTGTATATTGTTGTCTGCTTTGTCCAAGATCAGATTCTCTATTCTGATCCATTAATCTTTATCTAGATTCTCTGTTCTGATTCATTGGTCTGTGTCTCTGTTCTTGTGCCAATACCATGCTGGTTTTGTTACTGTAGTCTTGTAGTATAGCTTAAGGTCTGACTCCTGATGTGCTTCTTTTGCTTAAGGTTGCTTTGGCTATTCAGAAAAACTAACCTTTTGAAAAGACTTGCTCCACCTCTGATTTTCTTTCTTTTTTTTTTTTTTTTTTTTTTTTTGAG
>NW_003852397.1:31905173-31943081 GCF_000181295.1 Otolemur garnettii
TTGTTGTTTGGCAGGCCCAGGCTGGGGATTTGAACCCGCCACCTTAGGTGTATGTGGCTGGCACCTTAGCCG
This sequence comes from Otolemur garnettii, assembly GCF_000181295.1. Lineage (NCBI taxonomy): Eukaryota > Metazoa > Chordata > Mammalia > Primates > Galagidae > Otolemur > Otolemur garnettii. Next base: position 31,905,246 of record NW_003852397.1, read on the forward strand.
CTTGAGCCACAGGCGCTGAGCCTCCACCTCTGATTTCAATCTGCCACCTAATGCCACTCTCCCCTTTGTGGTTTTAGTACCACAACGGACTAGCATTCTGTCCTGGTAAGAGACCACCAACCACGGGGCCATTTTGACCAGTCTGTGGAGAATGTACAGTGAGGGTTTTTGTGTCCTCTCCTTCACCTTTTGATGTCAGAGGGCCAAAAATTCTACTCTCAGATCATGGTAATGGTGTCATTTTCTGAGCATGGATCCCATGAAGTAGCAGAAAGCTCAATTGTACATTCACATGTTTCTCTCCTCTCACAAAGATTAATGACCCATCTTATATCTTGTTAAATATATATATTTGGCTACTCTGCTCACCATGTTTTCAGCTTCTGCATGAGGCTATTGCTTTCCAGATGGTCAGAAGGGCCGCCCTTCAGGATGCAGCCCTTTATGAGAAAGGAAACTCTTCTTTTGCAATTTTGACACTAATAAAACCTAAAGCTAGTCTATGGAACTTTTCTAGACTCCAATGAAAAGCAAATATAAACTAACTGTGTTAGAGGAATATCTGAATTTTCTTTCTAATATCTCTCTAGAGAACATTTAAAAGTCATTGTCATGTTATGAGGTGATTAAAGACCCTACAGTCCCGAATATGTAAGAAGAAAACATTTTAGAGTGCATCAATTGGTAAAAAACACTTTTTTTTTAGATTTTTTAATGCTTGTGGGATTTGTCACTCATATTTGTAATTTGTTGTGATTTCTGATTCCATTCTACATAAATTTTCACTTTGTATCTAATTTTATGTTTACAATTTCATGAGGTTTAATTTTAGGTATCAATTCGACTGGACCAGATAGCTGGTTAAAACATTATTTCTGGATGTGCCTGTGAGGGTGTTTTGGGAAGAGTTTGGCATCTGAATTAGTAGACAGAGTAAAGAAGATTCACCCTCACTATTGTGGGAGTTGGGGGTGTCATCCAGTCCACTGAGGACCTAAATAGAACAGAAAGACAGAGGAAAGGTTAATTCACTTTCTCTGAACTGGGACATTCATCTTCTCTTGTCCTCAGACATCAGTGCTCCTGGTTCTCAGGCCTTCTGACTCAGACTGAATTACATCACTGGTATTCCTGATTCTTCAGCTTGCAGACAATAGATCATGAGATTTTTCAGCCTCCATAATTGCATGAGACAATTCCCATAATAAAAATCTCTCTCCTGCTCTTGTTCAAGTGCTTGTTCGCTCAATCTCTCTCTCTCTTTCCACACACACACAATCTTATATTTCTTATTCCCTAGAGAACCCTGAATAATCCAGATTTTATATTCATTTTCTTAAAGAAGGTCCCCCAAATTGAGTAAACTTTAAACCTCTTAAGAACTTGGATCTCCATCTATATTCCTTGTTCCAAGAAAAAAGAAGTGAAGTGCCTTCCCAACATATTTATGATGATTTTATTTTTAACCTTTTATCCTCAGTAAAGGAAAGAAAATCTAATGCTGGGAAAGAAAGAAGGAAGAAGAGAAAGAAAGGAGTGAGGGAAGGAAAGTTAGAAAGGGATCCTACCTATGGGAGGTGTCTGTGCATGAAGATTCCCTAGGGAATTAGGCCCTGAAGTCAAACAGATAAATCTGGAGCTAAAATTTTGCTGCCATTACCTATGAGCCACGTACCAAGTTATTTCACTTCTTTTTTTTTTTTTTTTCAGTTTTTGGTTGGGGTCGGGTTTGAACCCACCCCCTCTGGTACATGGGGCTGGCACCCTACTCCTTGAGTCACAGGAACCACCTGTTTTTTCACTTCTTGAAACCTTAGTTCTCCCATCCATAAAATGGGGATAATACCATTAAATTTGCTAGGTTATTATGAGTATTGAATGAAAACACACATAAAGTACCTTATCAAATGCCTAGAATATATATGGCATTTAATAAAAATTTAAAATTCATGGCTCCGCTCCTGAGGCACAAGTGGCTAAGGCGCCAGCCACATACACCTAAGGTGGCGGGTTCGAATCCCCAGCCCAGGCCCGCCAAACAACAATGATGGCTGCAACCAAAAAATGGCCAGGTGTGTGGCGGGCGCCTGTAATCCCACCTACTTGGGAGGCTGAGGCAGGAGACTTGCTTGAGCCCAGGAGTTGGAGGTTGCTGTGAGCTGTGATGCCATGGCACTCTACCCAGGGAGACAGCTTGAGGCTCCGTCTCAAAAAAAAAATAAATTTTTAAAATTCATTCTTCAATGCATAATTCAAGCTGTATTTCCTGAAATAACCTTACTAATGTGCTGCTTAGGATGAGCAGGAAAGAAATAATTCCAACATTTTTCCTGCTCTCTTTACAGCAAATTATAAGCAGTATAGCATTTGTAGAAAGTTCATTTATTTTTCTGTCAAGACATGGAAGTGTCTATACAAGTTGCAAAAATATGTCATCCATTCTGAACAAAAGTTAGCAAATAATGTGTCATAGATAAACTGTCTAAGAAGTGGAATAGGATAACAAATTTAGGAACCTATATAAAAAACTACATTATTGTTCACAAAAAAAGGGGTTTGCACTTCTCTTTGAAATAAGTAAAGACAAAGCAACAGTTTTGGTATTCACCCATTTAGTGACATCCATATTGCAAAAGCATCAGAGCTTAGTGAGTTAAGAAAATTTTAAAGCAGATGATAAGATTAGACATAGCTCTGAAGTCAATCCAGGGTCTAGGTCGGTGATTTTCCAATGGTGTGCCATGTGAAAACCTTAGTTGTGTCATGAAACTTTTTAAAGATCATTAATTAAATTACTTTCAAAAGAAGTACAAAGCACGGTAAGTATATTCTTTTTTTTTTTTACTCTTTTTTTGGATCAATATAATTTAAGTGTATCACAGAAGATTAACTATAGGTTCAAGTGTGCCCTGAGATAAAAAAAAAAAAAACTGAGGTTAAACAAACACTGCTCTAGGTGTTTCTGACACTTCACAGCTGTGACGATATGGAAAAGAAAGATGGAACGCCTTCCCAAGGGACCATAATAAACAGTGAGTTGGCAGCATTGACTGCAAGAGAAAAGATTTGATGGTACAAGAGTCTTGATTAAAGGGAAAAAACAGTGGTTAAAAGGTTACAAAATGACCTGGAATTTCTCAGTGCTCTCTCCATCGAGAACTGCTATATATACTTAGTTACTTATACTTATACTGTAGAGAGTTATAAAACCTGTGAACTATGGATTAGAAGTGGTTCAGCAGTTAATCAAATTCAGAAGAGATAGGCACTGATACATAACTTTCCACCAGAGTTCTTAGCTGGATGTAGCTATGTTTCCTTTCCTTGCTGGAAGATTATATGTTCCCTGAATCTTCAAAGACATTCAGTCTTGAAGACCAATCTTCCTTGGTCTTAGACTCTAGAGCAGTAGTTCTCAACCTTCCTAATGCTGAGACTCTTTAACACAGTTCCTCATGTTGTGATGACCATCAACCATAAATTTTTTTTGTTGCTACTTCATAACTATAACTTTGCTACTGTTATGAATCATAATGTAAATATCTGATATGCAGGAGACCCCCAAAGGGGTTGATCGCAACCACAGGTTGAGAACCACTGCTCTAGAGCAACGTGCTAAAACTGTGGAGTTTTTACCCCCAGCCAAATAAAACAGGTGAATTCTAACTAATTCATCTCTGACCTTTCTTTGTTCCTAAGATATCTGAATTGTCCAGCTCCATGGCCCACTGCACTAGAATCTCAGGGCTGGAAGGGCCTGATCAAGTCATTCAATCTTCTCTTTTATGATACAAAAACATCTCCTAAGGAGGAGTCACAGACCCCTGCATTCCGCAAAAGGTAATCCATTCCTCTATCTCCCATTTTTAGCAAGTCCATCTTTATCATTATATCACAACCCCTTCCTGCATTTCTACCCATTAGTTGCAGTCATTTCCTCTGGAACCTCCCAAGTGTATCCCTATCTTTCTTCATGAATTATCCCTGTGATTCTTTTTTTTTATTCTTTTTGAGACAGAGCCTCAAGCTGTCCCCCTGGGTAGAGTGCTCTGGCATCACAGCTCACAGCAACCTCCAACTCCTGGGCTCAAGTGAGTCTCCTGCCTCAGCCTCCCAAGTAGCTGGGACCACAGGCACCCGCCACAACGCCCGGCTATTTTTTGGTTGCAGCCGTCATTGTTGTTTGGTGGGCCCAGGCAGGATTTGAATCCGCCACCTTAGGTGTATGTGGCTGGTGCCTTAGCCACTTGAGCCACAGGCGCCGAGCCATCCCTGTGATTCTTAAGTGTAAATGCCTTCCCCACTCCATCCTTCTGGCACTCTAGCCCTGTAATTCTTATGAAACACACACACACACAAACACAAATACACTTATATAAAAGCATTCATATCTGAAGTGTTTTCATCACAGAGCCTAATATCCAGGATTCTTTTAAGCACTTCTGTCTCAAGATAGAATTCATTGGACCCCTCCTTCCCCCATTCACTCATTCTACAAAGTAGTATTCAGTGCCTTCCATCTGTCAGGCACTTCCCTAGTCACCGGGACGTGCTGGGAATCAAATAGCCCCACAAATAGACTCAAAATTGCTGCTGTGATCAGCACAGCAAAGGAACGTCACAAAGTGCCTTCAAAATATGTAACAGGAGATGGGACCAAGGTGGGAAAGTCAGAAAAGTCTTCTCTAAGGGAATTAATATTGAATTAAGATCTGAAAAAAAGGAAGAGTAGATATTAATTAAGGGAGGATAGTGAGGGCACAATTGGAATAAAGGCCATGGACAGAAAGTAGCAGAGAAACAGGTGTGGTAGGAGACGGGTACTGGGGTTCAGAGAACAAGGGAGGTGGCCATGCAGAAGGAAAGAACATCAGAGCTGGACCACACACAGACCTCTCAGTTGGGGAGCTTTGTCTTTATTCATAAGCTAGTGTAAGCGATGAATGATCAGAAGCTCAGGGTTGAGGGTTGTGTTTAGAAGACCTCCCTGGCTGTAGTGTGGATAGATACAGGGTGACCAAGAAGGAGGCTGTAATATTACACCACTTCCAGCAAGATGTAATGATGGTCTCTTGAACTAGGGTAGTGAGAGAGGGAAAGTGAAGTACTGACTGAAGGGATATTGAGGGATAATATTGAAAGAACTTGGTGATAGATTAAATATTGACTGAGGGAACTAAAAGTGCCTCAATAGCAGGATGGATGGTGGTGGGTTCATTTTCTTCCATGGGAGAAGGGAAGACCATGAGAGTGAGTGCTGATGACTAAAAACCCTTTAATCTTTACACAAAGTATTAATTATAACTCAGGCATCTTTTACCTTGTGGAGAAAAACCACTGGTAGCTTTTTTTTTGTAAATATATAATTTGTTTTTTTTTTTAATTTCTCCCTTCAGATAGAGGGAATTGTTGTAACTAACATAATATGATAGTTCAACTTTTAACATCGCATTTAATAGTTAAAAATATGAAGGTTCAGCTTGATATTATTATAGTACTTTAACTTTGAGTATTAAGTATAATTACACAAATTCCTTCACAGGAGTGGTGTAGAATATCTGCCTTCTATCTTAAATTTTATAACTATATCCTTTTCTTCTTGGTCCTGAAGGATTAAAGCTTTTCTCTACCCAAGCCCAAAGACATGGGGCAAACACTTTGGTTTTCCCCTTGGAAGTTATTAGAACTATCAGTTCAATTCATGTCTTTTTATTTTTTAAAAAGTCTTTTAAAAATGGATAACTTTGGTTACTCTTTTTTTTTTTTTTTTTGCAGTTTTTGGCTGGGGTTGGGTTTGAACCCATCCTTTGAGCCACAGGCGCTGCCCTGGTTACTCTTAAGATATAACCAACTCACTTATTTTATGGAGCTAAAAACTCTTAACATTTAAGTCAAGCTCTAGTGAAATGTTTACCATTTTACCTACAAAGGCAGAGCCTGTATCAGCAACTCTGAATTCCCATGTCATATTTCAAATCTCAGTATAGTTTTTAGGTGTGTGGGGTGGGGGGCAGGGAGGAGGTTCCTTCTTTTTTGTAGTATTACTCGCAGGTATAAAAGCCAAAATGAAGAAGTAAGTTTCTAAAGTTCAAATTAAATTCAAATATTTATTTAACAACCCCTCTTTGAGGTTGGCATTCATTAAGAAACAAAGCAGGAAATAAAAATCCAGTGATCCTGTTCCAATTAGAAAATATTTTCTTAAGCCATTGAAGAGAAACTTTAGAACAGCGTCTAAAACAAAATTTGATTCTAATTGTAATTAAAATGTAGCTGCAGTGTGTGCCCTCTGGCCCCTAAGACCACTCTCCTCATTTTAAGCAGATTCACTGTTAAAAGAGGAAAGACTTGTCAGGTCAGCCCTTTGATGGTATTTCTTATTCAGAAAGAAGTCTTTTTATTCAAGGGAGCAAGGCACTATTAGCATAGACCATCCCAAATTCTTGTCTGTGAAATTAGCCAGCCTGTGTTTTCTGACCCTTGGTCTGCCTTCCTCTTGCAGACCTATAGAAGGAGAGATTCAGATTGGTAAGGCTGCTGAAGGGCAGTGTAAATTGAGGGACAAGGCCGAAAACAGCAGGCCCTTCTCAGCCGCAGTCTCTCATCAAAGGGGCTTATTTGTTATTGATAAGTTGAGTCTCAGCCATCCCCTACCTTGTGGATTTGGCCTGTATAGTTCTTATTTTCTTTGCTTGCTAGTCATCGGCTCCTTTTCTACATCTCTGTTCAGAGACTCACAATACCTACTAGAAAGAGCTCTGAACTGGGCGTTAAGTGAGTCAAATTCTAATCCCAGCACTGACACAAATGAGCCATGTGAGCTTGGGCAAATCTTCTAACCTCTGACACAAGTTCCACACTCATAAAATAAATTCCTCTATGTTATTGTCCCTAGATCTCACTAGCCTCCACTCATTAAAAATAATAACCCTATTTTCACCATCTCTTACCCTTACCTGCGTAGCAGCGTCTCAGCCCCCTGAAACCCACCAGCCCTTAAAACTCTCCAGCCCTAGCTTCTCTAATAATTATGAAGTCCCTGTCATTCATTCAATTACATAAATTTATCACCTCTGTGCCAGATTTATGCTGAACACTGAGACTAAAATAGCCAACAAAAATATCATGTTCCCTACATTGGAGTAAAGTAGGATTTTCATTTAAAGAAGAAAATTCTGACTGCTAAAAGGATATGAATTGCAGGATATCAAGAGTGAATGTGGGGACACGAATTGGAGCGTGATTGCTGTAGTTCAAGCAAGAGAGGATGGTGTAGCTGGGTTGGTAGGGTGAGGATGGAAAATTCAATAACTATTTTAGAAGTAGAATTCACCAGTCTTATTAAAAGAGAGGAACCAAGGTAATTCTCACGGTTCTGGTTTGAGCTTTTGTGTTGATTAATGGAGAAAGCTGGGGAAGAGCAGATTTGGGGATTGGGCTTATGAGCATTGTTTGGACTCAATGAGTTTGTAACATTTTCAGGACATTCAGATGGAGAAGTCAAGTAGGCAATTGGATTTTCAAGCCTAAAATGCCCTGGAGATAACCCTTTGGGGGCTGTCAGTAAATAGGTAGTGTTAGAAACCATGGGAATGGAGAAGCCCTCCCAGGGAGAAAGAACAGACTATCCCATGTGAGCTCACAATCCGTCACCTTGTTGTTTGGTGTTGGTACCACTGAATAATGTCTACACAAGTGTTGCTGACCCCTAAGAGCAGTACTCCCTGAAGGTTCATAGGGCTCTTGGTTCTTGCAGGCCTCACCAGGCTAAAGCCAGGCTACAGTCCACCCAAAAGTGAAGCAAATTCTCCTTTTCCTACTCAGTGTCCCATCTGGTCACCTGAACTACAGAGCAGGCTGCTGGGTCTCCAGTAGTCAGAACATTGCCTGCAAGTCCCTGTCATTCCCCACAAGCTGAATACTAGCATCTGAGCCACACCTTGGCTGTTGTCCTCAGATCAGAACAAAATAACTACAACCATACACCCTTATAGATGTGTTCATCAGACCTACCCAAACCTGTCTGAGACTCCACTTAGGCTCAGACGGCCCCCGCCCCCCACCGTCACCACACCATTTCAATCATTCCAATAGAGAAGTTAATAAATTTCCCCAACCTTCAGCATATTGATCTAATGGTCTTGATTTTATACCTATTTATGGACTGGGCTTTGTGAAATGCTTGCTGCAAGAGAGGCTAGGAAAGCAAAGCATGAGATATTTAGTTCTCAGTTTGATAAATAACCCGTCAACCTGTTGATTTCTGCATCACAAGAATAACACCACCACCAACAAAAGCTCATGTCAAATCCTGCCTGTGCGATCCCAAGTGCAAGGGGAAGAGCACTGAGAAGTGTTAATCAAGAAAGCACCTGGGGCAAGGTGACTGTCACAAAGTCCATGATTTGAAACACAGAATAGGGGTGTGGAAACATTCTAGACCTAGTCAGAAGACCAGCAAAGGCAAGAATAGCTGTGAGCCACAGCAATCCAGTGTGTTCCCTCTCCTGAGGTGTGGGTTACTCTTACACCAGCCTTTAGAGGCTCCAAAGTGAGCCTGTGGGAACAAAGAACAAGATAACACCCAGTATCAATGTGTGCATGGGTGAGTAAGGTTGACAAGTAGGGAAATGATTTACTACTTAGAATGTAGTAAGGAGTCTTACTGGAAGCAAACAGAATGTTTTTGAAAAGGAAGGGTTGTACTTCACCATTCACCAGCCGCACTGGAAAAAACTTTTTTCATTGAGCCCAGTTAACCTGAATCTTAAAAGGTACATAGGAGACCTCCAGGTGGGCAGGTTTTAAGTATAAGAGGGAATTCTAGGCTGGAAGGAGGGAATGTATTTGAAGGCACCAGGGTGGTTAAGCAGATGGTGTTCTGGGATAATATTCCTCAAGTACGTAGAATTGACACTAAGTGGGGTGGGAGAAGATTTTAGGAGGCATGTAGATACTATATTCAGTAACAATGGATCACTTGGGACTGAGAAAATTGTCGACCTTTTAATTCCCTTCCATCCTCACCCAGGTGAGTTTCTCCGTTTGTACTAGGATGCCCTGTCACCTTTCATAATAGCTAATCCAGGCTCGGCGCCTGTGGCTCAAGTGGCTAAGGCGCCCGCCACATACACCGAAGGTGGCGAGTTCAAATCCAGTCTGGGCCTGCCAAAACAACAATGACGCCTGCAACCAAAAAAATAGCCAGGCCTTGTGGCGGGCACCTGTGGTCCCAGCTACTTGGGAGACTGAGGCAGGAGACTTGCTTGAGCCCAGGAGTTGGAGGCTGCTGTGAACTGTGATACCAGAGCACTCTACACACAGGGGATAGTTTGAGACTCTGTCTCAGAAAAAAAAAAAAAAAGCTAATCCACTGTCTTAATGAATGAGCAAGTTTCATGCTCAGAGATTTTATAGGTAACAGTACCTAGATAGAATGTAATGCTATTTTGCTTTTATTTTATGTATTCTTCAATTTATGGCAAATGACAGTGGTTTTCCATTTAGAGTAGTGATATGAATTTTTTTCTAAACAAACTTAAGTTTACTTATTTGTTTGTTTATTCATTCTCTCACCCTGGGTAGAGTGTATTGGCATCATTATAGCTACTGCAGCCTCAAATTTCTGGGCTCAAGTGATACTTCTGCCTCAGCCTCCCAAGTAGCTGGGATTATAGGTGTGTGCTACCATGCTCAGCTCATTTTTTTTTTTTCTATTTTTGGTAGAGACAGGGGTCTCACACTTGCTCAGACTGGCCTCCAATTCCTGAGCTCAAGTGATCCTCCTGCTTTGGACTCCCAAGTAGCCGGGACTATAGGTACGCATCACCACACCCAGCTGATGTTTTCTATTTCTGGTAATGATAAGGTCTCACTCTTGCTGAATTTGGTCTTGAGCTCCTGACCTCTAGGTAAAGTGCAGTGGTGTCATCACAGCTCACTGTAAACTTAAACTCCTGGGCTCAAGTGATTCTCCTGCCTTGGTTTCCAAAACTACTGGGATTACAGGCATGAGCCACCACACCTGGCCCAAACTTAACTTTAATAATGTGATTTTAGCATAAATACAGAAAAATATTAATAAGTTAATCATGTAGATGGTAAAAATTATGACAGTGGTATATGAAGATCTGAAGTTGTGGAAATACTTTCTAGGAGAAAGCTTAGCAATATGGTAAGTTGCTATCTCTAGATTGTTTGGGAATCAAGCACCTAAAATGAATGAAGTTCAAAGCCACGAGAGAGGGATTCATGTCTTCCTTCAGTATCTTCTCACTGTGTGGCCTCTCAATCCCTTCACCTTTACGATGAGGATCAGTTTCACAGGAATATAAGGATTAGAGGTAACAAACATTCAGGTTATAAACCTGCAGACGTTATTAACCTCCTTTATAACTTTCCAACAAGCTTTCCAAGGTTAGTCATGATTCACTCTGACCTAATTTCTCTAATTCTGAGACATTTGGTCTGCAGAGCTGTAATTAGCTTTAGAAAGGAATCAAATATGTTATTTTTCTTTATCTCTCAATTAACTTCTGTAGGGAGTTAAGAACTCAGCATGATGCTCACTTCCAGCTTGTCCTAGGTTGTCCCAGATGGTTGTAAACTGGAGATGGGACCACCCACTCCATCCAGGTCAGAGGTTTCCAGTTAAATTCTGATGTCCTTCTGAATGCATTCTGTTAGCAGCTTTAAAATAAACTATAACACACACAGAGAGAGAACTGTACGAGTGATATAAGCCACATTTCTTAAAACTTATAGTACTGAGAAAGGGGGGAAAGTCATTTAATCCATATTCCACGGTTTCAGCCCTATCTTTTCAGCCACTTTTCCTCCCCTCGTGATGAATGAGGCCTGAGAAGCCTGTGAACGTTGCAAAAGTGGCAAAGAAAAACTCAGCACCCCCACTTGGTTCCCTGGCTTTCTACTTCAAAAGCAAGAGCATGCTAAAACTTGGAAACCAAGAGATTTTTTTGCTTTTAGTTGTGACACCTGGCCTAAATAAGAGATAACCTGAGCCAGCCCAGCTCCCTTAGTAAACAGAGTCTGTTTGAATTTTCAGCTCTCATAAAATCATTAAAGTGGGGGCATAAAAGCAGTTTCCTCTCGAACAGTAGGAATGGTTTTCATTTCCCACACTAGGCTTTGACTTTTGATAAACCTGTCATTAGAGGATTTTTCCATCTGCTGACCCTAGCTTCCATTTCCTGGAAGGGTTTTATAAGTGGGTCATGTCATATCACAAAGGAGAACAAATACAGGACACTGGTAATGTCTCCCGCACAGGTTTGCAGTTCTATTTAGAAGCACAATATGCAAGCAATGTATGGTTATTTCAGGCTTCAGTGTGACTGTACATTTGTCCTCTCCATTTATATACCACTGCCCCACTCCCTGCTACATGAACCACTGGATTCAAATAGATCAGACATGGCTCTCTCTTCTAACAATGTGGTATAATTCTTAAGAGCAATTTTGGGAAATACCTTTTTCATAGATCGCAAAGGATGAAATGATATAAATCTCGAGAAGTAAAATGAGTGCATGATTTTAAATGAGAAGTGATCAGATATTTTTAACAGTTTTTAAATGCTTATCCTCCCACATGCTAGTGTTTCCTACTAGAAATTGTAGCTTTTGTTTGGCTCTAAAGCCTGAAAACTGCAGCACTCTGTCTCCTCTCCTCCACACCCAGAAAATGACCAATAACTTCTGAACGATCTTTGTGGCTCATTAATGATCTATTTAAGTCGATCATACCTACAGTCTATAAAATGCCTTTTTGTTTTGCAAATCCCAGTGATGCTAACATAACCATAAATACATACAAGAAGACCAGCATACTTCTAGGGCCCAGACACTTTCTTTGTCAAGATAGTACTAGTTTCCAAATTTGTATTTGAGGCATTGAAAAGCTATCAAGGAATCCAAAATTTAACTCTAACAGACTAGATCTAGCCGCTCAGAAGAAAGAAAAGCACATGGTTTCATTACAGAACCCCAGCTTAATCTCAGGATCTAAACGTTCCAAGCGCAAACAAATCCTCACAAGCCTGCTTGCTGTTCTGATTGCCAAGTCTGAACAGCTGCAAGCAGGATCTGACCTGTGCCTATAAACACATAAACCAGCAGAAACTAAATCACCAAGCAGCGTAAAGCAACCCCCAGAAACAAGCACCGTTCATTTGAAAGATAATATAAACAAATGATACCTGGTCTTCAGCTTTTTGGTTTCTCAGTGTAGATAAGTATTTCCTAATTGCCTGCAGAGGATATTTTTTGAAATAAGAGAATCTAGATGGAGGCAACAGATTATCCATAGTGAGGAAAGCAGGAGGGTCCTTGTCAGCACCTCCTTGTCAGCAACCATATGAAATCTAGAAACTTTGCAATTCCTCAAATGCCCAAAGATTTGTTTGTAGTTCTCTCACTTCCCCGCAAACACAATAGATGTTTTTCTCCTTGCTGCTTCCTCTTTAGGGTAGAGTTCCTGATGAAACCAGAGAGCCAAATATGAACACCGTCTAGAAGCGTCCAGAAATGCAATGCCCAGAGGGCAAGGAGAGCCAGGAGGAATTTAGGGGCTGGTCCACAGAATGCAAATTGCCTACTGGTAGTGATGTGACTGTCCTATTTCTAGCAACAGCGTTCTGTTGCAAGCTATGTTAATATTAGCTAGCTGGTGACTTTCCATACCCACAGACTCTCATGAGGTTTAATTTTAATTCTTCTGACAGTTTTTCTAGTTCTTAAAGAGGGCGATGTGGTTTTTCCGGTTTCCTTCTAGATTTCCTATCAGCATGAGCACAGGCAGACAACCCTCAGCTGTGTCTCAGCTTTAAAGTGTTGATTCATTCAGTCTTGAGAAACACTGTTTTAGGGGATTCTTAAAAAATTTAACAAATTGCCTCATTCTTCGTCGTTACCAGGGAGTTTATCGTCAGTGTTGAAAAGGTTTGGTTTGCACTGTGATGCATTATGCAATGTGCCCAGTAACCAGATACTTTACATTAATTGAAAATAGCTGCAAACAGATTTTGTTCTGAGTTAAAAGGTTCTCTCTTTGAATCTTTATCTCAAATCCACAGGCTGAATCAGGAAACCTGAACTTTCCCCAGGCTTCATTCTGAGCGTGAGGGAGAGAAAATGTTACACATTTACTTTCTGAGTATCATAAAAAGAATGCATCGGTGGAGACTCAGAGGGACGGGGTGTGGGAGGGAGGGTGGATGGTGAGAGGTTGCTAGCTGAGTGCAATGTTCAGGGCTCCAGGGGTGGATGCACCCCACCGAAGGCCCCGACTTCACCTCATGTTAGGTATCAATGTAGCAAAAGTGCACTTGTACCCCATGAATATATGGCAATTAAAAAATGGGGTGAAAGGAATTCATGCTATTAAAAAAATGATAAAGAACATTCCAAGAGGTCTGCGGTCTTAGAGAATATGAAATCATAAAATTTTCAAGTTCAGTGTTTTCTTAATACTCCCCAGAGATCACAGGGTTTCTGCTAAGTTCCCAAACAGACTTTGCTGTTTTATTATCTTTTTAACCTTTACAGGAGTTATTCCATGTGACAGCAGCATTTGGTCACCTCAGTGAGGTGCTATCATGTAGAGACTAGGCTGGACACCAACCAAAACCCATGTGGTCCAGAGTTTTCTGTAAAGTGGAAAGAAAAAGCGGGTCTTCCCTACTTCAGAGAGAGCACTGGATGCTGGGGTGGAAGAGGGGGTAGGAACCCCTGCTGCAGTTCAGCTGTCCCCCTGAACAGCTTCCTTGACACTCCTGGATGGGTCACCTGCCTTCAGGGAACTCACTTGATGGCCCAAACCTGGCTATGTCTCAGGCAGCCCAGGCCATCTGTCAGGCTGGCATCCAGCGCACTGGCAAGGTGATCTTCCAGACTCACCAGGGCCAGCCTGGCAACTAGAAAGAGTCATTTACATACTGCTGCTAGGGCTGACTCCTGGGAGGAGGCCCTGCCCTCTTTACACCTCTCGGGATGCACAGCTATGTGTATACAGAGGCGCTGAGGAGTCCTGGCCTGTGTGCTGCAGACAGCTGACTCTAATGAGGGCGAGAGTAAAGCATTGTGCTGTGAACCACCCGAATGCTCAGGGCACAGTGCTGCATGCTCCCTGCCAAGTCATGGCCCAGAAAAACAAGAAGCGTGGAGCCCCAGACACCCTGGGCCAATTGGAGACACTGGAAAAAGAGGTGACCCTAGAAATGGTGGGGGTAGGCAAAAGTGCCATTCATATATACCCTGGAGACTCACAGCCTGCCTTTTTGCTTCTGTTTTTAAAAATATCTAAGCCTTCAGAGATGCTTCTTTATTGTGGGCAAAAGCCAGCAGCCTGCCAAACACCCACAGCACATCTGGTGATCAAAGCTTTTTCCCAAGGGACAAGCACAAAGCAGACTTCATTTCAGATAGTTGTGTCATGATCACTTTTTCCTGGGTTGAGGCAAGTGTTGAAAAGAGATAGGAGCTGGGTGCAGTGGCTTGTGCCTGTGATTCTACCACTCTGGGAGGCTGAGGTAGGAGAATCCCTTGAGCTCAGGAAATGAGCCTGAGCAAGAGTGAGACCCCAACTCCACTAAAAATAGAAAACTTAGCCAGGCATTGCAGCAGGCACCTGTAGTTCCAGCTACTTGGGAGGCTGAGGCAGGAGGATTGCTTGAGCCTAGGAGTTTGAGATTGCTGTGAGCTAGGCTGAGGCCAGGACACTGTAGCGTGGATGACAGAGTGAGACTCTGTTTCAAAACAACAACAACAACAAAAGAAAGACACGATGTTGCTTTGTTAAAGAGGAATACAAATACACAATGTGCAACGTTAGGAATTTATGGATTAAGATTAGTAGATCAGAGACCCAGTGTATCTTCATGAAAAATCATACAAATTCCTATTCTGAATTCTCTATAAATAAGGTTCATATCATTGCCTAGCTCTTAAACATTCTTCTATGAAATGATTCTGGTGATGTTAAAAAGAAGTTATATTTGTAGATATAGATATTCTGTGTCTCAAATTCTGAAAACCACTGCAATCTCAGTTTCTGGGAGTCAATTGGCTTGTGTACAGTGTGATCTCTGCCTTGCAGCCCAGAGGAGTACCATATTTGATTGCCACGGTGACTTGGGTGCCTTGGTGAAAGGCAGCTGACCAGAGTCCAGGGGCTACACTGTATATCTGCAAGGATGGAGAGGCCCAATGCATCTGCCTCAGATGATGAGAGGTGTAGAGTGTATTCTCCTGCTGCAAAGTAGCACAATAAAGAGTGGAAGTAATTACCTGTTATTTTGTGCAACTCCCTCCTACCTCTGGTCCTCTACTGAGCAGAAAAATAAGCAACAGAAACTATGAACCCAGAAAAGTCGTAGATCAAGGCTGGCAATCCCACTGTGAGAGGATATTCACGTGTTTTCTATGCTTTCTAAGAATTATCTGCTTTTTTACAAATGTCTTAAAATCTGAAGAATCCCAATCTCTCTACTTGAAAAGCAACATAAAGTGTCAAAATCAGTGCCTGGAAAAATAGTGACAAGTGGGTGAGGAGAGATATTCCATCATTTATTTCTTTTCAAATGTTGAAGAAGAAAAGATGAAAATGTGGATTGTGAAGTCATCTTCCATTGCACACAGGAGGGGTTTCATTAATGCATACCAATACGTATTTATTAAAGAGAATATCAAAAAGAAAAGAAGGGGCCCCAAGTGTTAAATTCCAGTTAAGAAATAAGAAAGAAAAAATGAGAAAATGTGTCTGCAGGATACCTCTGGGTTGATGAGACTTCTTAAATTACATCAGGATGAAAACTAAAACCCCACTAGTCGTCTTCTCCTTCCAGTCAGCGCTGAGAGTTCCCGTCAGGAAAATGACTCCATTCTCTGGGAATTATTCCAGCCCAGATATAGAATGAAGGGCAGGCAGTTAGAATGATGGAGAAGCTGCTAGCCTAGAAAACAGAAACCATTTTTTATTATGAATTCCATTGAGAAATCACTCTCATCCCACTAGATCTATAGATATTGTCTCAGTCTTTTGCTCCCCCAAGGACAGCATTAAATAAAATCAAGAGAGGAAGAGGAAGCATTTAACATCACTCATCAGGACAAGTTTATGCAACACCAGATTTTACCTTATTGCATGATTAAAGGACTTCTGCTACTTCATACGACAACATTTCCTTGTGTGCCCCCACCACAGAGGGAGTAATTATCCTACATCCACAGATGGTGCATTTTTACTTTCCCAAAATTCACTTTCAAAAATCCCCGTGTGTTCCCATTACAACCACAATTCACCAATTTTGATGTTCTTAATTGCTCTATAAACTATACAACATTTATACCTTTTGCTTTTCAGTTTTGAATATTAACTTCTCACATTTAAGAATAATTCTATACTCCTCAGGCACTTGTCCTCCACTTATAAAGGACACTTTTCTGTATAGTTGAGGCCAAACTTGAACATGCATTGGAATCACTTGCAGGGCATGTTAACACACAGGCGGCTGGGCCCCACCTCAGCGTTTCTAATTCAGTAGGTTGGGGTGAGGAGTGAGAGATTTTGTATTTGTAACATCTTTTCTGGTGATGCTGATTGGTCAGGAGCTGTCGGGTAGGGACATGGCTGTAGTAGAGGGATTTCCCAGGTGGAGTTTGAAGCACAGATGCCCTGTTTATTGAAGTTCTTTGAGAGCTCCCATGAGATCCACGTTTTAAAATGCACTTCCTCGGCTCTGCGCCTGTAGCACAGTGGTTACGGCGCCAACCACATACACTGAGGTGGGTGGGTTTGAACCCTGCCCGGACCAGTTAAAATAACAATGACAACTGCAACAAAAAATAGCCGGGGAATTGTGAGGGGCACGTGTAGTCACAGCTACTTGGGAGGCTGAAGCAAGAGAATCACTTGAGCCCAAGAGTTTGAAGTTATGAGAGTTTGAGGTTGCATGTGCTGTGACACGACAGCACTCTACCAAGGGTGACACAGTGAAACTCCATCTCAAAAAAATAAATAAAAAGTAAAATAAAATGCACTGCCTTAGTGGTGATGGTTTCTCTCAGGCCAATGCCCATGTCTTTCTGGCAGCCACTTTCCCACGAGAGAGCTTCACAGGGGCCTCCCTCACACTCTCCCTTCTCAGTGAGATCGCTATGTCATATTCAGTGGCTCACAAACTTTCACTCAGTTCCTCTTACCAAGTTGCAGTGGCACTATCCATCTTCTTAGGTCAGGAAGATCAACTCCTTCTCTAAGCCCAGAACCCGAAAACACAGTCAGATACACCCAATACCCGTACCTCTCTTGCCACTAGTTCCTGGTCCTTTTCAAGTTAGGGGAGGGGTGATCCCAATCTGGAAGAGGGACACCCTTGTTTTGTGAATCTCCCAATCACATCCTTCCCCAACCCCAGGCTCGAGCATAATCTGCTCATTTCTGTCTTCAACCATCTGTGGTTGGGGAGTCTCTAACTCCATCTCCTTTCATCCAGTCTTGAGAGTTTCCACTCAGGATTTAAGTGCAAATTATTACTTTAGTAGAAACGGTCAGGGCTCCCAGTGAGCTTCCTGTTTCTGGTGGAGTGGGTCATTATTGCTGCGTCGCCTTCCCCTCAGCACTTGGTTTCATCCACCTTTTCAGCAGTTGTGCCTTTCTCTAAAAGCCAAGCACAAACCCAGAAGAAAAATGAGGCCTTTCCTTTTAAGGAAAAGGGCTCAACCCCAGGGGAATTTTCAAATTGGAGGGCATGCTACCCATAATTCTATATGAAAATTAGTAATTTGGTTTTAGAAATAAGGAAAATATAGTTTTTCCTTAAGTAAAAGAGCTTTACTTTTTTCCTATGCTCTAGGAACATAGAGTGAGGGGGGTGGGTGGGACAGGTGGTGTGTCCATTCTAATACCTGTTGGTTTGAAAATTTAGGATTTAACTGCAAACAGGTATGTGCTTGGGCTAGCCCTGCCTCTGCTGGTGGTGATCACTGGGGTTAGAAAAGCAATCCCTGCCCTCTGTGCCCATATTTCTGATTCCATTGCCTGGGTAGAAGTGGCCAAAGAAGATGGTCCCTTAAATGATTGTTAAACATTTGTCTTGGGTTCTGGTGGAAAGGCCAAGGCTTGAGGTGTTTATCTACAATTCAGAGGTCCTCAAACTTTTTAACCCGGGGGCCAGTTCACTGTCCCTCAGACCATTGGAGGGCCAGACTGTAGGCCCCGGGTCCTGTCGGCTGCTAAGCAGAACAGGCAGCTGTGCCAAAAACACCCGGTGGGCCCTGATAAATGTCCTGGGGGGGCCACATGTAGCCCTCGGGCCGTAGTTTGAGGACACCTGAATAATTGACCCAATTCTCACTTCCACCTCCTGGGAGATCCACAGCTGGGGGTGAGGGAGTCTAAAGGAGGTGGCAGCTAAACTTATCTAAAATTTAGGGTAGAGAAATTGCTTGTCACAGTGAAGCTTACAAAGGTATGTTCTTCTATGAATTTTGAAAAGATAAAAAGTAATTATGCATGCAAATAATATGTCTTCTGCAGCTGAATCACCAAGGAGCATTAATATTAGTGCAACCCAGACTATACATGGGTTCAATAATGTGAGTAATAATTACTGGAATGTAAATTTGCCTTTATTACTAAAATTTTGAATATCATATTTTCAATCATTCATTTAACTTTGAATATACTCAAAGTTAAGAGAATATGGGATTATTTATTTTTGCCTATGAAGGGGATAATTAACTCACCTACAAGGTCAGTTAGATGTTCCTTCCAGTCTCGCTACTCAGGCAGTCCATGAACAAGCAGCATTAGCATCACCAATCCTGGGATCCTGTTAGAAATGCAGAATCCTGGGCAGTGCCTGTGGCTCAAAAGGGTAGGGCGCTGGCTCCATATGCTGGAGATGGCAGGTTCAAACTCAGCCCTGGCCAAAAAAAAAAAAAAAAGAGGAATAGGAGAAGTGCAGAATCCTGGGCCCCTCCCCAGATTGACTAAATCAGAACCTGCATTTCATATACACATGGAATTTTGAGACCCACTGCCTTGGAGGGAATACAAGACTTCTATACACTTCCATGAAACCCAGCACGTAACTTTATTCTACCACTTAACAACCTGCAAGAGTACCTGTGTTACTTGTCTGTAGCCCCCCCTCCTTTTTTTGAGACAGAGTCTCACTATGTCACCCTTGGTAGAGTGCTGTAATGTCACAGCTCACAGCAACCTCAAACTCGTGGGCTTACGTGATTCTTTTGCCTCAACCTCCCAAGTAGCTGGGAATACAGGTGTCTGCTACAATGCCGGCTATTTTTTTTTTTTTCCTGTAGTTCATTGTAGTTGTCATTGTTCTTTAGCAGGCCTGGGCTGGGTTCGAACCCGCCAGCCCCAGTATATGTGGCTGGTGCCCCAACCACTGAGCTAACCACTGTGGCTGGTGCCCTAACCAAGCCTCTGTAGCCCTTTAACTGGAAACTTCTTCATTCATGGGCCTTTAGGGCAGGGACTATGTCTTATCCATCATTACATCAGTGCTTCCCAGGTGCCCAATAGATTTTGTTAAATGAATGGATAATTATTACCAATATATATGTAGTGTAGAACGTGGGTATGAGCTATCTCGAGTTTTCTGAGGTCTTGTTGACCTCTGAATCCAGACTGGTTATTTTAACAGTACCAACCCAAATTTCACGGTTCATGTCTTCATCTGTCCATGTAGAAGCTTCTTCTGCCACCACAGTTTTTCTGTGAGCTTTGGGATGTGTTTTTCATATAGTTCCAAGCAAATGCTGGCCAGCTGCCTGGTAATGCCCACTATTCCTTCCCCAAGCCTGTTCTGGCTCCCCAGCCCTGCCTGTCACTGCTATTGTTCCCTGGTGTGTCTACCTTTCCCATGTGAGGCCCTGAGATCCTTGAGGTCTAAAGCATCTTCCAGATTAGCACCATTGAACTCACTGCTCTCTGTCCCTCACCACTGCAGTTATGAGCTATCCTCCAGGGTGCACTCCTATGCACACATTCTTAGGAGGCTCTCCAACTGCAACTCCTAGGATCCCCTTCCAATTCTCCTTTGTCCTTCTGTCTTCAGTGGTGCACCCTTAGCACAACTCACAGCTTCCACTATAAATTGCTCACCTGGAAGACCACCCTTCCAGGCAGAATCTCTTCTGCAATAATCTTAGGCCAATATTCCTACCCCAGGTTCCACCCCTAAATCCTGGAATTAAATACCTTTGAACTACCACCACAGGAAAGTGAAGTTATTTACTAGAAGCAGTCCTCAATCTTGTTGCCATGAATTGAGGCAACTTTCTCCAGTATGAATGAGTCATGTCAATCATCCTAAGTGCTTCTGTAAAAGTTGGAAGTGAGGGCAACCTGCACCTTTTCTACTTGTGGGGTAAGGAGCAATTAATACTATGAGGAACTTTAGAAAAATACTTCTTAGAAAATCATTTCCTTGTTTCTCTACTCACTAGAGTCCTTCTCCTCCTCCTCCTCTTCCTTCTTCTTCTTCTTCTTCTTCTTTTCAATTGACAAAGATTCCTTTAGCAAATTGAGACCTCTTTTAGACTAGACTCCAACTTTGGGCTGTATCCTTGGCCGGCTTAGTACAGTTTTAGCAAAAATCCTACTGAATCAGTTTGGTAAAAATACCCCCTCCTCCTTGATATCTTATCAAATTCACATCCCCGTCCTTAATATCTTATCATGCTGGCCTGCCTTCAGCAAGAATCCTGTTGAGTTGGTATAGCAAGAATCCCCCTAAGCCTCTCAGTAGGTTCATTTCCATTCACTGAACCCCACTCTGCTCTTTGGCTGTAAATCTCTACTAGTCTTTATTGTATTTGGAATTGAGTTTGACCTCTCTCCTCTGCTACCAAGTCCCCATTGCAACGGTCTCTCCTGAATTAAGTTCCTCACCATCTTTAATAAGTGTCATGGGTAATGTTTTTCTTAACACATGGTGGGTAAGAGATTCAAAAGCATCACAAAATATGTTTTCCATTAAAGCCTTTGAAAATCTTCATATAGTTCTAGTACAGCCCTCCTCCATCTTACATGTGCGTATGAATGAATCACCTGCCAGGTCTGCATTTCGAACAACTTTCAAGGTGATGTTGAACAACTTTCAATGTGATGTTGATATTCTATGTACTCCGCTTTGTTTAGCAAGAGCCTACACATTTTTTGAAATGCAAACTCAATAATAATATCTCAGAGCCTCAGTTGAAACTTCAATTTTAATGTTACATGAATTTCCCCCCCCAACACTCGTCTGAGTCTACTATTGTTTTTATTTATTTGTTTACTCTTCCTCCTATCACCCCCAGAGTGTAAGCTCCAGGAGGGCAGGAATCATGTCCGTTTCAGTCACCATTTTATTCCCAAAACTTAGCACAGTCAGTAACAAAATCTGGAAACCAAGGAACACAAGAACAAGTGGTATCTGAACAATAAACTGAAGTTTAAGGCAGCAGCTAGGAAAATTGAGAAGAATCCCAATTTGCATTATTGAATTCCCCAAAAGCTCAAGAATTGGCAGACCCAGTAACTCTGGGAGTGAGGATGGAAACAGAATAGTAGATTGAAATCTTTAAGAAGGATTTGCACTGGACTCTTCCTTACTCCATTAAGGAGGGGATTGAAATTTCCTTGCAGAAGACTGGAGTTTATCTTCTCTTCTGTTTCTTGATTCTTTGGGTATATACCCCACCTTTTTTTTTTTAGTGCAAATTCTTCTCCCTGTATGTGGCTGCCTTCTTTTTCATTCTTTAGCCCTTAACTTAAATAATATTCCCTTAGAGAACATTTTCCATACTGTTTTATTTAGAATACATTCCCCCTGATTTTTTCCCCACTAACTGAGTTCTTCTGTGTTTAACTGGTTGACTGAACACAGAGAACTCATGGGGGGATATTATAAAAAAAAAACATTATTTTCTCCTTCTCTCCCTTTAAATGGGCCCTGTGTGTGTATTGTGTATGTGCACATACACACACATGTGCTTGCCTTCTTCTATACACGATTACATTTGAGGGCAGTCCTCATGACTTTTTTGGTTGCTCAGAGGAACTAGAAAATCCTACAGTAATTTTATGTTATAAAAACAGTTTCTGATGTCGCATTGTCTAAGAAAAATAAATGTTTTTCAACCTGATTGGCCTTTAAGTTTTCTCCTTTCGCTTTACTGAGAACTGCTAAACACTGACCATTTGCAGTCGAAGAGAACGGGATGGTCTTCTCGCTTTCTTTCCTAGTCTAGTATTTCTCCTACACCCCTCACGTGCTAAGATTTCTCAATCTTGGCTGGTGCTACTTTAAGATAACCTCGTTCTCTCTTTCCCTGGTGGGCTCTTCATTCATTGCAGCCTTGAAACTAGCTCAATGTTATCCTTAACCCCAAGGCTGCTATCACCCTGTTATGCATGTCAAATTTGGTTCCGGGTTTACTGACTTGCTTAGAGACCCTGAGGTTATAAAATATATCTGTGTGTTTATTAATATGCTTTATTGTTACATTTAGACATTTAGCACCATTTAAACTTTATTTTTGTATATAGTATGATGTAGGAATCTAACTCTATTTTCTTATAAACAAATAGGTGATTTTCCTAGACCCCTATATTCTTTCTCTATGGAATTATAATTCCACATTTATTATCTATTCAGTGCTAGTATATATTTGTGTATTAGTTTGCTAGGACTACCATAACAAAGTACCACAGACTGGGTAGCTAAAACAACAGAAATTTATTTTCTCACAGTTCTGTAGGCTAGATGTTTGAGATATGGGTGTTGGCAAGGTTGGTTTCTTCTGAGGCCTCTCTCTTTGGTTTGTAGATGGCTGTCTTTACCTTGTGTCCTCACATGGCGTTCCTATCTCCAAATGAAAACCCTATCTCCAAACAAAGTCACATTCTGAGGTATAGGGGATTATGACCTCAACATATGAATTTGTGCTCGGTGCCCATAGCTCAGTGGGTAGAGCACCGGCCACATACACTGGGGTAGATGGGTTTGAACCCAGTGGGGGCCTGTTAAACAACAATGACAACTGCGACAAATAAAATAGCCGGGCATTGTGGCGGACGCCTGTAGTCCCAGCTACTTGGGAGGCTGAGGCAAAAGAATCACTGAAGCTCAAGAGTTTGAGGTTGCTGTGAGCTATGATGCCATAGCACTCTACCAAAGGTGACTTAGTGAGACTCTGTCTCCAAAAAATATATATATATATGAATTTGGTGGGGGAGGGAAACAAAATTCATCGCATAATAACTTTATCTGTTTTTTTTTTTTTTTTTTTTTTTTTTGCTTGTAGGAAAAGTTTTTATTGGTGGGGAGAGGGAGGCTGCAGAGCAGCACCAAGGAGGAGAGAGATAAGGAGAGAGTGGGGAAGACAAGAGAGAGAGAGTAGAGAAGAGTCAGGGGGAAGAGGGAGGTGAGAGAGAGCAACTTTATCTGTTTTTATGTGCTATCTGTCCATTCTTGTGTTATCACTACAGGTACAAATTTATAGAGTACTTAGACAAGTCGATGGTAAAAAATTAACTTTTATGGGGGGACAGAACAAGATGGCAGACTAGAGACAGCTTCTTTGCAACTGGGCACAGTGAGATTGGGGAAAGAAGGCTCTAGACACCTCTGGTTTGTGGGCTATACTGAGAAACATCCCTTCGGGGGCACAGGAAGATTTCAGGACCCCCAAAGTAGGACAAAAGCAGTGGAGAAGTGGCAAATGTTCATGACTGGTCTGAGGCTGGTTGGCTGTGGTGGCTGCAGTGGCAACCGCTACAGTAGCAGCAAGAGTTTGCAGACAGGGAACACTGTCCCTGTGGGGTTTTTTCTTTCTTTCTTTCTTTTTTTTTTTTAGACTTGAATACTTGTTTGAGTTACCTTGGAACGCCTTGAGCAGGTAAGGAAGTGACTTTGAACAGTGCCCACAGGCTAGGTGCAGTCATTGTAGGAGACCTGCTTTGCTTGGCCCTCAGGGTCCTAGAGTGAGGCCAGTTCTAGTGCACCTAATAAGCAGGGAAGTCACTTCTGAGCAACACATGCTTTCCTGGGAAAGCCAGTGATTAGCCAAGGGACACAGCTTGGAAAGGTTGAGGCGTGTCTATTAAGTGAGCTGAGCAGAAATTCGGGCTCCCAACCCTGCAGGGTTTGAGGGCAAAGAAGTAAGCGGAGGCTTCCAGTTTCCATCGTATACAGCTGTATTGTGATTAGTATCGCATAACTTAGAAGATCACCTATGGCCCAGGCAATATTCAGCAAGATACATACATATACATACGGAAAAAAATTGAAAAAAATTTTCTAAAGAAAAAATCCTATATATGTGTATATATACATATACATATCTTGCTGTACACATATATGTGTACATATACAAGATATGCATATATACATATATATACAGCAAGATGTATGTATATACATACATATAGGTTTTCGTTTTTAAAAAATTTTTTTTTCCGGCGGCACCTGTGGCTCAAGCAGTAGGGCGCGGGACCCAGATGCTGGAGGTGGCGGGTTCAAACGCAGCCCTGGCCAAAAAAAACTGCAAAAAAAAAAAAAAAATTTTTTTTAAAATTTTTTTTTTTTTTTTTTTTTTGAGACAGAGCCTCAAGCTGTTGCCCTGGGTAGAGTGCTATGGCATCCCAGCTCACAGCAACCTCCAACTCCTGGGCTCAAGCGAGTCTCCTGCCTCGGCCTCCCAAGTAGCTGGGACTACAGGCGCCCGCCACAAAGCCCAGCTATTTTTTTTTTTTTTTTGGTTGCAGCCATTATTGTTGTTTGGTGGGTCCAGGCTGGATTCGAACCCGCCAGCTCAGGTGTACGTGGCTGGCGCCTTGGCCGATTGAGCCACAGGCGCGAGCCTTCAATTTTTTCCCCTAGGTTTTTCTCTTTACTTTTCTTTTCTTCATTTTTCTCATGTAAATATAATTTTTCATTGTTGCCTTCTTTAATAATCAGGGCTTCATTTTTGCTAGTTTTCTGTCCCTATTTTCTGTTTTTCCCCAAGTTTTATCCCTTAAGGTTTTTTGTTTGTTTTGGTTTAATTTATAGTATTTTTGTTTTTCTTCTCTGTTTGGTGGAGGTGGGGTCCTGTGTCTGCTTAGGCTGGGAAAGAGCTGCAAACGTCAAAGGACCCACACAATCCAGCCCTCCCTGCCCAAAGGTTGGGATCTGAGGTTTGTGGGTCAAAGTATTCTACCGTACACCGCTGTTCTCCTGTCTCTCTCTTTCTGTTCCTCTCCTCTTTTTGTCTTCCCTTTTACTCACCCCCCCTTTCTCTCTCTCTCTCCTTTTTCTTACCTTTTATCCATTCTTGCTCTTCACTCTTCTCATCTTTTTAGTCCTTTACCAAAAGATCAAATCAGCACCCTAGGTCAGAGGCATGGTAACTTAAAGAGCAAGAGGAAGTGAAAGGAAAAAGTAAAGCAAGGAAACAGACAAAAAGAAAACACTCATGAGGATGAACCAGCAGAAAGATCCTGGCAACACGAACAAGCAGAACAGAGCAACTGCCCCTACCCCCCACCAGAGGTACCTACTGCAGAGGATTCCACCGATAAAGAAATGTTAGAAATGACAGAAGGGGAATTTAACATATGGATGGTGCTAACAAGGAAAGTGCTGACAAAGTAGAAAATAACAAAAGGAAATCCAAAAACAGAATCAAGTAAGAGATGAATGATATGAAGAATATAGAAAGGATTTAGCGGAGCTTAAGGAATTGAAGTAGTCAAATAGGGAACTTAAAGATGCAGTAGAAAGTATCAATAACAGATTAGACCATACGGAAGAAGGAATCTCAGAGGTAGAGGATAAGATCTTGAGCTAACTCAGGCAGTGAAAAATACAGAAAAAAAGGCTTACTGCCCATAGCACAGTGGTTACAGCACCAGCCAAATATACTGAGGCTGATGGGTTCGAACCCAGCCTGGGTTGAAAGAAATTAAATTTTCTTAGTAGTTTAGATGTTACATCTTTTGTAAAACTTTCACCAATCTCTTCTCTCTCCTGATAGAAGCAAATACTTTTCCCTGTTTTTTTTCCTATGAAGCAACTGAGAACTTATCTCCTTCCATTTTATTTTATTTGAACCTCTGCTATAATACTATTTCCTTTATGAAGAAGTATGTCAGCTTCTGTTTTCAAACTAGATTGCAAGCTCCCAGGGCTCAAATAATTAAGTTATTTTCTTCCTTTCTTTTTTTTTTGAGGCAGTCTCAGTATGTCGCCCTCAGTAGAGTGCTGTGGCATCACAGCTCACAACTCTTGGGCTTAAGTGATTCTCTTGCCTCAGCCTCCCAAGTAGCTGGGACTACAGGCGCCCCCCACAATGCCCAGCTATTTTTGGTTGCAGTTATCATTGTTTAGCAGGCATGGGCCAGGCTTAAACTCACCAGCCTTGGTGGTGAGCATATTTTCATTATTATTAAGTATTCATATTTGATATTACCCACAACATCTGTTGGTATCTTACTATGTGTTTCATACCGGGTTGTGAGTTTGCTTACATCACTGCATAAACATCTTGTAGAGTAGTAATAAGGCTCAGACAAGTCAAGTTACTTGTCTGAGAGCACATAGCAAGCTAGTAACCCACTTAAGATTCTAACCCAGTTCTATTTGACTCTAAATCCCAACTTCTTTTTTTTTCTTTTGAAACAGAGCCTCAAGCTGTCCCCCTGGGTAGACTGCCGTGGCATCACAGCTCATAGTAACCACCAACTCCTGGGCTCAAGCGAGTCTCCTGCCTCAGTCTCCCAAGTAGCTGGGACCACAGGCGTCCGCCACAATGCCCGGCCATTTTTTAGTTGCAGCCGTCATTGTTTGGCGGGCCAGGGCTGGATTCAGACCCACCACCTTAGGTGTATGTGGCTGGCGCCTTAGCCACTTGAGCCACAGGTGCCGAGCCTAAACCCCAACTTCTTAACCATTATACACTTCTGCCTCCATAGCTCTTTTGTGTCCCCTTCTTCAAGCAGAATGCCTGCACACAGCAGGTATCTAATAAATGTGCTTATAAGATGAACTAAGACAGAAAGCACACCAACCAATTTTTGTGACGTCATCCTCTCTACTTAAAAATCCTTGTGACTCGTGAGACTTTTTAGGTCTGGGTTGTGGTGGCTAAAGTACCAGATGTGTGATTAGGATCCTTCTCATCCCTACAACATATAAAGCCTGTGCTTCCAAATTATGACAGTCACCTTTTCCTTCTAATGCATTTCTGGTCTTTAACATAACCCCAAACCAAATTCCATTATGCTATTAGCTTGAAGCTACCATTTCTCAGTATGTCAAATCAATGCCATAAAAAGTTTTCATTAAAAACTTAAAAGAAAGGCGCCAGCCACATACACCTAAGGTGGCGGGTTCAAATCCCCAGCCTGGGCCTGCCAAACAACAATGATGGCTGCAACCAAAAAATAGCTGGGCATTGTGGTAGGCGCCTGTGGTCCCAGCTACTTGGGAGGCTGAGGCAGGAGACTCGCTTGAGCCCAGGAGTTGGAGGTTGCTGTGAGCTGTGAAGCCACGGCACTCTACCCAGGGGGACAGCTTGAGGCTCTGTCTCAAAAAAAAAAAAAAAAAAACAAACTTAAAAGAAGGCCGGGCAAGGTAGCTCATGCCTGTAATCCTAACACTCTGGAAGGTTGAGGGGGATGAATTGCTTGAGCTCAAGAATTTGAGACCAGCCTGAGTAAGAGCAAGACCCTGTGTCTAAAAATAGTCAGGTGTTGTGGTGGGCACCTATAGTCCTAGCTATTTGGGAAGCTGAGGCAAGAGGATCACTTGAGCTCAAGAATTTGAGGTTGCTGTAAGCTATGATGCCACAGTGCTCTACCAAGGGTGACAAAGTGAGAGTCATCTCCAAAAAAATAAAAAATAAATGAAAATAACTTTATGAAATAGATCAATTAGCACACAGACAGTCAGTAGTGCTAATTCTCCAAGATCACTAAAGAATTTATGCACTGGTTTACCTATGAACAATTTACTTGAAATGATGTGTATGATTTGGTGGGTTAAGTTGACTTAGGATGGAAACCCAGAGGGTAGGCTTTCTGTGCTGGTGGTGGTAGCCCTTTGTCGGGCTCATTAAGTATGACTAGCATAATGCTTGTTTATACCTAAATTGCTCTGTCTTTCCTGTATGTAAGGAATCCACATCTCTATAAAATTTTGAATAATAATATTATCTACTCAGAATTTACTTATATCGTTTCAGTTTCCTGAATGAAATATTCCTGCATTATTTAATGGAATAAAACATTTTATCAAAATGAATAGTCTCCATTACTTTCTACCTTCAGCATTAAAATGTAATTCTGATTCTAATTCACAGTTGCTTTATTTTAAATTGGTTTTTTTTGAGTTATTTCTTTGAACCATTCCAAACAATCTCTTTCCTTCCTTAATATTAGTTTTCAAACACTTACCTGTAACTCTATCCCCCCAGAGTCCTTTGTTTACAGTTATACAATTTTTATTGCTACAGAATTCCTTTTAGCTCTTCATGATTTCTCCTGCTCCAAGGTCCTATCTAGATGTGACATTCTATGATTCTGAGATGCTCCACAGTGAAAACAATGTTTTAAAGTGTGGGCTTGTCAAGTTCAAAAGGAATGTAAGTCTGAAGAGGTGAGTAGAGCAGCAGAAGTGCTGTTATTGCCACTGTTCTGCAGAATTGGGAAAGTAGCTCAAAATGACAGCCTGGATTAGAACCCCCTTTATTCGTGTGGCTGCAGATTCAGAAATGACTCTCCTTTTCAAGTGCATGTCCAGGAGTTCTGCTTCCCAAGACTTTATTCCCAGGTGTTTTTGATGAATCTATCCTGGGCATACCTTTGCATGTAAAAACTGACTTTTCCCCCCCTTAACAGCAAGTGCCCAACTTTCAACTTCCATTTGCATTATTTCTTACACTTCTCTCTCTCTCTCTCTTTTTTTTTTTTTTTTTGCAGTTTTTGTCCGGGGCTGGTTTTGAACCCGCCACCTTCAGTGCCCTACTCCTTTGAGCTACAGGTGCAGCCCTACACTTCTCTTTTTATTAGGAGCTTTCTTCCTTTGTTATGCAAAAGACAGCCTTTTTTTTTGCAAAAGAGGGTAACAGGCCCTCTTCTTGGCAAACATTACTGGAGCAACTTGTGTTCCTCCCCCTTTGGGTCTGGGTTTCTTGCTGTGGGTGGAGGCAGATGTAATGCAGAGACTACCATTTGAAATTTAATATCCATCACATTGGCTAAAGCATCTGAATGAAGAACTTCATTTTGCTCATTTTAAACATGTAAGAGCTGAAGAACACGATCTCAAAGAATTTTACAGGACCTAACTTTTCAGTGTTGTTCTAGTTTAGGTTCTGTCCCTCTTTCTCCTCAAATGCAGTTTACCTTGTTCCTAGAAGAGGAAGAGTCACTTATAACAGAAGTCATGCACAGCCAGCTCCATGTGACCACCAAGCAAGACTGTTTCTTATAACCACAATTCTTGATCAGCGTTGTAAAACAGAGCAGTAAGGTATCCACTCCCCATCCCCAAGAAGAGCATACTAGTGATTAAATTATTGCCTCTCAACCCTAACCCTATCGTTCTATACTCAGTGGTGTTGAAATTTTCCCATCCACTTTTCTGTTTTCCTAGCTGTTCCCCACTAGGCTTTACCAGTGGACAGACAAGGCAAGTTGAAGGCATGAGAAGAGACTTGCTTGTTTTTGTGTCAGTTTTGCTTCCTTGTTCTTGAGACTTCTTCACCCCAGTAGCTTCACTTTGTCAGCACTTGTGTTGTGATTCCCCAAACCAGCCTCATTTCTCCTACTGAGGTACTAGCATGGCCATCTAGTCTTCTCTTCCAGGTCTGCGTTCCAGCCCCCGGGACCCTCCTCTGAGCCCAGAGACATGAGGACCAGTTGGCCAGTGCCTCATTCCTCAGAGGTCTGGCTCCTAGCCTTCCACCCCAGCTTGCTCTAGGAATGTTTAGGAGGCCCGGTCTTCTTACATTTATAAGCATGGAACTGAAATTCAGGTCATTTTATTTGGATATATTAAAGGTAAGGATGTCATAAGAAAGCTGGAGGACTTGGGAACATTTGGTTTATGTGTTGATGACTTCCAAACCTCTATCTCTATGCTAGAAATCTTTCCTAAGTTTAAATGGAGAACCTATATGTAGCTCAAACTCAGCATATACAAAATTAAATCATTATCTTTCCTCTTAGATCAATGAATTTTGATATAATCTACCAGTTCCCAGCAAGTGCTAATTTTAACCTCCACGTGCAATCTCCAACTGCAATCAGTTGTACTTCTTATATGTCTCCTGCTTTCTACTGCTACTTCACAGCCCTAATTCAGATCTGCCAAACTCACCAGAGCACCATAAAACCTTCCTAACTTGTTTCTTTGATTCTCAACTCTTCCCCCCACCCCTTTTTTTTTTTTGGTGGTGGGGGGGAACAGAGTCTCACTTTGTCACCCTTGGTAGAGTACCATGGCATCACAGCACACAGAAACCTCAAACTCTTGGGCTCAAGTGATCCTCTTGCCTCAGCATCTCAAGCAGCTGGGACTACAGGCACCCACCACAATGCCCAGTGTTTTTTTTTTTTTGCTCGAGCTGTTCTCCAACTCCTGAGCTCAAGCATTCTACCTGCCTCAACCTCCCAGAGTGCTCAGATTATGGGCATGAGCCACTGTGCCCAGCCCCAACTCTTCCCTTCTAATCTAATCTGTCTGGAATTTGTATGGTTCTAAAAAGCTCCAAAAAGATAACACAAACTTATCATTTCCAGAACACAGTGCCATGAAAGATTCTTCCTGACGCTCTAAATCATGTAAGATTTTTTTCTTCATCACTGGTTTTGAATTTGAGCAATTCAATTATGTGTTTTGGTATCTTTTACTTCATGATTGTTGCTTGTTTTGAGTTTGGATCTGTGAGTTTACTGTTTTAATCAAATATGGAAATTTGTGGTCATTACTTACTCAAACATTTCTTCTGCCTCCCTCTTTTGGAGTCCCTAGTAACATATGTACATGTATTAGGCCACTAGAAGTTGTATCACAGCTCACTGATTTTTTTGTATTATTTCCCCCCTGTTTCACTTTGTATACCTTCTATTATTTTGTCTTCAATTTCTGAATCTTTTCTTCTGCCATGCCTAA
The DNA here is from genome assembly GCF_000181295.1 of Otolemur garnettii. Lineage (NCBI taxonomy): Eukaryota > Metazoa > Chordata > Mammalia > Primates > Galagidae > Otolemur > Otolemur garnettii. The sequence continues at coordinate 31,936,436 of NW_003852397.1, forward strand.
TTTGCCATTAATTTCATCCAGTGTAATTTTCATGTCAGTCACTTTGGGTTTTATCTCTAGAAGTTCTGTTTGGCTATTTTGTTACATTTTTTCATGTCCTTACTTAACATTCAGGGCATATGGAATACAGTTACAATAACTGTCCTCACATCTGAATCGATTTAGGGTGAAGTCAATCAACTGACTATTCTTCTCTTGTGTGTCATGTCTTTCTGCTTCTCCATATGCCTGGTAATTTTTGTCTGGATGGCAGACATTGTAAATTTTACCTTTCAGTGCTAGATTTTTTTTTTTTTGAGACAGACCTCAGCTATCCCCCTAGGTAGAGTGCCATGGCTTCACTGCTCACAGCAACCTCCAACTCCTGGGCTCAAGCGAGTCTCCTGCCTCAGCCTCCCAAGTAGCTGGGACCACAGGCGCCCACCACAATGCCCAGCTATTTTTTGGTTGCAGCCATTATTGTTGTTTGGCAGGTCTGGGCTAGATTCCAACCCGCCACCTTCAGTGTATGTGGCTGGCGCCTTAGCCACTTGAGCCACAGGCGCCGAGCCAGTGCTAGATATTTTTGTGTTCCTATAAATATTCTTAAGTTTCATTTGGAATGTTCAGTTACTTGGATATAGTTTGATCTTTTGGGGTCTTTTATGATTTGTTAGGTGGGCACATTGCTGTGTTCAATTAAAGCTAATTATTCTCTTGCTTAATATTTTCCTAATTATTAAGCAAGAACCTTCCTGAGTTTTCTACCCAATGCCACATGAATTATGAGATATTCTCTTCTGGCTTGTAAATGGATACCATTCTTAACCCTGTGTTAACACCAGGCACTGTTATAACTTAATCCTTTTGGTCCCTCCCCCCCCCCCCCCCCCCCCCCCCCCCCGCCGCCAGCCTTAGGAGTAGTTTGCAGATCGTGTAGGCACAGAACAAAAAAAGGGAGGCCTTGAGTAGATTTCTGGAGTCTTTCTGGGACCTGTATTATTTCACAAAGCAGTTAAGAGGTTCAAGTGTTTTTATATATGTAAAGGCCTCTAATTTTGTGCTCAACACCAAATAAACACTTTTAAAATTTGGTTTAAATTTTAAACCCCAGGTGCAAAACAACTTCAGTGAACATCCTCATTCTTTTGACTACCCACATCTGTCATTTCTTCTAATCAGGCAGAGCTTGTTTTCCATAACAGAAACTGCAAATACCAAACTCTTATCTCTTTTTATTGCCCTTGCTACCAGAGTGAGAACCTATGACCTAACCCTAGCCCATGAACAACACTCACACTTGTTCTAGACTTTAAGGAAGAAGCAAAGATCACATGGAGTTTGTTCTAGGGACCGGAAGCAACAGCAGCAGCAGTGAGAGCCCCTGGAAGCCATTATTCAGAGGCAGTATTCCCAGTGGCCACAGTAATGATGGCCAAACAGATGGCCACTTAGTACTCAGCAGTGCAGCAGTGGGGTTTTTGTAGATCTGTTTTGTGGTAAGATTTTGGGTTCTTTTCTAGCTATGCAGCCTACCAGCTTGGTTGCCCAGTTTTTCTACAGATTCTGCATGTCATCAGTACCCTTTAACATTTCACATTATTGAAGTATAACATAGATACAGAAAAAACAAACACATAAATGATGATTTTTTACAAAATGAATTTTCACAACCTGAACATGTGTTCATAACGAGTGCTCAAATCAAGAAACAGAAAATATAAACATCCTAGAAGTTTCTTTATTCCCCTGCTAATCACTACCATCTGCTGTCCAAGAAAAACTACCATCCCGCATCCTAACATCATGGATTAGTTGTGCTTATCTTTTTTTTTTACCTTAATACAAGTTGAATCACATCATAAATCTTTCTGTGTATGTCCAACATGATGTTTGTGAGATTCACCCATATTGTTTTGTGTTGTTGTAACTTATTCATTCTTACTGGTATATTAAGGCATTCCATTCAACAAACATACTATAATATATGTATCCATCTGTGTTGGAGAGCCTCAAGACTGCTCTCAGTTTCAGTGATTTGCTGAAAAGCCCACAGAACTCAGAAAAGCTGTTATACTCATGGTTCTGGTTTATTTCACTGAAAGAAGACAGATTAAAATGAGCAAAAGGAAAAGGTAAGTGGGGTTGAGTCCAAAAGAAAGCAGGCACAAACGTGCAGCTTTCATCCCATCCCCTATTGCTTAATTCCTTTTTTTTTTTTTTTTGCAGTTTTTGGCCATGGCTGGGTTTGAACCTACCACCTCCAGCATATGGGGCCAGAGCCTTACTCCTTTGAGCCACAGGCACCACCCAACCCTATTGCTTAATTCTTCCAGCAATGATATGTGACAATACAACCAGGAAGCTCACTTGAGCCTCAGTGTCTGGAATATTTCTGGAGGTCAGCTATATAGGTATGCAGTGACCATGTGACTATCCTTACTACTCAGTCTCCAGCCCCTCATAGGTCAACTGATAATGTTGCTCAAAGCCTCAGGCATACAAAAATAGACATTTTCCATGAATTGCATTGTTAGTATAATGTAGCAGCCTGTATAGCCTATGGCTAGGAGGAGTGAGAGTTATAAGAAATACCTGTATTGCTCAATAATGGAACACCTTGGTTAAAAGGGCATGGAGAGGGATTTAGTTCTAACAAGCATGAGAGAGCTCGCGAGATGAGAGCATTGGGGAATTGGCAGTCTCTACACCTGTGGTGTTGAGAGGCACGAGATCAGCCTTATATTAGGAGAAGGCAGTCAAAAAGTATGTGCATCCTATCCCGGACATGCTTACTCTGACTCTGTCTCCTCTTCTGCCTATAGAACGCCAGCACGGCGTCTCTCTGCTGAAGATTACCAAGCTCTACTAAAGACTAAGATCTATCTTTCTAAGAAGACTGCTTTACTCTCTCTAAGACACACTTTCTCTCTCTCTCTCTCCAGCTAAGGTAGATAGCCCTCAAGCACCTAAGAGAAACTGTTCCTGAGCAAGGTAGCTTAGCAGTCTGTGTCTGGAACCAACCTAAGCCTACCTGAGACCTGGCCAGTCCTGGGCCCTGACAGTGTAAACTATCTGGCCTAGCCCAAGGCTTTACACATACAGAGACATTCTTTTCAGGCAAGATTGTCCAAGGGCTCAGAGATCTTTTCCCAGGAACCGGGACAAGGGCCAGTGCTGAGACTTTGGGAATGTACAGGTTTTGAGCAGCCCGGGCCCATAGAGTTAGCTTTATTCATAGCTATGCTTTATTCATAGTTATGCTTTATTCATAGCATTCTACCATTGGTGAGCATCTCAGCAACACGAATAATATGAATAGTGCCACTATGAACGTTGTTGGAAATGTTTTTAGTGAAAGTCTGTGTGAGTTTCTATTGGTGGCTACTTAGAAGTGGAAATGGTAGGTTATAGAATAGGGCATTATTCAGCTTTTGTATATACTACCAAACAATTTTTCAAAGTGAGTGTATCATTTACACTGTCAGCATCAGTGTACAGTATAGCATATGTTTCTAATACCTCTTTCCCAAACATTTGTATTAAAGTATAACTGACGTACAGTAGATTGCATATGAAAGTGTATAACTTGACAAACTTTGGCATAAGTATACATCTGAAAAATCACCACCACATGCAACGTAATGAACATGTTGTTCACCTCCCTATATTGCCACATCCTCCTGATGAATTCATTTTTCTGTTAAAAGCAGCAAGAGCCAATTTCTGTTGTTTACAAATGAAACGTCCTAGATGATAGAATCCCATCTTCCATTTGCTTTGGTTTTGTGCCCTGCTTGGTCCTCTGTATTTCTTGTCATTTCAACAGATTCTTGCTGAACAGCTATAATGTACGCCGGGCATGTAGGCTGATTGCTACTTGTATAGGTTGTTTGGGCCAGGTTCCAGATCATCTGATTGCAGCTTTGTCATCAGAACTCCTGATGATTCTACACATTCTTTTCTTTCCAGTTTTTTGCATATACTTCTTCCTGAACCATCCTATAGCTTCTGGACCCAATCCTTCTCATTTGGCCCAGAAACAAACTCCGCTAGGGCCAATCCTAATAGAGGGTTTTCTGGATGTTACAAGAAAGGGCTTCTCTCTCAGCTTCTTACTAAGTTGCATACATTGGTGTTATAGGTTGAACTGCAGCCACTTTGAACGAATATTGGGAGTCCTACCTCATAATGTGGACCCTTTTTTTTTTTTTGAGAGAATCTTAGTCTGTTGCTCAGATGGGAGTGCAGTGGCCTGATCATAGCTCAGGCCCTCCTGGGATTAAGGGATTCTCCACAGCACTGGGATTACAGGCATGATCCACCAAGCCTGACTAAAAAGTGACCTTCTGTGGAGGTAAGGTCTTTATAGAGATAATCAAGTTAAAATGAAATTAGGGTAGACCCTAAGGCAATATGACTACTGTCCTTATAAAAAGAGGAAAGACACAAAGATGCAGGAAGAAGGTGGCTATCTAAAAGCCAGGGAGAGAGACCTGGGACAAAGCCTTCCCTCCCAGCCCTCAGAGGGAGCCAGCCCTACTAATACCTTGATTGCAGACATCTGGCCTACAGAAATGTGAGATAATAAATTCTGTTGTTTAAGTCATGAAGTTTGTGGTACTTTATTTTGGCAGCCCTGACAAATGAACACAACCAAGTGTGATGCATCAGCTTTTCTTAATGATTTTGAGATCACGTGGTGAATAGTAAAGGATCAGAAGGTAGTATCTGCTCTTTTGGGAACACTTCATTATAAAAATTAAGGTTGGAGAGCAAAGAACTTGGGAAGAGTAAACTAACTCTGGCCATTCATGAGGCCCTGAACAAGGCCTGGCTAAACTGTCAAGTTCTATACTCCTTGTTCTTTTTTTCTGTTTTCTCAAATCAGTAAGCCTGACTCAGTTTTCAAGAACACATGAATTCCTTCAGCTAGTGGCTATTAGAGTCTGTGCTATGGTCTGAGTGAGTGATTTGGGAAAGTTTTTCTCTCTGGAACTTTTCCAAAACCAGAAGATTAATAAAATGTTGATAGAAACAGGTAGAAGCATGTCTTGAAAACTCCCTGAAACATTCTCATCACCTTTAATCAGGCCATCTGACAGGCTACCTTCAAAGAACCCGACTTTAGGCAGAATCCTTGGTAAGGACTAGATTTTCTTTATTTGTAAAATGTCATAAAGTCCCCGAACTTCTATTTGCCTTGATGGTCAAACTTTTGATTAAAGAGAAAATACTGGAAAGAAAGAGAATGACATAAACAGAAAATACATTGAAATGGTGAATGTACTCAGAGATGATTTATTGCCCTTTCAGTTCAACCTGGTAATAAAGAATATAATAAATGTATCCCCTGAAGAACTTCTTTTCCACTTCAAGTCCTTCTTTTGGCTATTTTCACCTTTCAATCTCCCCTCCCTTTTCTGGTCTTTGGGTGTGGATTTGAATATGTTCCAGTAAAGCTGGATAGTGACCCACTCGGCCGAGCCCAGGAAGTTAGATTCTAATACTTCTTGGAAGTGAACACAGGGATAGCCCCTGGGGACCTGGCTCTGGTGCTGTTAGTGGTTTGCTGGAGATCAAAGATCCCTGTCTGCATCTGTGGCTGCTTTCCCATAACTTCTGTGGACTGGTATCATTCTCCTGTCTATAGAGGGTCTTTTCTAAAAATTGAGGTAACACAAAATTCTCCATTTTAACCTTTTTAAAGTATACATTTTACACTTGCTCTCAGCCAAAAGGCTGAGAAACGATTCAGTGGTTTTTAGTATATTCACAATATTGTACAACTATCATCACTCTCTAATTCCAGAACATTCCCATCACCTCCAGAAGAAACCCATTAGCCATCATGTTCTGAGTCCCGTTGTTTGTTTTGGAAGGAAATTATCAATCGTGCCATTATTATAAAAGCGTCCGGTAAACACAAAACATATGTGTATCAGTTATTATAACTAATATCCCATTCATAACCTACTATGTTCTGCAGGATGTTTCCTGGTGAGAATTTCCCTAATACATTTCTGGGCTATTAGCTGCTGTTCTATACGAATTTTCTCTGCAGAACACCAGGACGTCACCGGGTCTGTATTATAGATGATAAACCCATTTCCAAAGGAGTAAGGAAACCCATTATTTACAGAGAAAATGGTTTCACAAAAATTGGACTTTTAAAACAAAATGATTTTCTCAGAGTAAGCCGTGAAGGAAAAGTTTGAGTGCACAAGACTAAATAACTCTTAGTACTAGGAGGGAAGAGAATTATATGGCATCGTTGAAATAAAACCATATTCTACGGGTAATGAAGCAGTGCCGTCACCTTTCTTCAGTATTTTATATCTTCAGCTTTTTTCTCCTTTCTTCAAATGGTGATAGGTGGAACTGGAATTAAAGTGCCATTATTTCAGAGCACTGAAGCACAACCACATAATGACAGCGTCACATGAGAAATTTCAGGCAATTTCAGCCAGCAAAGCCTTTTTCCTCAGCAATCTTGGTCTTGCTGGGGCTAGAGTCTTCCCCCACTTTAGACTGGTGGTTTATCTGGCACTTGAGGATACTTTTCAAGGACAAAAAAAGGTTGGAACTGGAACCACAGAAAGCCAATCGTGAAACTTTTGTTTGGAAAATTACCATGAAAAGATCACAGACAAATTCTTTTTTTTTT
>NW_003852397.1:31944042-31953674 GCF_000181295.1 Otolemur garnettii
CACCTGTAGTCCCAACTACTTGGGAGGCTGAGGCAAGAGAATCTAATCTTAAAGCCCAAGAGTTTGAGGTTGCTGTGACCTATGACACCACGGCACTCTGCAGAGGGCGAAAAAGTGAGACTCTGTCTCAATAAAAAGTAATAATAAAATAAATAAATAATTTTGATTTTTCTCCTTAGATAGCAACCCTTGATGAGAGCAATGATTGACTGCTTTCAGTGAGTACCACAGAGTTTCAGGATGTATAAGCAGATTCTGTGAAAATGTCTTGTATTCTTTTATGCCATGCTCAGTTAGGTGAGGCCATGGAAAAGAGCCCAGGAAAGGCTTAGGAACACCAAGTTTATTATGCTTACAGGTTCTAGAGGCGGGAGGCCTGGCACAAAATGCACCACCACATGAGAAAGACACTAGGATGGTCAGAAAGCAGAAGACAGACAGGAGGGAAACACATTTGGTCTGAGCCTTTCTTGTGCAAGGCAGGGCAGGGTGACTAGTTTAGCATTGGCTGATTTGGATAATTTTGGCAAGACTGTAAGCCAGTGATTTTCAACTGGTGTGCCGTGAGAGAGAATCTTAGCTATGTCATAAAGATATTAAAAGAGATTAGTGCGTTCTGGAAGGCTGTCGTGGGAGTGACCAGAGAGGAGTGGCTCTAGTAAAAATGGCAGTCTCAGCGCTGGTCCTGCGGTCGTGGTTTGGCAGGTGGGGCGTAAAAGCCATGCAAGCCAGAGGCTTCACCCGGGATCAGCCCAACTACTTTGATGCGGGAGAGGGCTCCATCCGGGAAGCTGGTGGGGCCTTCGGAAAGAGAGAACGGGCCGAAGAGGAACGATATTTCCGGGCGCAGGCTAGAGAACAACTGGCACGCTTGAAAAAACACCATGAAGATGAGGTCGGTCATCATAAGAGGGAGATTGAGCGTCTGCAGAAAGAAATTGAGCGACATCAGCAGAAGATCAAAGTGCTCAGCCATGATCATTGAGGGCACACAATTGCCCATAGATAGCATGTACCAGTGCTATTTCTCTGTAAACATAGTTCTGGTTTAAGTAATATTTGTCTATGGGCTACTAACATTATAATAAATTGTCACTACTGTGTGTGTGTGTGAGTTTTAAAAGGAGGTATGTGCCTGAGATAAAAAAGGTTGAAGGACACTGCTCTAAGCTCTAGGGGTGGTTCCTTGGCATGATTAAGTTAGAGGAATATTATTTCCTACCTGGGTCAGGTGGAGGAGGTATGGGTCTAGACTGGATAGTTTGCATCTCAAAGGCTTGTTCCTGGCTAAGTGCTTTCCGGACTCCAAGAACTGGCTAGCCCTAAAAATGGCCATGTTTCCCTAGCTAAGTAGTTTATTTTCTTTTTTTCTCACTGCCTCTTTGATTAGGACAGTCATTATTCAAAATAAGCTGTCCAAAATAACTTGACCTTTATGGAATAAATAAATGTAGGCAGTAGACTTCTTTTCTTCTGTGGTAGGTTTCTTTTCTGCTGGTTTATGTCCAGGGGCCGGTTTCTTGGTAGCTGCAGCCATTTCCTCCTCCAGTTGTCTTGTGTTAATGAACACCAACAGCCCTCTTTCCTTCTTTCTGCACCACAAGCTTCTTGCCTGAAAGCCCTGTCTTATCTGATTTGGTCTCCAAGGCTGCTACTGCCTGATCCACCTGCAGTTTGCTATCCCTGGCCCCCAAAAGAATGATGTCCTGGCCTATGGTTTTTGAGGATGAGTTTAGCTTGAACATGATTCTCAGGCTTTTCAGTGGACTTCTTCAAGAGTCTGCGATCCTTTTGCGTGGTGCTCCAGGGTTTTTTGGAGACAAGTTTTTTAACAATTCAAAATATCATAGCACATGAAACATTTTAAAATATGCAATACAAAAATTGGGGTTTCCTCCCCTAATTTTTGTTAATGGTCATGAAAAGGATAAATCAAGTGTTCTACTCTGCACATAAAAGTGGTATTTGAATTACATTGAACTAAAGAAGAGTTCTGTAGGAAAAGAGACCAGGTTCACTGGTGCCTTCCTGATTTGGGGCACTTCCTACCATTAATTGCACCCGATGTTAATTACTACCTGTAGATTATTAAAATTCATTCTTTCTGTTTACTTATCAATGGGTAGACTGTACCTGTCATATAAAAAGGAGAGAAAGACCTAGAATCAAGTTTGGATGAGCAACGCTAAAAGGTATTAATATCTCATCATTCTACAGAAAGCAAAGTACATGGATTTGGGCAGCAAAGGCAATGTAGTAGTTAATACTGGAATCATCAGAGGGATTTGTGTTCACTCGGTACCTCTGCTGCAGTCATCTTTTTCTTCAAGGTTGTCTACTTCCTTTTTTTACTGGTCCTTTTAGGTCTGAGCTCTATTTGATCTCTAAGGTTTCATTAGAGTTTTGACATTGACATTTTGACATCTTTTTAAACTTTAAAATATTTGAATAAGTAAAACTTCTTTAAAATTATGCAAATAGATAACATTTTGAGTAGTTATTAAGGACATATTCAGATTAATTTAATATTCTTCTAATAACTGTACTAAGTTTAAAATGGAAGACACAGTTTTACTTTAATGTCACTCATAAAAAGTTCGGAATTCAGTTTTTGAAGATTAAGTAAAGAAACGCCCAGGAACTCATTCATTTTACATCTATCACCTGCCAACGTCTATAGTTATCAATGATCTGAAGTCCTTTTCATTACAGAATCATCATATGAAATCATTTTCAGTTAAACCTTGGGAGAAACCATGCCTAGTATTTCAGATAGAGAAGTGACCAGTCTAGGGAGAGAATCAATAATGTTTGCAAGACTGTCGCTTAAAGGTAGTAGTTCTAAAAAGTTATTCACTGCTTGCCACCATAAATGAACTGATATGACTTGTGCCATTCAGACCACATCTCTTACCCAAAAAACCTCCATTTGGATGGTCTGTCCGTTCTCTGTTCCATAAGAAGGAGCAAACAAGACCTCAGTTCTGACATTTAGGAAAGAAACCTGTGAGAAAAATCCACTTATAATTAGCCTGGTATGTGTGGGCTATTGGACCCACTGTGGGTCTGCCTATAGCCCTTGCTACTGGTCCATGATCTCCTTTGCAGTTGATAATAGCAATGCTACTCAGCTCTAATTCCACAAATAAATGTTTAGCCAGTAATTTCTGTTAAGCAGAGTTCCTCTGCTGCCCAAATTCGTGCAGTTTGCATTCTGCAATATACTGAGACATCTGTAGTATATGGAGACCACTGCTTTTAGGATTGCTCAAACTTGATTCTAGGCCTTTTTTTCCTTCCTAAATCCTTTTTGGGTGAGAGCTAGAGTCTGTCTATCATTTTGTTGCATTTCATCTCTACAACCAGCTGATTCTGTACCATTTCCCACTTCTAGTCATTTTTTTCTTTTTCTTTTAAGACAGGGTCTCCCTCTGTTGTTTGGGCTAGAGTGCAGTGGTATCATCATAGCTCACTGCAACCTAAAATTCCTGGGCTCAAGCAATTTCCTGGCCTCAGCTTCCCAAGCAGCTGGAACTACAGGGCACATCACCATGCCCTGCTAATTTTTCTATTTTTTGTAGATACAGGGGCCTGTTCTAGCTTAGGAGGGTCTCAAACTCCTGGCCTCAAGCGATTCTCCCTCTTCTGCCTCCCAGAGTGCTAAGATTATAGGCACGCACCACTCTGCCTGGGCTTCCCACTTCTACTCTTAACCCTCCTTTGGCCCCAGGGATTTTCCCTCCTTGGGATACAGATGGACACCTTGGTTCCTCCATGTTAGGATAGTTGCTGGGCTGGCTCCCTTCTTTAGAGAAAACGCTGGTCACAGGGTATATATAGTAAACTAATACTCTGTCTTCCTGCCTGTGCGTAGTCAAGGTGATAGCACAAGTAGCAGATCCTTCCCTTTTCCAACAAAGAGGGAAACAAGATTAAAGTTCAGCACTTGGGATATGATTTCATAAAGAGTTCAGTGCTTCAGCACAATTGCCTGATCTTTATCATCACAATTCAATTTTTCAGGATGCATTGAAGAGAAAAAAAATATGTTCAAGTTATCATCCTCCTTGTAAAAGAACATCCAACAAGAGCTCCCTCCTCCCAATTCCCAGAGGACAGCAGCAGCCACTGCAGCTCCTGAATGCCATTACAAATGCCAAAATGAGTCCTCCAGCTTCGACACTTGATGGCTTTGTACTTTCTCAGGGACAGAGAGTTGACCTGACTTTTCTTCTTCTGATAGCTTTCTACAGGGCCCTGCTGAATTACTTTTGCTTTGATTACCCAGGGATTTATAACCCTTCTTATTTGCTTCTCATAGCTCCTTTTTCCAGAGTATAATGAGGTCTCCTCCTATCCTGTTGCCTCAAAGAATTTTTCCTTATCTCCCAGAAATTCAAGTTTCATCTCTTTTATGTACTTTTGATTTTTCTAAATAATGAATTGTCTATTTTCTTTCTTCTTTCTCCTTCCCTCTCTTCTTTCATCACCCCCTTTCTTCCTCCCTACTCTCTTCCTTCCTTTCCCTCCTCCATGCTTCTTTCCTCCTTCCCTCCCTTTCTTTTCTCTCTCTCTTTCTTTCTTTCTTTCTTTCTTTCTCAGTGTTCACATCATAGGTGCAGAACTCATGCAAACAGAGTACTCTAAATTTTTTATTTTTTAAATATTTTTAATTTTAATTTTTTATTTTTTTGAGACAGAGTCTCACTTAGTCATTCTTGATAGGATGCTGTGGCATTGTAGCTCACAGCAACCTCGAACTCTTGGGCTCAAGTGATCCTCTTGCCTCAGCCTCCTGAGTAGCCAAGACTACAGGCACCCACTACAGTGCCCAGCTGTAGCTGTTATTTTAGAGACAGGATATTGCTTTTGCTCAGGCTGGTCTTGAACTTTTGAGCTCAAGTGATCCACCCACCTCAACCTCCCAGAGTGCTGGGATTATAGGTATGAGCCACCACACTTGGCCCAGAGTACTCTAATTTTAACAAACAAAATAGTATATTCTCAACCTCATATTTGTCTGGTAAACACTTGCAATTGTTTTTGTGAATTACAAAGTGATGTGGTAATAGTCATGTCAATATTCCTGATGTTTCTGAAAAATAGCATGCCAACATTCAGATGCAGAGAGATGTATTGGTAGGGTCCTTCTCAGAAGCAAACCTAAGACAAAGACTCTATGACAGTGTATAAGTTTATTTGGGATGTTGAGGGATATAGACAGAGTCGGGTGGGGGGGAGAAAGAAAAAGCATGTGTATTAAGATAAAGAAGGGAAATCAGTCTGTAAGGGGTACACGTGAAGGCAGGACCAGAGTGTGCAAGTGTAGTTAGCTTTGATCTTCTGGAGAAATTTTTTTAAATAGTGTAAAACATATACTTCATTATTATCCCAGTCAAGGGGCAAGGGAACTAGGGTATTAGCCATTTAGATTCAACACATTTTGGTCAAGAGATGTCCCTGTTGGGTTATAAATTACCCAGGCACTTTGGGCCTGCCTTGCATGGAGGCAATGTGGGTTTTAGCAGTCTGAGGGTAGCCTTCCAACAAAGTTGTAGGTGCTGACCATTGGAAGGCAGGCTGGCATGCATACAAGTGAGGAGATATGGAGGCGACACTGCTACGTGGACCTGTACCCGCTACTGGGACTGAAGGAGAGATCATGGAAGGCTTAGTTTTTCCCATTGTCTACCCAACAAGCAACCCATTTGAAAGTCACAGTGATAGCAGACTATGTTAAGATCCACAAATGGGTCGCCTGAGTAAGGAATAATAAATGTAGTAGACATTTGTAATTCTTCTAGCAGCCCCAAGCCCAAGCCTTTCCTTTTTGGAGGGTTCTACACAATTATCTTGACATGGTAACATACTCTCATTCTAGAGGTCAAAGGCCTGGCTAACATTTTCTTTCCTTGCCTCATTGTAGTCAGGGTATGGGCAGGTGATCTGGCACCAACCATTCGGAGACTCTTGCCCAGAACTTCTAATCTTCAAGGAGTAAAAATGCAGGAACTATGGGGGATTGTGACCTAGCTTCTTGATTTGTGCTTATTTTCACATGTCCTTTGGATAAATGTGTCTTCTGTTTCATTTAGCAAGCGTTGGATTCTGTTGTCTGCAGGAAAGAACAATTGATCCTTTGAGAATAACAACAGTTGGAGTGCAAGCAGCACTTCTCTGTGCAGAGGACTTTTCTAGGATCTAGGGAGGAGGATAACAGAAATAAAGGCAATAGACGACAGATATTTAGCCTTCAACAAATTCACAATCTAGTAGTAGGACAAATAAATAAATTCACATGAAAACTGAAATATACACACTTACATTACCTCATTTAATGTGTTATTTCTTTTGTTTAATTATCTTTTATGTATGTGGAGTTATTTATCCCCAATAACCCTGTATGGAGGTACTATTACTTAGGATTTGCAGAGGATGAACTTGAGTCATGAAGGAAGTAAGTAATATTCTCAGAATACTACAGAGTTAAGAAATAGCCCCAGAATGCTACCATCAGGACATAACAAAATTAAGACTCAAACTCTGTTGTGTCCACTCTGCCATGTGCCCCTCCCATGAGAGCTTTTTTAGTCACATCTTACCATATGTGGGCAAAGGGATAGAGCAGGGCCTGGCAAATTATGGCCTATAGGCCAAATCTAGCCAGTGAGTTCTGTTTGTAAAACCATTTCATTGGAACACAACCAGTTCTTACTCACATTATGTTTTGTGCATGGCTTCTTTTGAGCTACAATAGTGGAATTGAGTAGTTGTAACACAGAACATATGGCCTGTGATATTTACTACCTGGCCTTTTTCAGAGAAACTTTGCCAACCCCTGGGTAGAGCATGGTTTTCAACAATTTAGCTTCACTGAATTAAGCTCCTAAGGGTCTTTTAACTGTTGTCATCTGACCTATACCATTCTAGTGACATTAACGACTATATGGTAAAACTAGTAAGTACAAAGGGGTAGCTATATAATGATAATAAGGAGGGTGCCAAAAAATGCATACACATTTTAAGAAAGAAAAAAATTGTATTGAAGTTGTAATACTCAAGTCACGGTTGACTTCTGCAATTACAAGATGTGTTCAATGTGACTTATATTTATTGATATATTGGTATATATTGAGCATTACACAATCTTAATATAGTTTTTTCTTTCTGGAAATATATAAATCTTTTTGCACCCTTTGTATACTACTGGCTCACATCTGTAATCCCTGCACTCTGGGAGGTGGAGGCAGGAGGATTGTCTGGGCTCAGGAGTTCAAGACCAGCCTGAGCAAGAGCAAGATCCAATCTCTACTAAAAATAGAAAAATTTGCCAAGGGTTGTTGTGCACACCTATAATCCCAGCTACTTGGGAGGATTAGGCAAGAGAATTATTTGAGCACAGGAGTTTGAGGCTGCAGTGAATTTGATGACACCACTATACTTTAGCCTAGGTCACAGAGTGAGACTCTGTCTCAAAAAAAAAAAAAAAAAAATATATATATATATATTGCTCATAATAATGATAATAACAACTGTCATTAATGAGGACTCCCTATGTTTAGACTCTGTGATGAGTGCTTTATTAATATACTTTTACTAGTCTGATTTCAGGGTCAGAGAGGTAAATTAAAACAGAGCAGAAGCAGAGAGCTTGTATAGGGAAGCAGAGCTGGGTTTATCCCACTTCAGTCTGTCTCCAGGACCTGGGCTCTTCACAACCATGCTTTGCTGTCTTTCACAACCAGAGGATGGCAGATCATTAAGGACCATGCGACAATGAGCTAGAGGATGTTAAGTTACTCAGAATGAGAAAGTTTGATTGTGATGGACACTGCTACCTCTCAAGTTGTCAAGGTTCTGCTTCTGATTACCAGTGTTGCTTTCTTGTTTCCCAATGAAATATGCTGACAAACCACTCGAGATAGCATTGCTATAGAAACCTAACAAAGAAAAAAATAGAAGCCCAATCTTGTAGTCCTCCATCAACTAACACTTGGCTTTCAAGAGCTTTGGAATATTTTGAAGGGCCCACCTCCTAAGCTTTTATACCTTCAGTAGTAATATGGAGAATATTTCTGCTCTTCTCACCCTGGTACAGCAAGAAGATGAATTGTGATTCCTCTTGAAGAGGATTTAAAATAGGGCTTATCTTGTCTTGAATGTCATTTACACAGTGCCCTGCCTCATTGAGAGATTCCATATGGTTTATGACAATTGTGATGAGGTCCTACATAATTCTCTTGGCTTTAGCCCTTACCTGCTCCTTGTAAATAGGTTACTCATGTCCCACGAGAAAGCTCGGCCTTATCTACCTTAGGTGTTAGACAGTCAGGAATGTAAGCAGTCTCAAAACTTCCTAATGCACCCCAAATATACAGAGTTTGGCCTTGGTTGCCCTCTGATTTTGGAATTCCAGTTTTGAATACAGAACTGTAAAGTAAGTCCTAGAATCTAACTTGTGGCCACCAGCCTGTACACGCTTAAGGACAGAGAGAACCTCCTTTTCCTCTTAATATTGTCTGTGCTAGCGTATTGCTGAGCACAGAAGAGGCCATTGGAAAAAGATTAAGTGCACCACTGTGACATCCTCAGGGGAGCTGAATCAGGACAGCTGGCTGCATTTCCTCTTTACTCATGCATGGCATTCCCTGGGCTCCTATGGGTAAGGACATCAGTTCCTGAAACTCAGCCTCATGCTCTGCGTGTCATGTACCCAGAAAATAATATAGTAAAATAGCCCTTTCATTTGATGATTTGATGAGTGGGTATTAATATGCCCATTTTATGGATAAGGAAAATGAGACTCAGAAAAAGAAACGAAAACTTGTTCTAGATCACTGTATTAACTTTCTGTTACTTCATAACTAATTACATTCCACAAACATAGTGCTTTAAAACAACGTGTATTTGTTACCTCAAAATTCTCCTGGGAGGATCTGGGCATGGCTTGCCTAGATCTTCTACTCAGCCTCTCACAAGACAGCAATCAAGGTGTCAGATAGCCCAGGTCCAGTGGCTCACACCTGTTATACTGGCATTTTTGGAGGCCGAGTTGGGAGGATTGCATGAGGTCAGGAGTTTGAGATCAGCCTAAGCAATATCAAGAGAATCTGTCTCCAAAAAAAAGAAGGGAAGGAAGGAAGGAAGGATCCAGGTGCAGTAGTGGACACCTGTAGACCCTGTAGTTCCTCTAGGAGGCTGAGGCAGGAGGATTGCTTGAGGCCAGAAGTTTGAGGTTCCTGTGAGCTATGTCTCTAGCCTAGGCAACAGAGCAAGATACTGTCTCCAAAAATAAAACAAAACAAAACCAAAAAGATACTAGATGGGCTATATCCTTAATTGGACATTTGACTGGGCAAAAATCCACTTTCAAGCTCATTCAGGTTGTTGGAAAATTCATTTCCTTGGGAGTGAATGACAGAGGGCCTCTGCTTTTTACTGCCTACCAGCTAGAGGCTGCCCTCAGGTCCTTAAGACAACCTACAGTCCCTTGCACATGGCCCTCTTCACAGGTAATTGATATGGCTGTTTGTTTTCTCAAGGCTCAGAGAATCTCTCACTTTAGCCTACTGAGATAGAGTCTTTTTTTTTTTTTTGAGACAGAGCCTCAAGCTGTCCCCCTGGGCAGAGTG
>NW_003852397.1:31954526-32004925 GCF_000181295.1 Otolemur garnettii
GGCAGGAGACTCGCTTGAGCCCAGGAGTTGGAGGTTGCTGTGAGCTGTGAAGCCACAGCACTCTACGCAGGGTGATAGCTTGAGGCTCTGTCTCACAAAAGAAAAAGGGGGGGGGGAGGGTTATTACAAGGTCATTTCAATTACACAGCTGCTGAGCCGTAAATCAAGGATCAGCGCCATGCCACACTGACTCCCTGAAGCTCCAGGTGCCCCCTTTCCCCATCTGCCCCTTTTGCCATATAGAATTGTCCATCCTATGAAATAAGTTTTGAATTGTAAGGATTAAAGACACCTTTGACACTGCCCTTAAGGTCATGCTCAGGGTTCTTTGTGATCAAGTCCTTTCAGTTTTTCAATAGGAACGGTCTTGAAGTGGATTCAAAATGGCCCTGCTTGTTTTTGAATATAATTCTAAAAACATCATATCCAGTCATGTTGGGAGGTTCCAGATGGTTTATGGTGGTAAAACAACCATCAGAGCCCTTGGAGCATCCTGGGCAGACACACTATGTAAACTCAATACTATGCTACATGGGGCTGTACAGGGGCATGTGGAAGTGCTTAAGGGAGGATTCATATCTTGAAGTGCTTGCATTGCTAGTAATCATGATTTTGTAAACTTAAAACTGATACACAAGTATTAGTTATAAGTAGGCTAGGAATTTAATTAAGAAAATGACTGCAGAGGATGGGAAAAGGAAAAACAGAAACAGGAGAGAAGTGAATTCAGAAGAATCCTGATCCCAGTGCAAGGTGCTGCTGGAGGCCTGGTACTTGAAAACTTGACCAGTGGTTGGCTGAAAATTCACCCCTCCTTGATCATTTTATCTTTGAAATCATTAAATTCCTGGGACAGCTTTTGAATGATTTGAAATTCTAGTTCCCTCTTTTCCTCCACCCTGTTGATCTTACTCCCTATCCAGATTCTGAACTCAATTTCTGACATTTCAGATATCTGTTTATGTAGTAGGTCTTCCATTGTGTCTACTCCATCCTTCTTTGGGTATCCAATGTACTCAACACTACTATGAAACTAATTGTTAGCTATCTTAGGAAAGCTACAATCCAAATGGAGCCCTAGAATACGGGGAAAGAAGGGGGGGAGGGGGAGGGTGGGTGAAGAGAATGATATTGTAGGGATCATGCCTATAGTTTATTCTATTTGGGTACAGGTGAATTTGTCTAAAGGTCTTAGCATAACAACTATGAGAAAGACATGAGGGCTATGTTGGCCACCTGGATGAGAGTTTTCCAAACTGCATATAGAAGTAACACACTGTATCCTATGAGAGAATTAATGTACACAATTATGATCTAATAAAAAAAATGAAAAAAAAATTCACCCCTCCCCCAGCGCGACTCCGGGGAGGTCTCTAAGGCAAGACTTGCCTGGATGGGCAGGGCTATTCACCCTGAAAGAGGGAGTGTGTTCGTAAAGTTAGAGATGCAGAATGTTTAAATTTTGTTAGAGAAGGCAAGGACCAAATAAGGAGATAAAATACCCCTTTGCTTCTATCACCTTGGGATGACCAGAAGCGTCTGTCTATCTGAGCAACAATCTTCTTAATTGTCTCTTCTGTGATAAATGTGTGTGGCTTAATTGGGGCCTTTTCTGCTGTCCTGCTCTCGGACTGTTTTTCACTGTCCCATACTCTGTTCGTGTTAAAGATCATAAATACCTTAGAGCAATAAAAGTAAAAAGTAAATCCATCCAATTAATGTAGTTAGTTAAAGAGATAGTTTAGTTAGAGAAATGCAAGCATAGCAAGAACCATATCAGAATTGTTTGCCTTCCCTCATGAGATTTACGATTAAAACAACGGTGTATGAGATCAAAACGGAGCTAGCCTGGGGCAAGAGGACACCTGTGCATTAGACCTCACAAAGAAAGACATGCAGTCTCCTGAGCCCAGCTAAACTCTTAAAACTTTCCTTTGTCTCTTGTTCATTTCATTTTCTTCATCCTTTCATTCCGTCAAGCCACTGGGAGGGAACCCATAGCATTGTTGTTGGGGCTGGTACCCCTTAGGGCTGGCTGAATTCTATTTCTCCTGAGGGCAGCTTCTGTATACAGGCAAACCAAGACTAACAAATGTCCAAAGAAGAAAAGGACTAAATATTACTTTTCAATTTAAATCAGTTCAGAAATACTCATGTCTGGATAGAATTTAAATTCCTTCCCCAATAAAGTGCAGTGGAGATTGATGGAAGGCATAGCCTGCCTGAGGATAATCATAAATGAATGAAACACCTCTGTCACAGTGTCTCATCATCTTTTTATTTCTGGGCAGACAGACCTTGTAACCAATACCCCACAACCACCTATCATAGAGATTGCCCTATACTGCAGACACGCTTGATTTCTTAGTCTTTCTTCATTTTAATTTTCAAAATAGTGATACAGTGTAGATCTGATTTGGTGAGCAGACTCCACAGAGAGCTTTGTCTATGGTTTATTAGTTTGTGATGAAAAACAATTCTGCAGAAACATAAAGTGTGTCCCACTCCTGAGTCTGAGATAGATTTTAAGTCCATTCAAACTCATAAAAAAAAAGGCTCAAAAAGGCAATAGCAACTCCAGTTGGTCTTGATAGAGACTTGGAATTGCTTTAGTAGGTATACTAAAGTTTTTTTATCACAAGGAAGTTAAGCAGCCCAAATACAATTTTTTAATATGCCAGCACATTGTACAGTGGTCCCATGAATCATAGCAGGATAATGTCACAGTAAAGGAAGGGCACAGGAGAATGCAAGGAATTTAGCTGGGCTGAATTTATTAAACTACCATAGAGGCAGATAACAGCAGTACATGCAAAGCTCAAGTCTATAAAACATCACTGTGTATATAAGAGAAGAGGAGGTATTTACATTTTTCCACCCAAGCTAAAAAAAAAAAAAACAGGTACAATTTACAAAAGTATATTGCTTTTTGACTTGCTTTTGAATTGGGGAAAATATTTAAGCAGGTTGAACCAAGGAAATATATGATAAAATAATGCTATTTTACAAAACTAGAAACTTGATTGAGTTCCACAAAAGAAGGATGATTAGGGACTAGTTAGTGCAGTGGTTCTCAACCTTCGTAATCCCACAATCCTTTAATACTGTTCCTCATGTTGCGGTGACCCCCAACCATAAAATTGTTTTTGTCAATAATTCCTTTATGACACAGAGCCACATTGGGAAAATGTACTTGTCATTTTGGAAGGTGGTTCCCGAATCCTACAATGTCCTTTGTTTGCTGAGCTCACTGGAGTCAGGACAGGGCTTGATTGGTGAGGGTGGGGTGAGGTGGAGTGAGGTGAAGGAGAAGAGAGGGAAATAGAGAGGGAAGATCCAGATGTGGAGAAGTTTAGACCCAGTGCGACTGGGCACTGGGTAAGGACCAGGTGGAGGTGAAATCACCCTCTACTCCCACCCTCACCTCCCGGCACCTGACTCAATTCTAGGGAAGAGTTTAGAAGAAAGTAGAAAGGTGAGATTGGTAATTTAATTTCTTAGGATACCTTCTGATATAATAGAAAACTATAATAAATTGAAGCAATAAAATCATTTAAAGTCTGGAGCAGAGAGAGTCCTGAATTTGTTTAGCATCTCAACATGAGTCGGCACTCTGAAATCCTCTTGGATTTCCCCTGCCTCTGTAAGGTGGTGGCTCCCTCTCCAAAAGCATCATATCCTCCCAAGGTGCATGGTGGAGGTGAGGGGAAAGAGACACAGAACACTGTAAAAGGGGCGAGTCTCACATTACTGTGAGGAATGAAGCACAAAGCAGAACTGGAAATGGAATATCCTTTTTCAAATGGAAGGAATATGGGTTGGATTTATGGAGTATGAAGGGAAGGGAGGAGAGAAGTGGGGGAGCTGTGTATGAATTCTGGTGAAATGCTCTGATCTACCCTTGCTAGAAGCCATTATTTGGAGGAAACAAAGAATAACAATCACTTGCGATTTCCTTCCCATTCAAAAATTTAGATTTCTAAAAAACTTGGCTATAGGCCAGACTAGAGCTAGGATAAGCTAACAGGATTTTGGTTAAGGCTGTCAACAGAGCAATGAATAAAAGCTACTCAATGACTCGATTTCAACACTTTAAAAATTAAAAAGGATTCCAATACCACTGTATAATTTTAGGAGAACCCAAAACTTTAATTCACAAAGGCTCTTGGGTAATTGTCCTCTATGATGTTTGCCGGAGTCTCTCTTCTGATGGTGTTTATTTTCTTTTTCATTGTTAAAGCAATAGCATGCACTTTTCTGCCTTGTTTTTCTCATTCTCATTTTAGGCCTCAACTTTTTTCTGTCTAGCTCAGCACTGATGCTGGCTCACTTTTCAGGGAAACAAATTGTTTGAATATGAATATGAAGTTTTTAGAAAAAGCCCTAGGAATACTGCTTGTTGTCAGGAAAAGGATTCTAGCATGCAGCTGTGGCTTTCAAGCTTTCAAAAATCCTCACATTTATGTAGCAGTCCTGCCAGGCACACGTGAGATCTCTGACGCAGTTGAGCTTTCAGAGGGGCCGTATAGCATGATGACTATGAGGCAGACCCTGTACCCAGACTACCTGGGTTTAATTCTAAATTAATCTGTGGTCAATTAATTCTGTGTGGGATGTTGGAAGCATCCACATGCTGGATGTGGGATGTTGGATGAATGAAATCATATGCACTTCAGTTTTGTCATCTGTAAAATGGGAATGATGTTATTAGCTACTTTATAGGGTTGTTGTGAGGATTAAATGAGTTATTATCTCCAGAATCCAACTGCTTGCCATCTCCACTACTACCTGGTAGTAATTATTTCTTTATGGATTACAGCCTCCTGATTAGCCTCTCTCTTTGCCCTGCCACACAGCCTTATCCTTTTATAACATAAATTAAACGTAATGCCACTGTTCTGCTCACCACCTGCAAAAGCTCCCCCTCGCACTTGCTGGGGAGACAAAGTCTTCAGAATGGCCTGGAAGGCCCTCCATGCCCAGACCTCTCATGACCTCTCTGACTTTGTGTCCCGTGAGCCTTCTCTTTCTTCACCTTGTTCGAACCACACTGGCCTCCTTGCCGTCTTTGAACACAGAAGGTTTTCTACCTTAGAGAATTTGCTGTGGCTGTTCCCTCTGCTCAGAATATTCCTTCTTCAGATATCTTCATGCTTCACTCCATCAACCCATCCCTGCCTTTGGGGACAACTTTATTGAGATAGAATTTATATGCCATAAAATTCACTTGTTTTATGGCTGGGTGTGGTGACTCACATCTGTAATCCTGGCACTTTGGGAGGTCAAGGCAGGAGGATCACTTGAAGCCAAGAGCTATGATCAGTGCCACTGCACTCTACCCGGGGTGACACAGTGAGACCCTATTTCTAAAAAGAAAGAAAATAGAATAAATCACCCAGTGTGAATACACACTTTCATGGTTTTTAGTATATTTGCAGAGTTGTACAACTATCACCCCAATCAATTTTAGAATATTTTCATCACCTCATAAAGAAATCCTGTACACTTCAGCTATCACTCTTCAATCCACATATCCCTCCTGGCACTCAGCATGTTTTCAAGGTTTGCTCATGTTGTAGTATATATTCATTTCTTTTATGAGTGAATAATATTCTATTATAAGGATCTCTGCCACATTTTGTTTATCCATTCATCACTTGAATTTTACATGTTTTGGCTATTGTGAATAATGCCGCTATGGACATCAGGTATAGATCTTTGCATGGACATATATTTTCAATTGTACCTAGCGGTAGAATTGCAGGGTGATTCTAGGTTTAATCTTTTGAGGAAACTCCCGGTTGTTTCCGGAGTGGCTATACTCTTTTACATTCCCATCAGCAACATAGAAAGTTTCCAATTTCTCCATGTCTTCTCCCACATTTACTGTCTGATGTTTTAATTCTAGTTATTCTAGCGGGTGTAAAGTGGTATCTCATATGAATTCAACGTTGAGCATCTTTCCATATGCTTATTTGCCATTGGTATACCTCCTATGGAGAAATCTCTCCTCGAATCCTTTGCCTATTTTTAATTCTGTGATTTTTTTCTTATTATTATTGAGTTGTTAAGAATTCTTTACATATTCTGGAAACAAGACCCTTATCAGATATAGGATTTGCAAATATTTTTTTTCCAATCTACGTGTTGTCTTTTTATTTTCTTGATGGTGTCCTTTAAAATGCAAGGGGGCTCAGCACCTGTGGCTCAAGTGGCTAAGGCACCAGCCACATACATGGGAGCTGGCGGGTTTGAATCCAGCCCAGGCCTGCCAAATAACAATGACAGCTGCAACCAAAAAATAGCCGGGCGTTGTGGCAGACACCTGTAGTCCATTGCTTGAGCTTTCATGTCTTATCTAAAAAATCATCACCCAACTCAAGTTTATGAAGACGTACACCTATGTTTTATTCTAAGTGTTTTATAGTTTTAGTTCTTACATTCAGATGTAGGATTTGTTTTCATTTTTGTGTATGACATGAGGTCCAAATGTATCTTTTTTCATGTGAATTTCCAGTGGCCCCAGTACCGTTTGTTGAAAAGGTGATTTTCTCCCTATTGAATCATTTTGTCACTTTGTCACTTTGTCAAAAATGAGTTAACCATAAGGGTAAGAGCTTATTCTGGACTCAGTTCTAATCCATTGATTTACGTATCTATTCTTTTGCCTCACTGCCTTGATTACTGTAGTGTTATGAATTGTCTGTGTTTGCCCTTTGTCAAGATTCCTTCTGCTATTTTGGAACGTTTTTGCTACTTTTGAGGAACTGCCAGGTAGTTTCCCGAGTGGCTATACTTTTTTACATTCCCATCAGCAACACAGGAAGGTTCATTGCCATATACAGTTAAGTAACAACTTGTCAAGTTTTCTAAAAAGGCAGCTGTGATTTTGATAGGGATTGTGCTGAATCTATATAGACCAATTTGGAGAGGACTGCCATCTTAACTGAATTAAGTTTTCTAATTCATGAACATGAAAGTGTCTTTCCATTTATTAGGCCTTCTTTAATTGCTTTCAATAATATTTTAGTAATTTTCTGTTTCAAGTCGTGTACTTTTCTGTTAAACTTATTACTGAGTACTGTATTTTATTCTTTTTAGTGCTATTGTCAATAGATTGGTTTATTTATTTTATTTTTGGACTATTTATTGCTAGGGTGTAGAAATACAAGTGATTTTTGTATATTGAACTTGTATCTTGAAACCTTACTTAACTTGTTTATTGGTTCTAGTAGTTTGTTAGACAATTCCTTAGAATTTTCTACGTACAAGATTTTGCCACCTACAAATAAGGGTTTCTTGTTCTTTTACAACATGAATTTCTTGTATTTCTTTTTCTTGCTCAGTTGCCCTGGCTAGAACCTCTAGCACAATGTTGAATAGAAGTGATGAGAACAGACATCCTCGTCTTGTTCCTGATATTTAGGAGAAAACATTGATTTTTTTCATCATTAAGTATGATATTGTGAGTTTTTGGTAAATGCCCTTCATCAGGTTGAGGAAATTTTACTCTTTTCCTTGTTATTTGAGTTTTTTTTTTTTAAATCACAAATGGATATTGCCTCACCCTCTTTTTATCTTAGCTGAAATGCTGCCTTCTCAGTGAGGCCCATTTTGACCACTCTATTTACTGTATAACCTGCTTTCACCCACCATCACCCTATTCTATGTTGCTTTTATCCTATTATAGCTGTAATCATATTCTAAAATACCAATTAATTTACTCATTTATTATGTGTTTTTTTTAACTGCATCTTTTTGCTAAAATGTAAGTTCCATAAGGTCAAAAATATTTTTCTGGTTTTTTAAAAATTTTATTCTTTTAACTGATATGCACCAAATATCTCAAATACATAGCAGGAGTCCAGTAAATATTTGTTGAGTAAATACATTGCATTAATGTGTTAGTGCTCAGAGCAGTGTTTTTCTAATAGTAACTACTACATAGGTTTTTTTCTCCCTGTCATAAGAAAGCAATTCAAACACAGTGCTAAAAATCATCCTATTATTCAGATCCATAGATCCTCACCAAACACACTCCTACTATTTCCTGGGTACTTATTTCTTACATCATTGGGAGCTTTGGTTTCATTTTTCTGATGATTAAGGACGATGATCATTTTCCCAAATGTTCATTAGCCATTTGTCTATCTTCCTCTGCAAAGGTTCTGTTCAGGTCTCTTACCCAGTGGTGGATGGGATCGTTGGTTCTTTTTTTGTTGATTAATTTGAGTTCTCTGTAGGTCCTAGTTATCAACACTTTGTCAGATTTGTAACATGCAGATCTTTTCCCATTCTGAAGGTTGTCTTTTTGCTTTACTTGTTGTGTCCTTAGCTATGCAGAAGCTTTTCAGTTTAATTAAGTTCCATTTGTTAATTGTTTGTTGTTGAGAGGGCCCCTGAAGTCTTCTTCATAAAATTATTACCCAGTCTGATATCCTCAAGATTTTTTCCCACATTTTCTTTTAAGATTTTTATTGTTTCATGTCTTAGATTTAAATCTTTCATCCATCTTGAGTCAATTTTTGAAAATAGTGAAAGGTGTGGGTGCAGTTTCAGTCTTTTACATGTGGTTATCCAGTTCTCCCAGCACCATTTGTTGAATAGGGATCCTTTTCCTCACTGTATGCTTTTGTTTGGTTTAATAAAAGATCAGATGGCAACTAGAGACTGGTTTCATCTCTTGATTTTCTATTCTGTTCTGTATGTCTAAGCCTCTGTTTTTGTGCCAATACCATGTTGCTTTGATCACTGTGGAATTGTAATACAGCATGAAGTCTGATAGGGTGGTGCCTCTAGTTTTGTTTTTATTACTAATAATTGTCTTGACTATATGGGATTTTTCTGTGGTTCCATACAAAATGAAGTACTATTTTTTCCAGTTGTTCAGAGTAGGAAGTTGGTATTTTAATGGGGATTGCACTGAATCTGTAGATTGCTTTGGGTAGAATAGTCTGGAATATCCTTAAAGAACTCAAGTTAGATCTCCCATTTGATCCTGTAATCCCATTACTAGGCATCTACCCAGACATAAAAAAAACCATTTTATCATAAGGACATTTGCACTAGATTGTTTATCGCATCTCAATTTACAATCATCAAAATGTAGAAACAATCTAAATGCCCCCCAACCTAGGAATGGATTAACAAACTGTGGTACATGAATACTGTTCAGCCATTAAAAGAGATGGAGACTTTACATCTTTTTTTTTTTTTTTTTAACCTGGATGGAGCTGAAACACATTCTTCTTAGTAAAGTATTACAGAATGGAGAAGCAAGTAGCCAATGTATTCAATACTAATATGAAGCCAATAGAGGATCTAGTACATACCAACATAAGAGAAAAACTCAAATCAATTCAAGATGGGGAGAGGGGAAAATGACAGAGAGAGGAGATGGGAGAAGGGAGGGGGATGGTTATGCTCCCACTTAATGGGCACAATATTAGGGTGTATGGCACACCCTTTGGAGTGGGACACAATTGTAAGAGGGACACTAACTAAAAAATGCAAACATTGTAACCTATTTGTATCCATAAATTCACCCCAAATTTAAAAAATTTTTAAAAAGAAAATAACATCTCCCTATTTATTTCATGGTTGGCATGAAAGTGAAATGAAATGATGTATGTGGTATGTGACTCAAACTAAATAAAGTTTGTGTCTCTCTCATGTAATTGTTTAATATAATTAGGCCTCTCTGCTCCATGGGGTGGTCCAGTTATCATGTTCCTTCCATCTTGCTGCACCTCAATCTCCTAAAGTATTGTCCCTTTTATCACTTACTATTGCTGCCACCCTAAAACTTAATGGCTTAAAATTTTTTTTCTTTTTCTTTTTTTACTTTTGGTGATTTTTAGGATCAGCAATTTGTTCTGGGCTTAGCTGTATAGTTCTTCTACTGGTCTCAGGTACCTTTAGTCATCTGGTGGCTTGACGATTAAGAGGGCCTACTCACTTGTTGGCTATTGACACTTTCCATGGGGTTTCTCACCATCAAGGAGGCTAGCCAAGAAGTCTTTATATGGCAGTCATAGAGAGTCATCTTCTTTCAAGAGACAACAAGTAGGAGTCACATAGCACCCTGAGACCTAGGCTTAACACTCTGCTAACGTCACTTTCACCTCATTTTTTTCACCAAAGCAAATTAAAGAGTTGAAGAAGGATGATTTCTTTTTGATGGGAGGAACAACAATGTCACATTGCAAAAGGGTATGTATAATGTATATATAAAATATCAATGTGGCTATTGTGATCTACCACACTCCCTCCTCTGTATGGTTGAAACTATCTCATTTTACCACATTTGCATTTCAGCAGCTCATGTCCGTTTGCCAGAACATTAGTCACATGGCTACATTTAGCCACCCTAGATCTATTGAATTGGAAACCCTGGTGGGCACTGGCATCAGTATTTTAAGATGCTGCACAGATAATTCTGGTGCATCCTTAAGTTTGAGAGTCACTGTTATACTGAATACTGCGGTGCTGGACCCAAATTTCTTCTTCTTTTTTTTTTTTTCCGGCCGGGGCCATGTTTGAACCCACCACCTCCGGTATATGGGGCCAGTGCCCTACTCTTTTGAGCCACGGGCACTGCCTGACTGAAATTTCTTCTTTAGGAGCAACACACCATCCACAAGCTGTAGAGATTCTTGGCTATGACAGAGCTGTGTTCCTTACTGGGAATTGCCCTCAGCTTCAGAGAGCTGCCTTGCCCAAAGGTGCACTTTCCATAAGTACACATAACCCAAGGCCAATAACTGGATGTTGGAGAGATAAAAAGGCCTAGTTCCTTGTCTCAAATTGAGACAACTGTAAAGAACTTTCCTAATTCTAGAGCTCTCCACAGGTCAGCTGAGGCCTCAATTATCACCACATTGGCCAGCTTTTCCCTTTTTCTAATCCTGCTTTTTTTATTCCCTTACACATATATCTCTTAAGACAACCTCCAATAAATCTTTTACACACAACTCTCTATCTCAGAGCCTGTTTCTAGGCAACTAATCCAAGACATATTTGACATGACACATGCACAAGGATAGTTTATAATAAAAGAAGACTAGAAATGTCCGCAGTAGTGCACTGGTTAGTCTTTTGTTCTGCAAAAAGACTTATAGAGTGACATGAAAAGATCTCTGAAAATACTAATTACAGTAAAAGCTAATATGTAAATAGCATTTACTTTGTATTAGGCACTGTGTAAAGGTCTTTATGTGTAGGTGTTGTTACTGTGTGAAGGTAAAGATGAGTAGAAAATAGAACAAAGAAGAGTCTCCGGGTAAATTCAATAACATATTTGAAGGCTCAGAGGCAAAGACAGTCTTGCAATATATAAAAAAATTGAAGAAAATTTATAGTATGATAGAAACATAGAATGTGAGTGACAAAGAAGCCCAAAGATGAGGCTGCAGAGTTAAGACAGAAGTGGATGGATGAGGTTGTATGATTGATATCAGGGACAAGTTAGGAGGTTATTATTTTTGTCTCATAAGGTAGCAACAATGGTTTGGACAGAGATAGTGATGACAGGGAACAAATTCAAGATTCACAAGATATAGTTAATCCAATTTGGTAACAGACATGGGAGAAGAAGGAGAGGCAGAGAAGGAGAGGTGGATTTGTTTTTATATGTGTGCTGATGGCAGGGGTTCTGTTGGGTGTTTGGTTTAGACATACTAAGTTGGGGATCTCTAATAGACTTCCAGATGGAGATGTCAAGAAGACAGTTGAGTATGCGATTTTTAAATTCATTCCAAAATGAATTCCAAAATGAACTAAAAATGTATACATATTATTTAAAGGTATGAGACTAGATGAGCTTACTTAGGATAGTAGTGTTTGTAGAGAAAGGAAGATGTCTGAAGGTTGGAGATACAAGAGAATTAAAAGCTGGACCCTTGAACCTATCACTTAGGAGTTCTCTGTGTAGGAGAGGCCAGATTATGATAAATTGAACAGTGTAACTGGAGAAGAAGGGTACAAAATGAAGGAGAAAGGGAGGAAGAGGAAGGAAGGAAAGAAGAAAGGAAGGAAAAGGGGAAGAGAAAAATAGATGCTTGTGGAAAGAAGTCATTTAGAAAGCAGTACACAGTGTTCGACAACAAATTCTCCATCTAATTTTTTTTTTTTTGAGACAGAGCCTCAAGCTGTCCCCCTGGGTAGAGTGCTGTGGCATTACAGCTCACAGCAACCTCCAACTCCTGGGCTCAAGAGAGTCTCCTGCCTCAGCCTCCCAAGTAGCTAGGACCACAGGTGCCTGCCACAACTCCTAGCTGTTTTTTGGTTGTGGCCATCATTGTTGTTTGGTGGGCCCAGGCTGGATTTGAACCCACCACCTTAGGTGTATGTGGCTGGTGCCTTAGCCACTTGAGCCACAGGCACCAAGCCTAAAGTAATGTTGATAAATATCATAACTATATAACTCTGAGCAGCCTAATTAGCCTCTACTTCATCCAGTAGTTGTGAGTAATAAATACTTTAATATATCATGAAATGCATATGATAGTGTCTGGTGCACACTAAGCACTCAAAAATGGAACTTCTCAAAATAAAAAAGAAGCTATCAGTATTATTTTTAGCATCATTAAACTATCATGAAGCACCACACTATCTAAAGACAGGGAAATGAGCCTGAAGTTGAAATAGATTTTAAAAATCTCATTAGTACCCAAAACATATCGATAAATTAAATGAAGATTACATGAGTGCCACAAGGGTGAGAATTTGTGTCCTCATTACTTGTTGTTGTTTGCCATCCTAATTACCATCAATGTTGTTTAACAGGTAGCCTGATCTCTGAGGGAAGCAGGGTGACTACATTTCTAACTGGAAGTGAAAGAAATACTTACTCCTGGGAGGTGTTATTTCTTTTAGCTCCAAGGAACCAGCTGGTGATATAAAAACAGTTAATTGGATTTTCCCACCTCCCTCAGAAAAGCTTCTAAAAGAACTCATTCTCTTTTTGCTTGGGAACATTTTATTCACAAAAATCTCATTTTAATATCCATCTATTCAAGACTTTAAGAAGAGTTTGGTACTTCATCTACTGGGTCCCCAAGTGTCATTTTGATTATTGAATGGTTTTTCTTGTTCAGAAACAGTGGAAATACTTTTTCCAAAAGTTAATATAGATATTTTTCTAAAAGGAAGTAAATGTTAAGGCAATTAATGGATCTGAGAACCATTAACCTTACTCCGAATAAAAATTACACTTATAAGACCTCTATTTATGTTTGTGATATTCAATACAATATGGCCGGTGGAGCTGAGGAATTGAATTTTTAATTTTATTAAATTTTCATTAATTTAAATTAAAAACAGATACTTAATTGGGTTATTGGAAAACTTTTAAGCAAATTTTTGACAACCTGGACATGTACACTACGTTTCCTTTTTTGAAAATTAATATATCCTCTACTTCACATAGTTAATTTTTTGGGGGGGGAGGGCAGGGCT
This sequence comes from Otolemur garnettii, assembly GCF_000181295.1. Lineage (NCBI taxonomy): Eukaryota > Metazoa > Chordata > Mammalia > Primates > Galagidae > Otolemur > Otolemur garnettii. The sequence continues at coordinate 31,967,985 of NW_003852397.1, forward strand.
GGTTTTGAACCCACCACCTCTGGCATATGGGGCCGGCACCCTACTCCTTGAGCCACAGGTGCTGCCCCACATAGTTACTTTTTGTGTGTGGTACAATCACTTAAAATCTGCTTTCCTGAAAAATTTTCAGCATACAATATAATATTAATTAGTCCTTATTCTGTACATTAGATCTCTAGACCTATTTGACCTACATAATTTTAAGTTTGTACCCTTTGAATTATATCTGTCCATTTCCTTCCCCCTCCACCCATGCTAACCACCATTCTACTCTCTGTTTCTGTGTTTTTGACTTTTTTTAAGATTTCAAATATAAGTGAGACAATGCATTATTTTCCTTTCTGTGTTGGCTTATTTCACTTAGCACAATGTCTTCTAGGTTCATTCATGCTTTTGCAAATGGCAAGATCTTTTTCTTCGTAAAGGAAGATCCATTGTGTATATATACCAAATTGTGTATGTATACTGAAATTCCTTTGTCCATTCATCTGTTAACACACTCATAGGATGTTTCCATAACTTGGCTATTATAACTATGCTGTGGTGAATGTGGAAGGGCAGATATCTCTACAAAGTGCTGTTTTCATTTCCTTTGGGTATATACCCAGAAGAGGATAGTTGAGTCATGTGGTAGTTCTATTTTTAATTTTTTTGAGGAATCGCTATACTACTTCCCATAATGACTATACCAATTTACATTCTCACCAACAATGCACAGGGTTCCTTTTGTTCCACACCCTCACCAAGACTACTTATCTTTTGTTGTCTAGATAACAGCTATCCTAACAGGTATAAAGTGATATATCATTGTGGTTTTGTAAGCCAGAAGACAGTGGGATGATATATTCAAAGTCCTGAAAGAAAAAGAAAAAAAAAGAAAAAAACTACTGGCAAAGAATACTATACTCAGAAAATTTCTCTCTCAAAAAGAAAGGGTGATAGTTTCCCAAACAACAACAACAACAAAAGGCCAAGGGAGTTTATTGCCAGTAGACCTGCCTTACAAAAAACACTGAAGAGAGTTCTTCATGTTGAAATGAAAGAACACTAAACAGCAACATGAAAGCATAAAAAAGTATGAAACTCATTAACAAAAGTAAATGCATAGTCAAAAATTAATACTGGTATAACAACAGAGGTAAATCAGTTGTAATCTTATTATAAAAAACAAAAATATGAATAATTATAACTAAGTAATGTTAATGGATGCATACTATAAGTAGTTGTAAATTATGACATCAATAGCATATAACATGGGGAAAGCAGAGGTAAAAGTAGCTAGTCCTTGCATGTAAGGAAAGCTAAGTTGTTAGTTTCAAATATATTGTTATAACTCTAAGATATTTTATAGAAGCTTATAAAAATACCTAAAGAAAATACCTATAAAAATTCACAAAACAAAAAACCAAAAACTAGTTCTAAGTGGAAATGCTTTCAATTTTTCCCTGTTCAATATGATGTTAGCTGTGGCTTTGTCATATATGGCCTTTATAATTTTGAAGTAAGTCCCATCTATGCTTATTCTGTTAAGTGTTCTTATCATAAAAGGGTGCTGGATTTTGTCAAATGCTTTTTCTGCATCTATTGAAAAGATCGTATGATTTTTGTTTTTGCATCTATTTGTGTGAGAGATTACATGTATAGATTTGCATATGTTGAACCATCCTTGCATCTCTGGCACGAAGCCCACTTGGTCATGATGAATTACGTTTTTGTATGCAACGAATTTGGATTGCTAACATTGTTTTGAGAATTTTTGCATTTATACTCATAAGGGATATTGGTATGTAGTTTTATTTTTTAGTTGTGTCCTTTCCTGCCTTTGGTATCAAGATGTTTTGGCTTAGAATGAGTAAGGGGGATTTTTTTCCTTCTCAATGTTAAGGAATAATTTCTGCAATATTGGTCTTCTTTGTAGATTTGGTAAAATTGGGGTGTGAAACCATCTGGTCTGGTACTATTTTTTGTTGAAAGAATTTTTTATTGCTGTTTCAACTTCAGTGATTGATATTGGTCTGTTGAGGAGTTCTATATCTTCCTGACAAGATTGCTCACTATCTCCACTTCTGGTTAACATGGTACTGCACATTCTAGCCAGATCAATCAGGTAAGAGAAGGAAATCAAAGATATCCAAATAAGAAAAGAAGAGGTCAAATTATCACTCTTTGCTGATGATATGATCTTATATCTAGAAAACTCCTGAGATTCAACCACAAGACTCCTGGAATTGATAAATAAATGCAATAAAGTTTCAGGCTACAAAATAAATGTACACAAATCAGTAGCTTTCACACATGCCAGCAGCAGTCAAGCTGAGAATCAAATAAAAGATGTAATACTTTTCTCAGTAGCAAAAAGAAAATAAAATACCTTGGAATATATTTTACTAAGAAAGTGAAAGAGTTCTATAGGGAAAACTGTGTATGAAACATTGAAGAAATTGCAGAGGATTTAAACAGGCGGGAAATATATTATGCTCATGGATTGGCAGAATCAACATTCTTTTTTTTTTTTTTTTTTGAGACAGAGCCTCAAGCTGTCCCCCTGGGCAGAGTGCCGTGGCATTACAGCTCACAGCAACCTCCAACTCCTGGGCTCAAGCGAGTCTCCTGCCTCCACCTCCCAAGTAGCTGGGACCATAGGCGCCCACCACCTTGCCTGGCTATTTTTTGGTTGCAGCCGTCATTGTTGTTTGGCGGGTCCGGGCTGGGGATTCGAACCCGCCACCTTAGGTGTACGTGGCTGGCGCCTTAGCCGCTTGAGCTATAGGCGCCGAGCTAGAATCAACTTTCTTAAAATAACTATACTACCCAAAATGATTTACAGATTCACTGTAATCCCCACTGAAATACCAATGTCATTTTTTTCAGATCTAGAAAAAAAAATAATTCTCTGCTTCATATGAGCCAGAAAAGACCCCAAATAGCCAATACAACCTTACATAATAAGAACAAAGTGGAAGTATCACCTTACCAGGCTTAAGGTATACTACAAATCTATAGTAACCAAAACAACATGGTACTGGCACAAAAACAGAGACCCAGATCCATGGATCATAACAGAGAATGCAGAGATGAAGCCATCCTCGTATTCCCATGAGATTTTTGACAAAGCAGATAAAAACATAAACTGGGGAAAAGAATCCCTATTCTATATATGGTTCTGGGAAAACTGAATAACCACATGTAAAAGACTAAAACAGGATCTCCACCTCTCAACATTTACAAAAATTAATTCACAAAGAATAAAAGACTTAAACCACAGGCATGAAAATTCTAGAAGAAAATGTTAGAAAAGCTCTTACTGCTATCAACCTTGGGGAATAATTTATGAAGAAAACCTCAAAAGCAATCACAGCAACAATAAGGATAAGTAAGTGGGACCCAATCAAATTAAAAAGTTTCTGCACAGCCAAGTACACAAGGAATAGAATAGACAACCCATAAAAGGGAAGAAAATATTTGCATGCTATACATCTTATAGGGCTGATAATCTACAAATACCTCAAGCAAATCACCAAGAAAACAAACAACCACATTAAAAAGTGAGGAAAAGACATGAACAGAAACTTTTCAAAGAAAGATAGTCTAATGGCCAATAAACACATGGAAGAAAAAATGCTAACTCTCATTAGGGAAATGCAAGTGAAAACCACAACGAGATATCACCTAACTCCAGTGAAAATGGCTTTTATTAAAATGTCCCAAAATAACAAGTGCTGGGGAGGATGTGGAGAGAAAGGAATTATACTCTGTTGGAACTGCAAACTAGTCCAATCTCTATGGAGAGTAGTATGGAGCTACTTCAAAGACTGAAAGTAGACCTACTATTTAATCCAGCAATTCCACTACTAGGTATTTACCCAAAGGAAACAAGGACTTTTTATCATAAAGACACTTGCACTTGAATGTTTATAGCAGCACAATACACAATTGCAAGGATGTGGAAACAACCCAAATGCCCACCAATAACGTGGTTGTATAATAAGTGGATTAATAAAATGTGGTATTTTTATACCACACAGTACTACTCAGCCATAAAAGAGTATGATGATCTAGTATCTTTTATAACAACCAGGATGGACTTGGAGACCATTCTTCTAAGTGAAGTATCATAGGAATGGAAAAACAAGCACCACATGCCCTCAGTACTAAATTAGAACTAGTCAATCAACGATTACATATACAAAACTCAATGGGAATCATGTAGGTGATGGATCTGGAGGGGAGTGGGGCTGAGGAAGAGGGATTGGCTTCATTCACACCTAACAGGTATAATGTACACATTCTTGGTGAGGGGCACACTTACAGCTTTGAGCTGAAAGGAATAAAACAAACTATGCAACCAAAATGTGTACCACTCTAATATTCTAAAATTTAAAAAATCCAATCTTAATTTTAAAAAGCCTAGCAATACCAAAGGGGGGAAAAAAGACAGCAAGACAAACACAAAACATGCAACAATATGAAATAGTAAATCCTTCCTTATAAATAATTGAAATGTAAATAAACTAAACTTCCCAGTGAAAAGATACAGAGTCGCCAAATAGATTTAAACAGACTTGAACAGTATAAACAAAATGGAATTAGGCACATTTAAAAAAAATACATAGGAATTTGTCCCAGGAGATATTAGAATATAGACAAAATGTTATGCAAGATAAAATTCACAGAGGCTTCATTTGTAATCAAGAAAAATTAAAAATAATTTGTGTGTCAAATAATAGAGAAATGGTTGGGAAAATTATAGGTTCTTTATCTTAATTGACTACCAAAAAATTAAAAACATTTATGATGCTCACATAGCAAGACATAACATGTTCATCACCCAATGTTAAATGAATAATGCAGAATATAAAATTATGTTTGTATTAAAATTTGAACAAATTTAAAATTGTGTATACGTACAGGCATGACCTGGAGAGGGACATGAGAAAAGAAGAACGGTTAATGTGTTAGGCTAATGGAAATCTGCATATAGTTTTTAATAAGGGGGCACTATGTTATATAGTTTATCAAATATTATATAATTATTATATTATAAACATAACTTATTATAATGGTTGTATAATAAGTATGTAGTGGATCAGAAAAATAGGCTAGGGTGAATGGAAAAAATTAAACATTTGTTTTAGTAATTGAAGATGTTCCCATCAAATCACAATATTTAGATTGAATTAACTAGGTCTCTTTATGTGATATGGAATGAAGCTTCTTTTCCTTCTAAAAGTGTACCAAGGCAAAATGTTTTTTTCAGTGTCACGTAACCCAGACAGAATTTTAATTACTATATATTTTATTCTATTGAAAAAAGGAATCTGAAAAACATTTGGAAATATAATGCTTTGATTGTCAATGAGGAAGACCAGGTTAAGGCTGTCAGAAGCATTTGCTCATATGTGAAGAGCAGCGCTCCTCACAAAGAAAGAAGAAGGGATGTCACCAAGAGGATAATTCTGTGCTAATGTAGGTGACGGAACCATGACGTTTCTCTCTCTTGTCCTGACCAGATTTTTCATTTTTCTTGTTCCAGTTCATTTTGACAGTGATGTGCAGCCTAATTACTTTTTTGGCATGGCTTTAATTGAGGCCCTTTATCCCTCCATTAAACTCAACATTACATAATTATTTGCATTTTTCCTTTTTAACCCCTTCTGACAACTGCTTTAGTCAGTGAATTTCCACTCTCTTTGAATGGTAATTCATTTTCCTACATTTTAAAGTCTAAATGACTTTGTCTAAAATCAGTTAATCAGCAAGACTTGAAGTAGGCTTATAAAATGTTCTTAGCATATGCAAATCATTACTCATTTCTATATTATAATGCATTTGATCCACACCTCTTCATAAACCTAACTTCAGAGGAGAATTAAGTGACACAATTTGAATTCTGAAGAAGGATAGTTTGTTTTAATAAATTAACCTTGGAATAATTTTTAAGTGATAGGCTTGCAGGTGCTGACACTTATTCTTTTCATATATTTATGTAATGTGCAGGATTAATTTTTATTCATTATTCTCAGCCTTGCTACGGCTGGAATATTAGTGTTTTAGAGGCAGTTTTGCTTAATGTAAAAAGAGTCCTTGGGATCGGAGTCCTGGGTTCTAATCCGGTCTCTTCTATGTCATGTTTAAGTCAAGTTATTATACTGTCTTTGACCTTCAGTTTCCTCATCTTTAAAATGTGAGCACTATCACATATCTCCCTGCTTTGTTGGGAGCATTAAATTAGCCCTCATAGTCTCTGCTAGCACATAATAGGTTCCCAGTTAATGGCAGCTATAGCCAGCATTACACTCCACTGACATTGTTACTCTGCTTTAATAAGACATGTTGAGACACTGAAGAACATTCAGAGAAGAGAAATAAAAATCTTGGGGTAGAAAAGTAGGTCATTCTCAAGCAAATTTTGAAGAAAAAATGGAATTCAAATTGTTTGAAATGGATGTATGACAATTGAAGGCATTGTCTAATAGCCTTCTTCAAATATCAGAATAGGTGTTATGAGGACAAAAAGGAGTTCACGCCTCTCCATTTCCACTCTGGCTAGAAGAAAAATAATTTAAGCTTAAACTGCAAAGAGGTTTTGGCTGCCTTTTAAACTGTGAAACTTTAGAACTGATTCTAGAACTTCCTGGAAGGACATGGGTGGTTTGCCTATACACTGTCCATTTCCCTTTCCCCTTCCAATAGTACACACATTCTCCTTTGCTTAGCTATCCCTCCTGGCTGCCCAAGAGTTTTGGAGAGGGACGCTCTTCTTTTTGTTCTGGGGTGGATCCCAGTTGCCTTATATTAATGAATGTAGCCATCACCCAGATGGTCATGGGATTTAAAATGCCTAATCAGAGTGAATTTCAAGACACTTGTTTGAATTGCTGGGAAATAAGTTCTCTTTCTTCAAAATGGGCATTGTGATGTTCAGATGCCATGCCTGGAAATATGGCAACCATTTCAGGATTACGAGAGGAATTGTCCTCACGGAGGAAAAGTAGAGAAACCAGAAGAAATTAGGACCTTGGGGACATGGCAGAGCTAACCAGTCAAACTAACTGTAGCCAAGACCACCACCAACCACCCCAATCTCTGGACTTTCCAATACATTAGCCCAAATCCCTTCTATTGTTCAACTTGTTCAGATTTCCTTTATTGTTATAGGAGTCTTAATGTACACACAAACGCCATCTGTTCTGAAGTTTTGCCTCACTTTCAAGTATGTCTGTTTCTTTTCCCTCAAATGGGCTACAAACATTCTCAGGAGTAGTGGTTCTGAGTTCTGTTTATTTTGGATTTCCTACCACACCTAGTAGCATGCCCTTTGTGCAGTAAACCCTCCAGAAATGTTTGTTTGCTGAGGATCATGGCTGGCTGGCCCATCTTCAAATCATAGTGTATCTATGATTCTCAGCAGGTGCACAGATTGGTTTTTAGGTTATCTTCAAACCCTTTTTCCACACTGGGCTGTCACCGTCATTATCTTTCAGACTGGGAAAATGGTTTCAGTAAATGAGTTTGCTACTTTTCATTTAGCTCTCTGCCACTCCAGCATTAGCCAGAAGAAAAAATAAAAGGTTTTAGAGGAATTCTACTAAAACCATCACAACAGTCATAGCTCATTTTTAGGAGGTGCTAAATATCTATGGAAATAAAACGTGCAACTCCCAGAACTCTTGGAAATTAATATTTTAATTCAACTTTCTGCACGGCTTGCTATTCCAGTATTACATATAATAGAAACACGGAACCGGTAATTCTTCTTCAAAGAGCTCATGATGTTAGCATTTGAAATACATCTACAGTGGGAGAAGTTATATGTGGTATAAATGTGATTAGTGTAGTTCATCACCTGGCATGGGCTTTAAGCATCAGTGCTGGGTGAATGTCAAATGCTGATCCTGCGTGTAATCCTATAATGTCCTGCCCTTCCTAGATATCTCAGCATCCCTGTCATTGTCACGTTTCTTCCAACCAGTCTTCTTGTGAAACTAAAGCCCATGGCTTTCTTTTCCTTCTCCCAAATCAAACCTTGCGACCAAACTTTAGTAATTAATTTATTTTTAAATTATGTAATTCTTTTTCTCTGAGACAGAATCTCACTCTGTCACCCAGGCTAGAGTGCACTGGTGTCACCAGGGCTCACTCCAACCTCAAACTCCTGGGCTCAAGTGATTCTCCTGCCTCAACATCCCAAGTAGCTGGGACCACAGGTACATGCTATCATGTCCTGGTAATTTTTCTATTTTTCTGTAGAGACATGGTCTTACTTTTGCTCAAGCTGGCCTCAAACTCCTAACCTCAAGCACCCCTCCTGCGCTGGCTTCCCAAAGTGCTGGGATTATAGGCATGAACCCCTGTACCCAGCCTTATAATGGTAATTTAGCGAACTCTTTATCTCTCTGAATTCATTCTGGCATTTCAAAAGCTGTTTTCATCATTTCCCTTTGAAAAAAAAAAGTGTGAACTTTTTTTAGGAAATACTTTTTTTATTGTTTCAGATTAATTTGAAGGTAAAAGTAATTAGGTTACAAATGTTTGCATTTGTTAGGTAGTATCCCTCTTAAATCACAAAAAATGTGCACTTTTTTTTTTTTTTTTTTGAGACAGAGTCTTACTATGTTGTCCTCAGTAGAGTGCCTGGCATCACTGCTCACAGCAACCTCAAACCCTTGGACTTAAGCGAATGTCTTGCCTCAGCCTCCCAAGTAGCTAGGATTACAGGTGCCCAGCACAATGCTTGGCTATTTTTTGTTGTTGTTGTTGTTGTTGTCACTGTTGTTTGGCAGGCTGTGGCTGGATTTGAACCTGCCAGCGCCAGTGTATGTGGCTGGCACCCTAGCCGCTAAGCTGCAAAGCCAAAATGTGCACATTTTAAATCACAATTCCATCCTTTCCCAGTTTGGGAGGTTATGGGATTCAGGAGTTTACAGAAAACATGCTCGTTGATAAGACTTATGGTATTAACGGAAGTGAAGTTCTTTGTGTTTGCATAGAACAAACAGAGAGCAAGGGCTGAAAAAGTGCAGGCTTAGGGCTAAATTCCTGACCTTTTAAAGAATTGCAAAGAGGGGAGTGTGTTCTCAACATCGTGAGAATTCAAGGCTATGGAGAAAAATGAAACTATCAACTCTGGCAGTGATTTTTCATCACGGTATCCGCAATCCCTTTCTGATGCAATCCAACAGCCTTCAGTAAGATATTCTATTATTTTCTGAAGTATTTTTCTTTGCTGCCCATTTGTGATAACCTGCCTAGTTTCCTAGCTGCACGGCCCCTTCCCCTACACCAGCTGCAGCCTCCACCTTAAATAACAGCTGACACTTAATATAAGGTATGCCATATACGAACTGCTCTTTCAGCCACTGTCTGTATTAACTCAATCCTTCTAACAACCCTATGCAGAAGATACTATTTTTATCTCCATTTTACAGATGGAGAAATTGATGCACAGAAAGGTTAAGTAATTTGTTCAAGTCATACAGCTAGCAAATGGCAAGACCAGGGTTTGAACCTAGGCAGACAAGCTCTATGAGTCTATACTTTGCCACTGTGCTCCAGTCTCAGAACTGACCTCAAGTTCTGAGATCAAACTGACAAGCAAATAAATAGGAACAATTTTAAGTCCAGATAAGCAACCTGTTGGCCTACAGCTCAGACTTGGTCTGCTTTGCCTTGGACCTCAGTTTCCACAACGTAGTCTGTGTTTCAATATCACCTCTTACTCTCCTAAGCCATAATCTCTGCCCTGTATAGCTCCCTGGGTTTGTAGCTATGCAATCCCAGCTTCCTGAGCAGTTTAAGCCTCCTTCCCAGCTTGCAGACTCTGCTGCTGGCTTCAGATCTCCGCACGCCTGACGTGGCCAGTCTTTGCCCAGTTACTTAGCTATCTTCTTCTCCCAGGACTAGCCAGGACAGCTCTCTGGCCTTCCTTCATGTCTGTCCTGGGACATCTGGCTTGCCTGAGGAGTCTGTACTATTTATGGGTTCTGTCACTCTCAAAAACGACCCAGCCAGCCTCAGTTCTGAGCCTTCCTTGTTGCTGTTTTTCTATTTCTCTCTCTGAGGAGGTCCTCATCCAATTCCATCAAACCCTCTCTCTACCTTTCCACCTTTCTTGTGAATCACTTCAGTTGGTAAGCATTTTGAAGACTACAGTCTGTCCCCAAAGTCACCATACATGGGGGGAAAAATTACAATACATATCTTGGAATGTGTCATCATTAGTGTGAGAGAAGACTTTGTCTGTGTAGAAAGAGGTGGCCAACATTTAGAGAAAATTATGCAAAATTTTGTAATGACTATTTTGTAAATAAAGGTACATTTAGCTACAATTTCCCATTTTCCCTGGTGTATTACACTAAATGAATGTTTGGCATTATTAGTATAAAGAATACTACAGAATCTCTAAAATATGGAAGAGTAAGTGGTTTCTACTCAGCATCATAAACCAGCCTAGGAATTATCCCACTCCGTTCCTGTTCTTTAATCCTGCTAGAAGATGGTGTATATAGCAGAAAGAACCAAATGCATTAGGAAACCTAAGAGCTTGTAATAGCCCCAGGCATTAGACATACAGGTCTCTGGAGACTCTCAACACCTTTGTCAAATTCTTCAGGACCCTTGTCAAGGTCCCTGCTTTCTTCAATGGACTGGGAATAAAATCTTTTCTTAGATTAAACCAGAGATGGCAAACTGGTGGTTTACTAGTTAAATTTGGCTCTGACATACTTCATTTGGCAGAATAGTAATCTCAAAAGTTGCACATGAACAGTAATCTCAAAAAAGTTGCATAAGCAGACTTCTTGCAGCCAAGAATTTGGATGCAAGAGAACTTTAGAATGTGCTCTCATTGGGGAAAGGGGAGGAGGGTGAGAGGTTAGTTAAGCTCACACTAAATGGGCACAATGTAAGGGTATATAGCACTCCCCTGGGTGATGGGTTCAACTATTACTTAAACTTTACCTAACAAATGGGAAAAGCATAACCTAATCATCTGCACCTCAAATTAATCTGAAATAAATTAAAAAAAGAAAAGAAAGTGCTATCAAGAGACACTGTTAAGGCGATCACAAAACAGGACAAAAAATGGAGAAGTTTTCTGAGTGCCCATAGCTCAATGGTTAGAGCTAACATCATGCACTGGGGTTGGTGGGTTCGAACCTGGCCCAGGCCTACTAAACAAACAAACAAACAAAAATGGAGAAGTTCAACGAGGGCATGCTTTGAGGTGAAGTCTTAGACTCAGCCTGATCCCATAAGGAGCATGAAAACATAAATGATATCTCAGAGTTTATTGAGCCTAGAGTTAAAGGGGAGGGCTTTTGTGTTACTGCCCCCATTGGCTATGGATGGCCAGGAAGAGGGGAGGTCATAATCTCTGGGCACTTCCCCTGTCCTTATCAGCAGTGAACTCCAGAGCTCAAGAGCAAGCTGCTGAAGGGGTGAAATATTAGCAGCAAACTATGTAGGAGGTGGGGGATGGGCACACAGTAAAAAGTGATTTGAAGGTTCCTGCTGAGGCACCAGCCCACTACAGATAGGGTACACGATCCCAGTTTGCCATGGTGCCTCCATCCTCGATACTTACCCTTGGCCAGCTGCAACTCCGGAGTTTTTATATAGGAGAGGCTTAGGCATGGCATTGTGGTTGGCGGGAGAATCTATCTCAAGGCTGTGTTTAACTAGCACTTTATACAAGATGAATAAAAACTTCAGTTGCCCATATCTGAGACCGGAGAATGTAAAGGGGATGAGGGGAGTTTGTGGTAAAGTCCTCCCTGCCCAAGACCCTCCTTGCCTTCACCACGGCATTTAGCCACTTCATTATTCAGCCTGGCTCTCATAGGCATTTCAGATCGGAAACTACATAACTAATGTGATGGAAAATTAATGGGATAGTGGAATGTTAGATCTGAAAAGACTTAGAACATTGGACCCCTCCTTCAACTTTACAGATTATGAAAGGAGGTTTCAAGGAGCTGTGATTCTCATAAGGTCATAGAGCCAGTGCTGGCAGAGACAATGTAATACCTATGTCTCCTGATTCCCCTGGGCTTGTTTGGTCCAGGGCTCATCAGCTTCATTCAGTGCTTCTATGCACATGGGCTAACGAGGCTGACTCCACAAGGAAACCGGGTTGGATAAACTTATTAAACTGTAGAGCACATGTGTGGTTATGACCTCAAGAAATATCTTGTCCCACTGAAATTGATGAGCTTTGAGGGTCAACAGCTATAGGTTACTACATAGAAACCGGAGGGTATTAAACTAATTTTCTGTATGATGCTTTCTAATATCTCCTAAATGTATTTTATATCCCTAACATTTCCCACAAACTCGTCAATAAAGGTCTCGCTTGATTTTAGTTCCCTGGAGCTGATGACTGATGTAGCTAAGGAAATTGGTTTATCCTTCACATTTAAAATATACAAATGTTTCCATAATTGGACTGTCCTGAGCATCAGCTTGTTTGGGGATATGTCCTTGGAAACACGGAAATGCCCATTCAATGAGATAATGCCCCAAATAACAAAACCATGTTTGACATAAAGAAAATAGTCAATAAAGTTTTTAAAGAAAATTAAATAAAGGGCTAACGGCTTCTGATTTGGGTTGAGGAATATCTTGACATGACTTCTTAGTATTTCTAGCATCTACATGGGAAATAAGAAACATGACCTGGTTGCTTGTTGAAACAATTCTTAGGAGGAGACCTAGAGAGGTCAGGCTGAGTGGTAGACCTTCTTAGAACCTGAATCCAGGACAAAGAAGATTGGTGATGAACTAGGAAGTAACTTTGTGGGTTAAAATATAAGGATCTAGGTTGACTGATGGGCTGAAGCTGGATATTGGGTGGGAGGAAGGGGAACCTGGGAAGGTATTACAGGGGGTCAATGTTAGAGAAGCAGAGTACAGACTGGAGGTGGTGACTTGGGACTCCCAATTCCAGCTGTTTTGTAGCATGATGGATGGATCCTGGTCTGGGAAGGGAGCTAAAAACAACAGGTTCTGGCTTGGGTGATGGCAGATTACACATTTGAAAATTTAGAAGTCAAGTGTCACTTGCAAATCCCCAGGGTCTTCTGGGAAGCTAGCAATTAGCCTGGTGTGAAAAGCTCTCTCATTTATCTGTCTTAATGGTTGCCATCTGGTAGAATCATTTGATTCACAGCAAGCTTATTGATAAATGGTGGTGAGTATGATTTACGTGAATCTTAAACAATAGAATTGTAACCTGCATATATGGCCTATTTCCCTTTCTCTTTATCTACTGGGACAAATAGAAGATTCTGTGTCACCAGAGCTGTTTCTTAGCATCCCAAATCTTTTCTTCTGTTCTCAGAACCAGCCACCTTCCTCCTCTTACTGGTGTTTCTGAGTTTTGATACATATGATTGGCTGAGCTTGTCTGAAGATGGGGTAGTTCAATACTCTCCTTATTTGCCCCATTGACCCCTTAATTGCCCCAAGACCATCACACCAGGCCAAGCAGATAGGGTGAATTTTATTTATGGAAGAGTTAAACAATTTTAGGGTAAGTTTATAAGGAAGGAAGGTGAAGAGTTAATTTCCATTTTCCATGAACTGTGGGGTGGTGCTAAGGGGTGGCTTCTTTTTTCTCCAATTCCTTATAGTACGTGCACACAGATCACTTCCTTTTAATAGGAGTATTATACCAAGTATAATTATAACTACAAAGCACATTCTTTTCACAGGCTGAGAAACCCTTTTCCAAGAAAGGAGAGATTTCTTCAATTAACACGGAGTCTCGTCCAGATCCTTGGAGTCAATGAGCCTCATTGATTGTGCAGCAGTGCATTGGATTTCTGTTCTGCTCTCTTCGTATTATCTACCAAAATATAAAGCACCTGCATTAGCCTTTAATGACCAATTCCTTTTCTATAACATAAAGTACTCTGGATTAGACTACATTCTTTCAGGTTAGCAGCGGGCAGTTGTTTTTCTTCTTGCATCTGCAGCACCCTAAATGTAAAAAAAAAAGTTTCATGCATGTTACTTATGATGATAGTGAGTTAGGGAGACTGATTTCAAGTCTGTTAGTAGCTACTCCTCTGATTTCTCCACAGCCAGTCTCTCTTGAGAACATTGGTTTTGGGATTAAATTTCAAAATAGGCCAGGAAATCTAAAGTTATCTTTCCTCTCTGTGCTTGCTGCCTTCCCTGTCAGTTGCAGAGGGGCCTCATTTCTTATGGTCTTAAGAAATGGTCTTAAGGCCTTCTTATGGTCTCCTTATGGTCTATTCCTCTCTAGGAAACTCTCCTCTTAGTTATTTGTAATAGAGTACAATCAGTAAGAGTTTAAAGAGATTTCCTCCCCGTGCCTATGGTTAGAACAGAGATTACCAACTAAAGTTCCCATTGGAGCAGACAGATGACTTGAATAGGAAGGTGGATGGATGAGGCTGGGAGGTGGTAGCTGTCTAGAGCAGAGGTCTACAGCTCGTCCCCTGCCACCTGTGATAAAGAAGACATGCTGGCCCAGGATTTCCAGGCATTTCAGTTCTTCAGGAAAAACTGGGAAGGTTGATTTTAGGTGGAATCTCCAATTTTTTTAGTCAGCTATATAGCATATCATTTTGGTAAATTATAATATAAGTGTGCTATTCCACTCCAAGGTATGTACCCAAGAGAAATGGGTAGTCCATGAAAAAACGTATAAGAATTTTCACAACTTTATTTGTAAAACCCTAAATTGAGAAACAAGCCAAAATCTACTTGTCAAATGCTGGCTCCCTAAATTATCACCAACCCCCCTGTTAGTAAGACAAAGCTGAGTCAAGATTCTTTTCTTTCTTTCTTTTTCTTTGAGACATAGTCTCACTCTGTCACCCTGGGTAGAGTGCCATGGTGTCATGATAGCTCACAGCAACCTCAGTCTCTTGGGCTCAAGAGATCCTCTTGGCTCAGCTTCCCAAATAGCTGGGACTACCAGTGCCTGCCATAACACCTGGCTAGTCTTTCTAATTTTAGTAGAGACAGGATGTCGCTCTTGCTCAGGCTGGCCTCAAACTCATGAGCTCATGGGATCCTCCTGCCTCAGCCTCCTAGAGTGTTAGGATTATGGGTGTGAGCCACCATGCCCAGCCTTAAGAATTATCTGAAAGAGTATTTGTAGTGTGTCAGAGTGGGAAGGACAAAGTCAGGACACTTAATGAGGTTTTGAAGTCTGCTTAAGGTCTTTCACTGTAAGATGTGGGTCTTGGTTAGGACTGGATAAGGATAGGATACAGTAATTTAGGATTGGTAAAGTCAGGCAAGGCAAAGAGTTTCAGGTAAGTAGGGATATAAATGATTTTCTGTTGCTTTGTATTGAACAGTTTCTTTCAGGAAGTTCCTGGAATGAATAATAAAGTGGTTTATAATTTTTATCTTACTGGACAAGAGTTTTTTAAAAATACTGCAATTATCTCAATCATGCCAGTGGAATATAAATAATAAAGTCCTGTTGATATAGATAGCAGGCTGTGTGAGTGTAGGTGATTTGATTTCTCATCTTTAATGAGAGAAGGAATAAATTGTGGTATATTTAAAAAAATCTAATAGTACTCAGAAATAAAAAATGAACAAATTTTGCTTATATACAATAGCTTGGATAAATCTTACAGGTATAAGGATGAGTGAAAAAAAGCCAGATACAGAAAAGAATATACTGTATGATATAGTTTATATAACAACATACATAAAGTTCAAGAACAGGCAAAAATAATTTACAGGCAAAAGCCAGAATAGAGAAGATTGGGCAGGTGGTAGTTGTGATATTACCTGGGAAGGAGCACGAAGGGACTTTACAGAGTGTTGGGAATAGTCTATATGTAGGTGGTGATTATATGTGTGTGTGTGTGTGTGTGTGTGTTTACATGTACATACACACAATCATTGAGCTCTATGCCGAAGATTAGCGTAATTTATGTGTTTTAATATATGTATCTTATCCTAGTTAAAGACATATGTATACCCAAATGGCACTATTCTTTAAGAACATATTTGAATAAAAAAGATATGCATTATACACAATAAAACAGTTGTCCATGGTAGAGATGAGTAAAAAATAGGAGTGAGGCATGGTGATAAAAGAAAATCATAAAAACAGATATGAAAGGGACCCCGTAAGAATCAATGGTGAACTATAATAGTTTAATGATTCACTCAACTCTCTCCTCTTGGGATCTAAAATTATGTATATTTAAAAGATAATTTTTTTCTTTCTGGAAGCATTAATTTGAGTTTACCAGAAAAGCTGATATTTTTGAACAGAATTTCTTCATGATCCCAGGATAATGCTTAGTTCTCACGATCTAGATGGAATCCTGCCTGACCTATGCAATTTAGATTTCTTCTCTTATATGGACTCCAAATGTTTCTCAATAGCATGTCTGTTTTAGATGGTGCCCAGGAAAACATCATTTACTAGCCTACCTCTTTCCTCTAAACTTTTCTGCACATTAAATCCAGTTTTATAAAATTATGAAGGATACATATGTGATGACCTAGAATAAAGAAGATCACAATCAAAAGAAAGCAATACGTATGTCTAGAAATTCCTTACCAGGAATAGACCAAGGAGGAAATAAGTGTGTTTATTTGTGGTAATAACAATTCTGCTCCTTAGCAATCATGTTAATTCTACTGCCAAAAAGATGCTTTTTTTCTGAGACAGAATCTCACTTTGTTATCCCAGGATACAGTGCATGGCATCAGCCTAGCTCACAGCAACCTCAAACTCCTGGATTCAAGGGATTCTCCTGCTTCAGCCTTCCAAGGAACTGGGACTATAGGTGTTTGCTACCAGGCCTAGCTAATTTTTCTATTTTAAGTCGAGACAGGGTCTCACTCTTGCTCAGGCTGTTCTTGAACTTCTGAACTCAAGTGATCCTCCTGGAGTGCTAGGATTACAGGTGTGAGCCACTGTGCCCAGTCTAAAAGATAATTTTTAAAAGGGTAAAATCAATTATAAAATGTACTTGTGTCAAATATTTTGTTTAACTCATTAATGAGGGAAGCAGTAAGATGTTACGGCCAGTTCAAAAGACAATTTAAGGAGCAGGGATTTATACAAAAGACTAAGAATTCTGAAATGAATTTTGAGATAGAGGCAAAACAGATGTATCCACAAACTATATCTATCTATCTATCTATCTATCTACCCACCCATCTAGATGCAATAACCAATCGTAGTTCACTGAACATGATTAATTTGCATATCTCCAGACAGGAATAACTCATCCCTTTTCTATGACTAACAGAGCTATATAAAAGTCCAAAGAATGGGCCAGGCACAGTGACTCATGCCTGTAATCCTTGCACTCTGAGAGGTGGTGACAGGTTTCTTGAGCTCAGGAGTTTGAGACCAGCTTGAGCCACAGCAAGACCCCGTCTCTAAAATTAGCAGGGTGTTAAGGTGGGTGCCTGTAGTCCTAGCTACTTAGGAAGCTGGGGCAAGAGGATCTCTTGAGCCCAAGAGAGATCGAGTTTGCTGTGAGCTATGATGCCACAGGACTTGATCAAGGGTGATAAAGTGAGACTGTGTCTTGGGGGGAAAAAAAGGCTCAAAGACAGTGAAAGAAAGAAAAAACGTGGAGAGGGTGAAATACAGCAAATACCTACCATTTGAAGTCTGTTTATACTTTTCCTGAACTCATACATGCACAGACACTTGAAAGCCCTGACTTAGCATGATAGAATTCATCCATGTAACAAAAAAACACTCGTATCCCATAAATTTTTTGTAATTAAAAAAAAAATAGGGTGGCCCCTGTGGCTCAAGGAGTGGGGTGGCGGGTTCGAGCCCAGCCCCAGCCAAAACTGCAAAATATAATAATAATAATAATAATAATACCAGGCAGTCTGAGAAAAAATGTATACACTGGCCTGTTTTAGCCTAGGAACCTCAAATTTTCAAGTGCTGGGTAAGAATGTTAAAATGTTAGATTGCAAAAAGATCTCAAAGGTCATCTATTTTTAAAAAGACCTCAAGCTGCAGGAATGGCACTTTCTTGTATATTCTTGGCCACTAGGCAGCAAGAAGGATACATTGTAAGAGATAGCCTGGCTTTCGGGATGCTTGGAAATCATCCTGCCTCAGCACCTCGCTTTCTGCTGGTATGGCAGGCCCTTATTATGAAATCAGGCTTCCTTCTGTCATTAAAAAGAATCTCATATGAGAGGTGTTTGTGCGGACTTCTGATAAAATATCAAGATGTCATTTTCATGGTCATTTGACTTATTAGGCCTGACTCAGGCAGTAGGATAAGATACACCCCAATCCTTGATCGTGAGCCAGCAGGAAAGGCAGAGAACTCTCAATTTCACAAAAGGAACACAGCTTCATTTATAGCACATCACTGCTCCTGATAGAATTTCATGAGTCAGCCGATAAGGATAATTAAACTGGGTAGGTTAAGGACTAGATACAACCATTCAACCTCCTAAAAATCCATTAGACAAAAGCTTGAGAAACATTATTTAAAAGCTGCAATCTTCAATCATTTGTGCACGTTTTAAAGTGCTTTCTTGCTGTTACACAATGTTGAGACAATATGAAAAGCCCAAACCCTCAGCAACATTACTTCAGAAAAATTAACTTCAAAACATAGCAATAATACTTTTTTTTTTTTGCAGTTTTTGGCCGGGGCTGGGTTTGAACCCACCACCTCTGGCATATGGGGCCAGTGCCCTACTCTTTTGAGCCACAGGCGCCACCCCACAATAATACTTTTTAAAAAATGTACTGCTTGAATTCTCTCCTTTTGTGCATTGCTCCTGCTTTTTCCTGACCTTGGGCTGGCTTCTCTTGGCCTCAAGCAATCTTCTTGCTTTGGCCTCCCAAAATGCTGTGAGTCACCCTGGCTGGCTTTGCTTCTCATCTCTTCAAAACCCTGTTCTGGGAAGCCCTCTCTGGGCATTGCAGCATGTTAATTTTTTTCTCCATCCTGAATCCTTTTAGCACTTTTTTTTTTCATGGACAGGTTCTTGCCATGTTGCCTATGGTGGACTGCAGTGGCTGTTCAGAGGCACAATCATGGCGAACTATAGCCTCAAACTCCTGGATCCAAGTGATCCTCCTGCCTCAGCCTCCCAAGTGACTGAGACTACAGGTGTGTGCCACAATGCCTACTATTAGCGCTTTTAAAACATATCAACCTCATTTGATTTATTGTTCACATATAATAAAATGCAATCATAGAAAATTTGATGGGTTTTGACAAATGTATACACCCCTCTAATCACCACCATAATCAAGATACAGAATATTTTCTTTTTTTTTTTTTTTTTGAGACAGAGCCTCAAGCTGTCCCCCTGGGTAGAGTGCCCTGGCATTACAGCTCACAGCAATCTCCAACTCCTGGGCTCAAGCGAGTCTCTTGCCTCCGCCTCCCAAGTAGCTGGGACCACAGGCGCCCGCCACAACGCCTGGCTATTTTTTGGTTGCAGCCGTCATTGTTGTTTGGCGGGTCCGGGCTGGGGATTCGAACCCGCACCTTAGGTGTACATGGCTGGCGCCTTAGCCGGTTGAGCTATAGGCGCCGAGCCCAGAATATTTTCATTATCCCAAAAAGTTGCCCTTTGCAGTTATTCCCCCCATCATATCACCATGTCTGCCCCTAAACAACTCCTTATCTGCTTTCTGTCACTGTAGTTCAGTTTTGCCGGTTCTAGGCAAAATGTCCAGCTTATTTGGCTCAGCACAATGTTCTGGAGATTTGTTTATGTTGTGTGCATCAGTATTTTATTCATTTGGATTGCTAAGTTGTTTTCTATTGTGCAAAATAAATAATTGGTTTCCTAAGGTGACCAATTAGCTTTGGATGTTTGTGTGTGTATATGTGTGTGAGCACTAATAAACTCATGGATTTACACACATTTGTTGTGTTTAGACCTTCTACAAATACTATCCTTATTCATGCTAAAATTGTCCCATCTTTAGGAGAACTCTTTGAGTTGGCTCCCAAGTCCTTAAAAGATATATTTTAGAAATCCTTTAACAAGAGTCTGCATGTAAGAAGAGTCCACAAAGGAAATAAGAATTCTGCACTAAAAGGATTTCGTTTGTCTCACTTAAGGATTTTTTTGTTTTTAGATTGTACACGCCTTATTGTAGGAATTGGATTATGCTTACTCTCCGTGTAGGTGATAAGATTTACCAAAGACAAGCAGGGTTAGAATGTGAATCACAGAAACTGTACCTGGAAATTTTAGAGAAGTAAAGGTTGTCTGACAGGTGAAAACTATGGTTCTTGCTGGTTAATAACCATGGCTGGCCTTGAAGAGAAACCACTTTCCACTCCAGATGATGCATTGTTGGGCTTTGACAATAATTCAGTCTCTGGGGCACTGGAGCTGTCTGGATCCATTTATGTTCTCAAGCCTCTTTGTCCTTAATTGCAGCCTTCCTTACTGGATTCCATGGTTAACTCCTTTGAAACTGCTTCGTATAGGGAAGTGTTTGGTTTTTACTAAAAAATTGTAAATATAAACACAAGTAGCAATATTACAAATACCTGTATAGTGACAACCTAGAATTCACAAGTGTTATTATTCTGTCATATTGCTTCAGATCATTTTTAAAAAGAAAAAATATTAATCATATATTTCCCTTCATTCTCTATACCAGTTTTATTCGCCTTCCTCACTGCAGAGGCAGTCACTACCTTATGTTGATGTGTATCCTTCCTGTGATTTTTAATGCTATGTTCTATATATCTAGAAAAAAGTTTAGAATTGTGTGTTTTCAAAGTTTATATGAATGATATACTCCTGTATGTCATCTCATGAACCAACTTGCTTTTCTCACTGAACATTTTGTTTCTGGAATCTATGTTGATACATCAAGTTATTAATTTTTACTGCTGCATCCATCCCCTTGTTAGTGGTTATTATTTTCCTAATTTTTCCTAATACAAAACCATGCTTCAGATAACATCCTTGAAGATGCATGTGGGCAGGTTTTCTAGGGATAGGTGTAGTAGCAGGGTTTCTAGGGCGTAGAGTACAGGCTGTCCTTGGGTTATGAACGGGATAGGTTTTGTAGGTTTGCTCTTAAGTTGAATTTGTATGTAAGTTGGAACAGCTAGATTTACCTATTGTCTATAATAGCCTCTGTTCCTAAGTGTGAGTTGTAGGTATGTTTGTAACTTGGGGACTATCTGTATCAGATATCTCCAACTTTAAAAGATACTGCCAAATTACTCTCTGCTGTGGTTATATATTTTTGAATAAATTTTATTGTGTATATTTAAGGCTTATAGCCTGATATTATGAGGTACATATGGATAGTGAAATGGTTACTATAGTGAAACTAACATATTCATTAGCTCACAGTTATTCATTTATTGTGTGTTTGGCAAGAGCAGCTAAAATATACTCATTTAGCAAAACTCCCAAACACATGTTACTAACTATAGTAGTTACTGTGTCACGTGGTACATTAGATCTCTGTCCTTGTCAGTCATATATATCTGCCACTTTGTATCCTTTGACCTACATCTCTCCACTTCCTTCCTCTTTCCCGCCCCACCCAATCCTTGGGAACCAGTTTTATTCTCTTTGTGCATTTAATTTTTTTTTTAAATTTCATATGTAAGTAAGATCATGCAGTATTTTCCTTTCTGTGTTTGGCTTATTTCACTTAACATAATGTCCTCCAGGCTCGTCCATGTTGTCATAAATGAAAGGATCATCTCTTTCCTCTTTATGACTGAATAATAGTCATACATGTATAATATGCATGTTCACACATGTATACACATATTACTGCAGTTTCTTCTTGTTTTTTTTTTTTTTTTTGAGACAGAGCCTCAAGCTATCTCCCTGCGTAGAGTGCTCTGGCATCACAGCTCACAGCAACCTCCAACTCGTGGGCTCAAGCGAGTCTCCTGCCTCTGCCTCCCAAGTAGCTGGAACCACGGGTGCCCGCCACAATGCCCAGCTATTTTTTGGTTGCAGCCGTCCTTGTTGTTTGGTGGGTGGGCCCAGGCTAGATTCGAACCCGCCACCTTAGGTGTATGTGGCTGGCACCTTAGCCGTTTGAGCCACAGGTGCTGAGCCTTCTTCTTGGTTTTTAAATCGTTAATTGACATGTAATAATTGTACAAATATATGGGCTATAGGAGTAATATTTTTATACATGTGTATAATGTGTAATAGTCAAATCAGAGTAATAAGCATATCCATCACCATGAACATTTATCATATCCTTACACTAGGAACATTCAAAATCATCTCATCTAGCTATTTAAAAATATACGTTAAATTATTGTTAACTATAGTCACTCTATAGTACAACAGAAGAGTAAACCTTATATTCCTAATCTGGTGTAATTTTGTATTCATTAACCAACTTCTTCCTATCCCCCTCGCCTCTCCCTTTTCCAGCCCCTAGTAGCCACTATTCTACTGTTTGCTTCTATGACCTGCACTTTTTTATCTGCCACATGTGAGCGATCTGTATTTGTCTTTCTGTGCCTTGACTTATTTCACTTAACATAATGTCCTTGGGGCTCATCCATGTTGCTGTAAATGACAGGATTTTTTTCTTTTTATGGCTGAACACTACTCTATTGTGTATATGTCCTACTTTTTCTTTATTCATATTGGTCTATTTTTGGCTACTGTGAACAACGCTGCAATAAACGTGAAGGCACAGATATGTCTTCAACATGCTGACTTCCTTTCCTGTGAACCATTATCTAGTAGTGCAATTACTGGATCACATGATGGTTCTATTTTTACTTGTCGTTTTGAGGAAACTCCATACTGTTTTTTATAATGGCTGTTTTTTATAATGACATTCCTGTCAACAGTGTATAAGAGTTCCCTTGCTTCCACATCCTTGCCAGCATTTTATTTTTTGTCTTTTTGATGATAGCCATTCTAACCGGGGAGAGATGAATCTCATTGCAGTTTTACTTTCCGTTTACTTGATAATTAGTGATGTTGAAAAAATTTTCATATACTCTTTGTCCATTTGTTTGTCTTCTTTTGAGAAATGTCTATTCAGATCATTTGCCAATTTTTAGATCAAATCACATTTATATATTTTTGCGGTTGAGCTGCCTGAGTTCCATGTGTATTCTGGATATTAATCACTCATCAGGTGAATAGTTTCCAAATATTTTCTCTCATCCTGAATGTTCTTTCTTCATTCTGTTGATTTCCCCCTTTGCTTTGCAAAAGCCTTTTAGTTTGTTATGTTGATGTATTTTTGCTTTTGTTGCCTTGTGCTTTTAAAATCTTACCCATAAAATCTTTGCCAGACCCAGACCAACGCCCTGAAGTGTTTCCCTTTATGTTTTCTTCTAGTAGTTTTATAGTTTCGGGTCTTACACCTAAGTCCTTAGTCCATTTTGAGCTGGTGTTTATGTATGGTGGGCCATAGGGGTCTCATTTCATTCTTCTGCATATGGATATCCAGTTTTCCCAGTACCATTTATTTAAGAGACTGTCCTTCCCCCATGTGTGTTCTTGGTGCCTTTATCAAAAATCAGTGGGCTGTATATACATGGATTTGTTTCTGGATTCTCTATGCTCATCTATTGACCTATGTGTCTGTTTTTATACCAGTACCATGCTATTTTGGTTACTACAACTTTATAGCGTATTTTGAAGTCATGTGATATAATGCCTCCAGTTCTGTTTTTACTTGGTATTGTTTTGGCTATTTGGGATTTTTTGTGGTTCCATATGATTTTGAGGATTGTTTTTTCTATTTCTATGAAGAATGTCATTGTACTTTGATGGGTGTTGCTTTGAATATATAGATTACTTTGGGTAACATGGTCATTAAGTTATTTGTATGTCTTGACTATTGTCAAAACTGCAACGAACATGAAAATGCAGATATTTTTAAGGGGGCAGTGATTTCATTTTCTGTAGATATATACCCAGAAGAGGGATTATTGTTTTATATAGTAGTTTTATTTTTAATTTCTTTTCTTTTTTTTGAGACAGAGTCTCACTTTGTTGCCTTTGGTAGAGTGCCATGGTGTCACAGCTCACAGCAACCTCAAATTCTTGGGCTCAAGAGATCCTCTTGCCTCCACCTCCTGAGTAGCTGGGACTATAAGTGCCTGCCAGAAGCCCCAGCTACTTTTTTGGAGATGAGGTCTTCCTCTTGCTCAGGCAATCCACCTGCTTTGGCCTCTATTTTTAATTTCTTGAGGAACATCGATACTGTTTTCTATACTGGCTGCACTGATGTGCTTATATTAATTATATAATTATATTAATTTATATGTCCACTGGAAGGAGTTAAAAGTTTCTATTTGCCCACATCACAAAGTCCCCAAACTGCAGGTGTTGGCGTGGATGCAGAGAGAATGGAACACTTCTACACTGCTGGTGGGATTGCAAACTAATACAAACTTTCTGGAAAGAAGTATGGAGAATCTAAAAGTTGACCTTCCATTTGATCCTTCAATTCCATTACTAGGTATCTACCCAAAAAAACAAAAATTATTTTACAGCAAAGACATTTGCACCAGAATGTTCACTGTAGTCCAATTCCTAATTGCCAAGTCATGAAAGCACCCCAAATATCCATCAACCCATGAATGGATCAGCAAACTATGCCTCAGCCATAAAAGAAGATGGAGACTTTATATCATTTACATTTACCTGGATGGAGTTGAAAGACATCCTTCTTAGTAAAATATGTCAAGAATGGAAAAAAAGTATCCAATGTACTCAATACTATTATGAAACCAATATAAAAACACATATTCTTTTACAAATGATAAAACACAAGTATTGTCTAACAAGGGGGAAGGGGGGAGACGGGAGGGGAAGGAAGAAGGTGTTTGGTGGGAGGAGGGAGGGCATTTGATGGGATCTCAACTAATGTGCACAATGCAAGTGTATGTTTCTAAACAACTAAGAGTAAACTGTAAATGTCTTACCACAAAAAATAGGGTGATAGTTATATTAATCAGTTTGATTTAAACATTCCATATTGGATATCAAATCATCACATTGTACCCCATAAATGTATACAGTTCTGATTTAATAAAATTTTTTTTAAAGTTTCTATTTCCTCATACTTAGTATAATAGACTTTCTAATTTTTGCCAATCTGAAGGGCATGACATGGTACTTTATTGATGTTTCAATTTTCATTTGCCTTGTTACTAAGAAAGTTTAATACCCTTTCATATGTTTATTGGTCATTTTTTTTCTCCTGAGAGTATTGCTCTTCAAATTGCTAGAGATGATCAGTGGAATAGGAAGAGTTGGGGATGGGAGGTGGCTTCCACAGCACAGATTTAGGGGTGGTTATAATTATTCTCCTTCCCAACTTACATCTTTAAGATCTGTGTCTCTCTCCCCTTCCTCCTGTACATTTCTGGGGAGTTTTGTTGGTTGTAGTTGTCATAGTTGTTTGGCAGCCCCGGTGGATTCAAACCTGCCAGCTCCGGTGGATGTGGCTGGTGCCTTAGCTGCTTGAGCTACAGGCACAGAGCCAAATTTTATTCCTTTTTTTTTTTTTCTGTACTGAGGTTTTTATTTTATTTTATTTATTTATTTTATTTATTTGTGACAGTCTCATACTGTCTCATACACTCTGGGTCAAGTGTCCTGGCCTTGCAGCTCACAGCAACCTCTTGGGCTTCAGCGATTCTCTTGCCTCAGCCCCTCCTGTACATCTCTTACGTCAGGGATCTGATAGATAATACGGGGGGTCCATAAAGTCCATATGCAATTTTAATTGCACATGAACCTTATGGACACCCTACATAGAACAGATGAACTAGAATAAAGAGGAAATATAACAAGAATTAGATCAAAATTAACAATAAGAAGAAATATAGTAGAGATTGTGTAATCTACCGGAGCGTTAGCATTGTAAGGCTCCCTTCCTCTCTACTTTGTTCATTGAAGGCCCCCAGGACAGTATTTAACTAAAGCACTGGCAGGGGAATCACAGAATTTAAACTTTAAGCTTTGCTTTTATACCCTATAACTTTGCTTTTCAGAGTCTTCATTTCTCCTATAGTCTTGGAAGAAATGTCTTTGTTGTCTGATGTTGGGGAATTACTGTCTGAGGCGTGTTTTATAGTGGTTAATGGGTCTCTGGAATTTGGTTTACTTTTCATTTAACTTTTTATTGCAGTATTGTGGGATTTCTGATTCTGTCATTTACTAGCTTTGTCAACTTGGAAAAGTTTCTTAATCATCCTACATTTAATTTCTTCAACCTATCTCATAAGGTTGTAGTAATGATTAATGAAGTAATATATGTAAATTACTAAAAACAGCATCAAGGTAGTGTAAGCACTCAGTGTCATTTATAATTAATAATATTAAAAATAGAGCATAAGTGAAAATATGCTATATAAATCCAACATTTATCACTGGTGGAGAACTCTGAAAGTTTATATGATATTCTTAGAAGTAGATATACTTCATATGTATTTTTCATAGTTGATAGACACATTAAGGTGATTTAATTGGGAACGATTCAACTACTAATAGTAGAATTTCATCCTGGTGTTGGGAAAAAAATGTCTATATTATGAAAGCATTCATTTGTTCATTTATTAAGCATGTATTGAAGACCTACTATGTGCCATGAATGCCCAGTGCAAGACAATGGAGAAATAAAAAGTTAAATGGTACTTAGTAACTGTTATTAAGGTGTTGAGTAGGGGAAATAGCCATATTAGTAAGTTAATTAATTTTACAAAGGAAGGAGTTGCCAATTTTAAAGGAACATGTTAAGAAAACTGCCATGGAGAAGTAAGTAAAGAGGAAAGGAAAACTTCTTAGTACTCCTCAAATTACAAGAGGTAGTTGCTTTTGGACCAAGCTGGGAGGACCAAGCTCCATGGTTATAGATGGCATTGGAGAGGAGAGGCATGGGAATATTGTCATTCCAGGAAGGTGCTTAAATTAGGTGTCTATGGACTTATTGTCAGAAAAATGATGTAGGGTGGTCATTCCAGGGATCCAAAGTCACAACCAGGCATGTGAAGGCATGGCCAAGTTCAAGGCAGGGTCAATGCCTATCTGAAAAATAATCAGTAAAGTTGAAAGTCCAACCCATAGAAATAAGAAGAGGTTTGTTGGTAAGACCTTGCTGGAGATTTAGGCTCATTTAGTTAATAAGCCTATTTGGCTATGCCTATTGTCAGCCATGGGGAGTATGAAGTTATTTCAAGGAACTCTGCCAAGTTGAACAGATGCCACCTAATTTGCCAGTTCATAAGTCTATTTTCTGGTTATTTTTCCCTTTTCATTCTAGTTCATTCAGGCACTCTCCTCCTTAGCACCACTACCCTAATATGTCTTAAAGATTTAAAATCCTGCTTAAAAAGACACCCATTTCCATTGAACCATATTGAGGCAGTAAATAAAATACATGACTTACCTGTATTATGTGAAATGTGTCCTGTGGAAATTATGTTTACTAGGGTAGATGTAAAATTACATTATCCTACTTAAGGACTTAATGAGGGATTCCAGGAGGTGGTGATCAAACTGTGATGATTCAGCGTTGAGGGTGGCCCAAAAGAGAGAGTTGCTTACTGTCCCAGTTGTTGGATTAATGCACCAGATTTAAATGCTGAAAGCATGTCCAGTCATGGCATTTATCACCAAATATATGCCACAGCGGTGGTCTGCTTGGCAAATAGTCCACATCCCAAGCCTTACCTTTCTACTGTGCTATTAATTTGCTTTCCATGGATCAATGACTATAAAGAGTGATGAGAATTCTGAACAGATCAAGAATGATTTATCAGACTCTACAGGAATGGCCAGCTTGCTGGCAGGGTAGTAGCACTACTGTAACTTTGCCAGAGTTCACAACTGGGGAGAGATAATTAAACTCAGGCACAAAGCTCAGAAGTCTTTGAAAGCATCCCAAAAGGTTATCTTCTGCTTCAGGATTTGAGGCTGAATTCAAAGGTCATCTTCTGAAAAGTCAGAAACTATCCAAACCAACCACACTGAAAATAATAGTACTAGTAAAACCCCTAGACAGCTTTCTTATCATTAATTTAAGGAACATCTGTCTATCTCTTTTTACATCCCCTTAATAAATTACATTTGCCCCCAGACAAAGATATCCTCTGTCACCCTGCCATGTCCTTACCTACACACTGGATCCACATTAATGGAAGAAAACAGGTGGTTATTAATAGGTGCCATAAGAGAACTTAGCCTTCCTGAATATAAGGAAATTAGCTTCTTTGTGGTTTAGGTCTTTCCTGGAATCCATAGTCAAGTAGAACACAGAGCTACCCTGAATCTAATTATTACACTCGGAGGGAAGAACCTTGCTCACAACCAAGAACAGTCTTAAAGCCATACGTTCTCAATTTTCTACCTTTTATGAGAAAGCTTAGGAGGGACTAGTGAGGCCAGTTCAACCTTTATAAGACCCCATGATGAAGGCAAGTGGTGAGTGTGGGGGTGGTGAGGGCAACGGGGGAGCATGTTCTGGTGTATTCTATTTCCATGGTGAAAGGCAGAATTCCATGACTGGTCCTCCAGCTACTCCCTTGGTAGTGAGCCAAAGACTGGAGGGATATTTGATGTTCAGGATCTCACCACAGCTTCTCAATCTTGGTTCACCAGGGCTTGGCACTGAGATTCAAGTCATAGGAGAGGATCTTGATGACAAGCGGGGAATATGTGGGGAGGCACATGGAAGAAGTGTGTGAGAGTGCAGGTGATGGGCAGATGACTTCTGTCATCTAGAAGCAGTCCTATAATAGTAAAGGTCCTCTGGTTCTTGGGTAAGTGAGGGTGTTAACAATAGGAGAGGAGTCAGATGAAAGCTATCATTTTGAGTTTCTTTACACCTATTGGTGTGTTGTTTGGCATGCAGATCTTTGCACTTATCTGGATACAGACTTGTCCCTAATTGCTGTGAAAGGTAACATTCTGGATGAAGGGTTTCTCTAAATCGTGTCCAAATTCCATGATAACTAGATCAGCCTTTGGTTGTAAGACCGTTGTCTCATTAGCTGTGGAAATAAAAGAACTTAGATCTTAGACTTAGTGCTACTTCTGGTAAATGGCCTATAGAAGGTAGGAAGCGGAAAGGCAAATGAAATTTTTTGAGATCTTTGAGTAGCACTTATAACATAAAAATTAAAATAGGCTACTAAAATCAGAGATTATGTGGTTGGCTCTCTCTGTGGAGAGAGATAAGGTTCATGAAGAGGGATCTCCCAGGGTAATCAAAGAGTCTGTGGCTGGTACATATGATAGAGGAAGATGATGGCAAAGAGGGACATACTCATTTTTATATCCCTTTGTATGAGAAAGGGGGAAGTCTGAAATAAAGTCTATTGCCATAATGGCCCATCAAGACTTAGAGTTGAGAAAGGATATATCAGACCCTTATATCACTTTGGCCTATTTCTAATTGGCACAGTCTCTGATGCGTTTGTGAAGGTTTTGAATGAAGTCATCCAGCAACTACCTTTTCAATTGTGAAATGAATCAAGTCATCCTAATAGATCAGCCCTTGACTCCCGGGCCTCCCCTGCATAGCTTTACACTCTAGCCACTGGGTCATCTTGGTCAGCTGTGAAATTGGGGCTGTGTGGCCAAAGAGTTCTTGTGTGAACAGAGTGCCAGGACCTGGTCACCTCCCATTTTTATCTATTTTAGATTGAGTTTCCTGCCTGGTAGAGCCAGAACTGGGCAGGAAGGAGCCAGGGATTCCAACTCAGGTTCTCAAGGACTCAATTCTTAGTCTGGTTCCACAGCAGTTCTGTTGCCATCCATCAAAGAACACTCAGATCAGGGAGTTTTGTGAAGTCAGGATTGGTGAGGAGATGAGATGGTCATCAATGTCCTGTGGTTCTCAAGCCCAGAGAGTCATCAGAATCATCTGGGGGGGCTTTTAAATGTATCAGATTCAAAACCTCTGGAACTTGAATTATAAAAACAAAAAAATTAACCTTCCTCGGGTGGTTCTGATTATCACCCAGGTTAAAGAACCATTGATATGCAGTAACTCTGGATGAGCACGATGAGCAGAATCCTGTAACTTGGCAAATTATTGTTCTTGCTAAATTGATCAAGATTGTAGGTGTTCTGTGGGTCAGGGTCACTGTGAAGGCAGTAATTAAGCTGAGGTTCTTGTCATATTTTATATACCAGTACACTGAATTTCACTTCTTCTAAATACTTATAGAGGCCCTTATTTTCTGGAGTTTACCTGAGTCAGGAGGTAAACTTTGAATCCTTCAGAGCACATTGGTGATGGGCATATGGGTGGGAAGACAGCTTCTCAGCTTTCTAGTCTGATTATATTTCCTAGTGGTCATGATAAGTCTGATTCCCAAGGGCTATCCTGGTTTAGATGTGGAAGTGGGTACCCTGCCATCCTTGGTTTCATAAGAACATGTTGTCCTTTAAACCTAATGTTAGAATTCAAAAAGGTACAAGCAAGCCCTGATCAATTTTTTCTCTATTTTCTGGGCAAGTGGGATCAAATAAGTAGGAAGATTTAAAAAAGTGAAAAATGAACTTACCAAGTCAGAGGAAGTAATGGTGATGGTGGAGATGTTGGTAATGTTGGTTATCTGGGCAACACTAGTATGGCCACGATGGAGGAATCGTAGATGTAATCTAAGCAAATGCCTGAGATGACAGTTATTGCCTAGGGCTGGCTTTTAGTTGATCTTTTTCACATGATGAGTGTGAGTCAGCTACTTTTAAATGGCCAAGAGCAGGGTAGATATATATAAATCAAAGTTTTATAAATTAAATATTTTCATTTTGACTCGCACTATAATTTAGAGGCATTAAATCTTTATTTCTGAATGACCTTTCATTGTCAGTGATAGACTATTTTAGCCTTAAGTTACAATGCCCTGTTGCCACTCTAATATATAGTTATTTTGTAAAGGAATTTCTAGATGATTATTGGAACTCATATTTAAACAATCATTTTATAAAGGGTAGCATTCATACGTGGCAATGTATTAAATATTTCTATTTTCATCAGATGAAATTTTCTTACACAAAGTTCTAAGAGAAATATACTATACCATCCCATGGCTACATAGTTTATGAAAACTAGATTTAATAACATTAAAAGACAAATCATATGTCCCATTCTTTTCTTGGGATGTTGACAGATTACTCATTTAGGAAATGAAAATAAAATAGGGAAAACATGATAATGATAATCTAGGTAGTAAAATGACAAAAATAACATTTTATAGCTACATGAAAAGTTTCCTCTCTTTAAAGTGCTTAAAATAAGGTGTTAGAACAAACGGGGAGCTTATAAAGAGAATAATTTTTTCTTTTTTTTTTTGCAGTTTTTGACTGGGGCCAGGTTTGAACCCACTACCTCTGGTATATGGGGCCAGCGCCCTACTCCTTTGACCCACAGGTGCTGCCCAAGAGAATAATTTTATTTAAAGTTAATTTTAAAATACATTCCATTACAATGTAAATTTAAATAAGACTATGCGATACACCTATAAACAACTCAGTCCAATAATTTATTTTAATTTTCCTATATTTTTTCTTAGTAGTTTTTGTCATTGTCGTCTTCATCTTGCTATTATTTTTGTTGAGAAACATTAAATATTTGATACCACGCTAGACATTTTATGTATATGACCCCCTTTTTTGTTTTTTTTTTTTTGAGTCAGAGCCTCAAGCTATCCCCCTAGGTAGAGTGCCGTGGCATTACAGCTCACAGCAACCTCCAACTCCTGGGCTCAAGAGAGTCTCCTGCCTCCGCCTCCCAAGTAGCTGGGACCACAGGCGCCCGCCACAACGCCCGGCTATTTTTTTTTTTGGTTGCAGCCGTCATTGTTGTTTGGCGGTCCGGGCTGGGGATTCGAACCCGCCACCTTAGGTGTACGTGGCTGGCGCCTTAGCCCGTTGAGCTATAGGCGCCGAGCCTATGACCCCTTTTAATGCTTACAACAGTCCTACATCGTGTCTGTAATTGTCTCCATTTTACAGATTAAGAAACTAGGGCTCAAGAGGTTTTAAGTACAAGGACAGTGGTGAAGATACCAGGTCTAAGACCAAGATTACGTTCTCAACTACTCTACGGTATTTGTGCACAAACGTACATAATTTTTACAGAGTATCTTAATTCTATTTTTTCTGAATTTTCATAGCAGTTTTATTAGTAATGACATTATATTGCAAACACTTTCTGTATTTGCTACATCATCTTCCCGTGAACGCGGCACCGAACCTCTACTGGGATGCACTGCCCTCTAGTGGAATTCTGTTTTTAAACCACCTTTTGCCCTCTCCTCACCTGCCTCCGGGCTAGAAAGGTTGTTTCTTACAGCAGAACTATTTATTGTCACTATTTTATCTTCAATATGATAAAATGTAAAAAGGTCTTTTTCCCCATGTATTTTAATGTAAAGATATGTTTACTTCCCTGTTGCAGGGGTGGGAGGGGTAGAAAATAAAGTGAACCCTAGCGAGGTTCAGAAATGTCCTCCCAAATGAGGTAAGAATTCATTGTTCTTGACATTGAAATCAACATGGCTACACCTGTTTTCTGAAGTTAACAATATATCTAAAGCATCGCCCCTAAAATTACATTTACAGATTTGAGGATATGTCAAACTGTGTTAAGACCAGCACTGAAAGACAAAGTAGCCTCTCCTGGGATCCGTAAAGAACTTGGAAGTTTATTTAAAATACAGAAAATTCAAATTGATGCAATTTGTTTTCCTCCAAGCTCACATTCATTTCTAATTTTAAAATATTTTTCTAATTATTCTCTTTCATTTTGATGTTGTTAAAAATCATCACAGTATTAAAATGCATAATTGGATCCCTTGTTTCAAAGAGGAAGGACTTGGGTT
Organism: Otolemur garnettii; assembly: GCF_000181295.1. Lineage (NCBI taxonomy): Eukaryota > Metazoa > Chordata > Mammalia > Primates > Galagidae > Otolemur > Otolemur garnettii. The sequence goes on from NW_003852397.1 coordinate 32,000,810, forward strand.
AATACTGGCTTGTTTTGGAGAAAGCAAGAGTTTTTTTTTTTAGTGAATTAGGTCATTATTTCTGCCACTGTTCATCAAAAAAAAAAAAAAAGAAGCCCTGGGCAAAATTGCTGATGCTATCACATGGAAAAGGGCTGACTGGTGAGTTGTAATTGCTTTGTGTGCAGCCAATGGGGCATGCTGTGGCAGGGAGGGGCAGACCTGCCAGTTTCATCTTTATTAGAGAGCCAGCTCTTCAGAATTACATGTTTCCTTATGCTTAGTGAATGACCAATATGAAAAAGGAGGAACATCAAAGACAGGGTTATATGGCATGTCTAATATTTAATATTTAATTGTCCACGGGTACCTAAGGAAATTACATCTCTTTATGCCCTACATTAAAACTGTTGATTTCCTTTGAGCTTAAATTTCAGGATGGGAAGGAGGATAGTCAAAGTCTAACAAAAAACAATTTTTAAAGCAAATAGTCTCCCAAGGAGTATACAAATAAATTAACCCCACAAAGGGTAAAAAATGTCCATGTCAAAACCTCCTCGAAGCAGAGAAATGCAGGTAAAAAAACATGGGCTATGTATTTAAAAAACCCTCTTTGTTCATTGGAATTGAATTAATTTTTGGAATATCATATATGGAATCAAAGTAGGTACAGGTAATGATCTTTGCTATTTGTAGACCATAAATGCTAAGATCTTCTAGTTAGAAGACTTTCAGGATTTTAAAGTTTTTTATAGATCCCTCTACCTGAACCTTAATTATTCTAAATACTTGTAGAGTGTTATTATTCGGAGGCAGGATCTCTAAACCTCTATCAAAGACAGCTCAGTGGCTCAGTGTGTGTGTGTGTGTGTGTGTGTGCGTGGCTGTTCTGTGCATGGTAGGGTGTTTAGCAGCATCCCTGCCCTCTGATGACCAGATGCCAGTAGCACACACTGCTTTCCTGCATTGTGACCATAAGAAATGTTTCAAAAATTGTCAATAAAATCAAAACACTTGTATGCATGACATGGCTGTTCATTAAAGATGAAGATACCGAGCATAGTGGCTCACATCTTTAATCCCAGAACTATGAGAGGCCAGGCCAGGAGGATTGCTTGAGTCCATGAGTTTGAGATTACAACGACCTATGATTGATACTCCAGCCTCAGTGACAGAGCAAGACCTTGTTTTCCAATAAATAAATGAAAAAAAAATAAGAGAGAGAGGGGTAATAGTATGACAGATTATATTTTACAAAGATGACTACCTCTACATATAAGGAGTTTGGGGTCAGACAATTAAGTTTCTGCACTCATCCTAGAAAGACTCCTGTATACCTCACTGTTGACTAGCACTACAGTCACCGAATGGCCAAGGGGAGAACTTTGAAGGTTACTGTAGTGATATTCTGCAGTGAGGGTGTAGCACTTTTCCCAGGATGAGTTCTCAAACTTAACTGTCTGACCTTGTATATTCCATCCCACTTGCTCTTCTTATAAAGTGACATGGACATGCCTCAACTGAAAGGTGTGTCTGCACTGCGGAGGGGTTCTGTTTCTTTCCCTTGAACCCAGGGGTACCTTTGTTTCTGCCTCACCCAACATAATGTGGTGGATGTGACATTGTGTCACTGAAGCTATGTAAAAGGCCACATAACTTCTGGTTCTCTCTCTGGATACTTGCCCTTAAAACATATCTATCATGTCGTAAGGAAGCCCAGGTCACATGGAGAGGCTGTGTGTGAATATTCTGGCTGACAACCTTAGCTAGGCCTTCACCACAGCCTGCACCGATTTCCAGACAGATGAGTAAAACATCTTTTCTTTAGATGATTTCAACCTCTGGTCTTCAAGTCTTCAGCTGAGGACCCAGAAATCATGGAGGATAGATGAGCTGTCCTTGTCTAAATTTCAGATCTACAGAAACCACAAGAGATAATTTTAAAAATATTTTTATTCTTAATTATTATGGGTATATAATTGCATATCTTTACAGGGTACATGTGATATTTTGATGCAGGCACACAGCATGAATTAATCTAACCAGAGTAATCACAGTATCCATCACAGATGGATTTAAATTACTTTTAATTACATTGTTTAAATTACTTTAAAACACTAAATTTTGGAATAATTTCTAATACAGCAACATAGAACTAAAATAAATAGTTTAAACCAGATCCCAAATATGTATATATGTATGTACATATATGTAAAATATGTATGAGCATGTATATATATATTCATTTTGAAACAAATAGAGCCTAATGTTATTGATTAGGATTAAGGTTAGTCCATAATGTTGATGTTACATCTCTCTCCACAACAAACAGCATTCCAAAAGGAGAGAGGATCTTAATTTTCCTGAGTTCCCTTAAAAACAAAATGGTTAACAAAATCATACCCATCTCGGCTCGGCGCCTATAGCTCAACCGGCTAGGGCGCCAGCCACGTACACCTAAGGTGGCGGGTTCGAATCCCCAGCCCGGACCCGCCAAACAACAATGACGGCTGCAACCAAAAAAAAAAATAGCCGGGAGTTGTGGCGGGCGCCTGTGGTCCCAGCTACTTGGGAGGCGGAGGCAGGAGACTCTCTTGAGCCCAGGAGTTGAAGGTTGCTGTGAGCTGTAATGCCACGGCACTCTACCCAGGGGGACAGCTTGAGGCTCTGTCTCAAAAAAAAAAAAAAAATCATACCCATCTCATAACTTGCCAGATTCTTCCCCCATACCACCACTTTATCACTAGTTCACAAAAACATCATATTGATTTATGATATGGCAAGCACTGTCAAACTGAATCAATTAACATTTCAGGGCATTTTTATTCCTACAAGCAAACCACATTCAGCTGCTGGAAACACATGAACTAAAGGCCATGAGTTTAGTTTTATTTTTCAAGCCACATGGGCATACCCACCTGCTACAAACAAAAGACCTGTAAAGGTCAGACTGTGATATAAAAGTCATCTCCAGTATAATTGCAAACTCTGCACAGTGATGTCCCCTGGAATTAAGTGACTTTAAAGTTCCAGGACAAGATAAATCAGTTAACTTTTTTTTTTTAATTAAATCATCGCTGTGTACATTAATGCAGTCATGGGGTACAAGGTGCTGGTTTTATATACAATTTGAAATATTTTTATTGAACCGATTAACATAGACTTCATGGCATCCGTTAACTTTTTTACTATTGTATCAGTTAAGGAAGCTCTTCAGTCACAAATAACAGAAAAATCCAACCAACAGTGGCTTAAACAAATGTTCTTTTCTCCCATGTAATAAGGAATTTGGAGATCTGGGTAGCTGCCATTGGTTCAAGGGCTTGACTATTATTATCAGGGCCCGCATTTCTGTTACTCTCTTTGCCTTTTCCTTGAGCCTCTGGAATTGTCTTCACATTACGGCTATTGCCACTCTGGACACAGCATTGCTAATCAAGGCTGAAAGAGGTTAAAGGTAAAAAGAGTGGTGCCAGCAAATTTCTCCTGGTATCTCACTGGGCAAAACCTATGGCATGGCCAAAACTCACTGTAGGGGAGACTGAAAAATAAGCACAGTCAACATTTTGGTCAATGATAGACGGCATATTATGTAATGAAGCTGACCTCACAGGGTTGTAACACTGTAGTACAGGGCATTAGTCTGTTGTTTGTGGTAATGCTGGTGTAAACAAACCTATTACTCTGCCAGTCACGTAAAAGTACAGCACATCAATTATGTATAGTATATAATACTTGATAACGATAATAAATGACTATGTCACTGGTTGATGCATTTACTATACTTTTCATCATTATTTTGAGTATACTCCTTCTACTTATATTTTTAAAAAGTAAACTGTAAAACAGCCTCAGGCAGGTCCTTTAGGGAGTATTCCAGAAAAAGGCATTGTTATCATAGGAGATGACAGTTCCATGCAGGTTATTACTCCTGAAGCCTTTTCAGTGGGACGACATGTAGAGTGACAGTAATGATGCTGGCCCTGTGCAGGCCTAGGCTAACATGGGTGTTTTTGTCTTAGTTTCTAACAACAATAAAAAAAGTTATCTGGAGAACACTTAGAGAACTAAAAATAGACCTGCCATTTGACCCTGCAATTCCTTTGTTGGGTATATTCCCAGATGACCAAAAATCGC